>NC_140368.1:15077500-15612500 GCF_054491055.1 Hypomesus nipponensis | reverse complement strand
TTGGGGGCATATTTTCAGTTAGCAGATGGTACTATCTGAATCGTGATTCCATCTGAGATAGATACTGCTGGTAACGTTGTTGTTAAAATAAGCTTTAATTATTATTACACATCTGCCATGGGAGTCTATGGCAGCCCCTAGAACCACATGGTCAGAAGTTGTGAAATTTGGCACACTCTTTGGGACCTGTCCCCTTCATTACTTTCACATTTCGCATTTTCCAAAATAAGGTATCGTTGGATTTCCTGGATCAAGACAAGTTCAACACACTCTGACGTCATACCCAGTAATATAGATTCTCTGCCATTTTGAATGATATGGACAAACGTTTTTTCGCTACTCAGGGCTCCAAATGGTCGCATTTTGCGACCAGTGTTTGAGACAGTGCGAGCATTTTTTACAAGCACGCGCATGTGCGACCTACACATTTTGAATTCATTGGGTGTGCACAATGCCAGCACACAATGTTAGCAACAACGCATAGATACGACGTTCTAGTAAAACAGCGATATCAGTGTTCCGTCTGCATTCGTACCATAGCTAAAAGTCTAGGAAAGTTGAGGCTATTTTTCTCTAGGTACCTATAAACCTAGCCAAAGGTCTTGGAAAGTTTAGGCTATTTTTCTCTAGGTTCCTACGAACATGTCTTAATCTGCCAGACAAGTGGGTTCCTCTTTGTTCTTTTGGTGAGCAGTTTCACGAGCCCTTCTTACCCGAAGTCATGGAGCCTAGCAGCTAAATACTTATTTAGCACTAGCGTTGTTACTTTATCCCTGCCTGTGTTTGAGCTGTTGCGCTGTTAAACTCACCAAGTATCGTGTTGTGGTGTCAGAGGACTGATCGAAAAGTGCATCATACATTTAAATCATTTAGCTAAGACTTGCATGTACAGTACGTAATGTCACATTAAATAATGTATTTAAACTCAAGCTTATGTAAGGTATTTTCTTGTGGGCTTTTATTGTGACAGGGGGGGGGGGGTTGTGGTTCGGACTGTTGGGAGAGTGAGAAAAGAATAAAGGAAGACGTGCGGTGCCGTCTTGGTCGAGGCATTGATGGGCTTGTGTCCTTGTTAATTGTCCACACGACCACATCTCGAATGAACCCAAACAGTCGGCTACACTTATACGGGCCTCGCTGTATATCAGTTGTAAAAATGACAAAAAAACTGACCCATCTGCAACCGACACAGGCACACCCCACAATTTCCCCAGAAATGGTCCCAGGGGCGATTCTACGATCAGACCTTTAGGGGTGCCCAGCCCCAAATGAGAATGTGACATGAATACAGTGCCTTGCAAAAGTGCTAAATGTATACCCTCTTGTGAATATAAATCCATATTTTCACTGGATAACAATTAATACATTTATGTATTATTATGCAAAATATTTAATGAAAAAACTAAGGATGTCATTTTCTTCAGGACTTCCAGCATCAAATGATAATAAACAATATATTTAAAACATATATTATTATTTTTAGGGGTGCTGAGATTAAATTTAGGGGTGCTTGAGCACTGAATTGTACCCTCTCTAGTTACATTAATAAATGCATTGCAGGTCAATATAAGGTGTGCCCCTAAATGTTCTGCTTGTCGGGTGCAAACGCTGCAGAAAGGTCCAGCAGAATGATGACGGATTACCTTGAAGCCGCTCTGGCAGACTGGAGGGCAGTGGTGACTGAAAGGAGGGCAGTCTCTGTGGAGTGGCCGGTCTTGAAGCCCGATTGGTTGGGGTCAAGCAGGTTGTTCTGAGAAAGAAAGTTAGACAGTTGGTTAGATACAGCACGTTCAATTGTTTTAGAGAAGAAGGGTAACAGTGATAACGGTCTGTAGTTCAGGAGGATGGCAGGATTAAGGGAGGGTTTTTTGAGTAGAGGGGTAACTCTGGCCTGTTCGAAGGCAGAGGGGAAGGTGCCAGAGGTAAGAGAGGAGTTTAGAACATGGAGCAGAAAAGTTATGATAGAGGGGGAGATGGTTTGAAAGAGAGGGGAGGGGACAGGATCAAGGGGACAGGAGGTGGGGCGCTGAGAGAGAATGAGGTCAGAGAGCTCTGCCTCGGACAGGGGAGGGAAAGAGTTTAGACATTTAGTTGGGTCAGTCATGGAGGGTGAGGGGGTAGGAAAGGTGCGTTTAGGGAACCGACTGCTAATGTCGGCAACTTTTTTCTCAAAGAAGGAGGAGAAGTCGTCTGCTGTCAGGGTGGGGGAGGTGGGTAGAAGAGAAGGTAGAGAAAAGTTTGTGGGGGTTAGAAGCAGAATTAATTTTGTTAAGAAAGTAGAGGGTTTTAGCACTAGTTATGTAAGAAGAGAAGGATTTAAGGAGGCAGTGATACTTATCAAGGTCCAGACCGTCTTTGGACTTGCGCCATCTCCTCTCAGCTGCTCAGAGGTATGTGATTGTGAAATTCTGAAAACCCACACAAAAGACTCAAAGGCACAACAAAAAAATGTTTGGGACAAAAAGCCACAAAAAAGTATAAAAAGACCAAAACGTAGAAAAAGGTTTAACAAATACATCCTCATGTGTTCTCCCTTTACTAGGAACACAGAAAAAGAATGTAACTGTACGTTTCGTGTCATTCATTCATACATTCAGTCATGCACTACCTTCTCATATCTCCAGCCTTGTTTTTTCAATTAAAAGCCTCTTGTACTCTATATCGAGCTTCAGGGTTCTTTTATACGGGGCCCTCACATTGTCTGCTCCAACCTGATACAAATAAAGAACATTGTCCCGACCAAGGCACACTTGGAGAAAGTTGAAGGTTTCCATTTGACTACTTTGTTTCAAGGTTCATTGCTTATCTTGTGTCTTTGTCTTGGCCTTGAAGTGAAGGCCCTAGGCTCAGGGGGAGGAAGAAGTTCCTCCCCCCCCCCCCCGGTTTTATGTATGAAACAGAACTGTCTGCTTAATTTGATCTTGACATATTGGCTCACATTCTATAGCAAATAATAGCAATAAACCTACTATTAATTACATTATGTTAATGCAGTGTAACTACTTCAGCATAATAAGGCACCTAAAATACAAACATGAGCAAGGGCAAGAGCGTTCATCAATCGCTATCTAATCAACAGCCAAGTGCAATTTAGCTAGCAGGTGAAGATTACAAACAACGAAAATCACCAGTTAACTTAATTTACATTTGCACGAGCTATAGACTTATTATAGAGCTATAATACAACAACAGGCTTAAATGAACTGACAACATTAGTTATACGACTTACAGTTCTCAAGGACGCCCACACGTGATCTCAACTGGCTAGTTATCCTCCGGACAGCGGCAGTCTCTTTTTTTCTTTCTCTCCCTTTAACGCAGAGTGGCGCACGTGCCCGCTTGCGGTGTAAAGTGCGTGTCCATGCTATTCTCTGACATGCACTCTGCTGATCAGTAGCGGACTGGCCATTGGGAGTACCGGGAGAATTTCCAATGGGCTGAAGCACTTCTGGGCCAGAGGGCCGCTTGCCTTATAATTTTTTACTACTAATAAAAATGTAAGTAGAAGATTGAGCGACACGGTTGGCCAGCAACACGGTTGGCCGGCCCCTCTTTCCCCCAGGACCGTTGGCCTAGACCAGTGTTTCACAAACTTTTTCTGGGGGGGCTTGGGTCACAAGCCTTTGTGACCCAAGCCAATAAACATTATTTGTAAATCACAAAATAAAGGTGGATTTGACCATTATTGAACAATAATGAGGATATGTTCTTGTTATTTCAGAACTTGTAGGCCTACTGCCAGTTAACAAAATATGAAACAATTACAAAAAGATTACAAATTACACAAAACATGTTGTACCATTTCAACATTGCTAATGGGATAGGTGGGCCTGCCTGCGTTTTTGTAGTGTGTTTCAGTCCGTGGTGCAGGAGGAGAGCGCAACACGCATATCAGGCGCAGCATTCAGTCTGTTTCTGTGATTTGTCTTTATTTTTGTGAGCACAGAAAATCCCAATTTGCACATGTACGTGGTAGTGAAAGGAATAAGCATAGAAATACTGGCCCTACTAACGACAAGATATTCTGACGAAATGCTTATCCAGAATGATAAGGTCACAGATCCATAGCGTCAGTGCGATCGCAGCTGAGCTGCAACAACTCGGTTTCTTCTGCAGGACTAAAGGCCGATAATGACCTTATTCCGGAAGTCGCGATGGGCGCGGCCATGATACTTTCGCTTTATGACGGTACTAAAAGGGCAGCACGGTGGCTCAGTAGTTAGCACTGTCGCCTCACAGCAAGAAGGTCCCTGGTTCAAACCCCGGTCGCTTCCAGGTCTTTTCTGTGTGGAGTTTACATGTTCTCCCCGTGCCTGCGTGGGTTTCCTCCAGGTACTCCGGTTTCCCCCACCATCATTAAGACATGCATCATATGAATTTGAATGAATGTTGGCATCCAACGCTTCCGTAGCACCACCGGTTTGACTGTGTCTGAATAAAGGCTGTACACTGTAAAGTAGGGATGGAGATTTGAACTGATTTCACTATTCGAATAGTATCCTAAATTATTTTCGAATAACCGGATAATCTATTTTTATTAACTGCGGTTCCGTTATGTCATTAGCCTGACATGACGCAAAGCATACAGTCAACACATGAACCACAACACATTTTGGCAATATTTGAACTATTAAGATATTAGATTAAATAAGGGTTGAATAAAGAAAACAAATGAAAGATCATTTCATCAACATGACGAAAAGACAATGAACTTGAAAAAACGCTGCATCACCAGACGTAGGCCTATAGGCTCTTAAATTGGCAGAATAGCGCTGAGTTTATTACTATGTGAAATTAAAACGTAAAATACTTTGGAAGACATTTAACACATTGGGTAGGCTATCCTCGATAAAAACGAAAGACACACATGGAGAAATATTGCATATTAACTTGGATATTAACTTGGAACCGGAATCCTCGGTGCGCCACCACACAATGCAAACATAGCCGATTACGCTAGCTCAACATGGCTGCTGGTTGATAAAAAAGCCACAAAACCATTATCCATACGCATTTTTATTCAGTAAAATGAGCATATAAACATGCTCAGGGGAGAGGCGAGTACGGAGTCGATTTAGGCCGGCGTAGAATAGACTGTGCAGGAACTGAGGTTGCTGCGAGGTAGGCTACTGCTTAGCCAGGACACTATGCTTCTTGTAGCGCCAAATGAAATGAAAGGACACTCGCAGCAGAACGCAGGGTCATGTAGCCTACCCTTTTTGATGCTTTTCATCCTTTCTAACGTCACAACTATTAGAATTCTCAACACAACGCAGCGTTTTTTCATAAAAAATAACTTTTTTATATTAAACTAACCTTCTAAATTCGATTCCTAACCTACTTTAGGATATCCGGATATTCGATTAACCATGCCCATCCGTACTGTAAAGTGACTTTGAGTACTTTGAAAAGCGCTATATAAAAAAAAATGTGTTATTATTAAAAGAGAATGTCTTAAACAGGTTCTGGTACTAATTTAAGGCTAACAGTGATGCCCAGAGTGAACTGTGCAGTTCGTGGCTGCCATAACAGCTGGAGAAAACGGAATCAGACCCTGTATTATCATTGTTTTGACCATGGTAAGAAGAGGTCAGAGTGTTGTGGGCAGATATTTACTGACCTCCGACCAAAGTTGAGGATCTGTGTCCCTGGCTGAAGGTGCTGAATAAAAAAAAACCCAGAAGTTTCCTTTTGTCTGCTCGTATCACTAAAGTGTGTAATAAGAGATAAACTAGCTTTATGTTTTAGTGTTCTCAAGATTATAACCATATGTATGGACATGGCTGTGAGCAAAACAACTGCTGCAATGCATCTAAATGTAATGTTAAGTTTTTGACGCAGCGCAGCAATCAAATGATTTAGTGGATGCGTCTTTCTAATTGCCATTAGATAGGAAGGAAGATTACTTGTGCACAAAATCATGTAAGTTTTAACACGTTGCATAAAGCTTGTACCAAAGACCCTCTATGAAAAAGTTGTTACTATTTATCATTACAGCACAATTTGTCACTCATACATTTGCAGTTTATGGCCAATAGCAGAGACCTGATGTAAAAACTAGAGCCTCAAGTAGATAAACAAGAAGCTAACGGTCTACTGCTAACAATGCTAGCGGGTCGGTTTTGCGGGGAAATCTCATGCATTTACTGACTGTAAAATTAATCACACGACTGAATTCTAGAGGACCTAAGCTTTCAAACAAAGTATAGCAAATGCATATGCCCTGCAGTGAAATCATCTTATGTTTCTGGCTAATGTAATGCGTGCTTAGCGCAGCGCAGCAGAGCGCAGGGCAGCAATCTGACCGGCAAACAAATTATATAAACACTTAAAAGTCGTTTCCAACCGCTTGCGTCCGGGGCAGGGGCGGGGTTTCCGTGATAGACAGAATCTTTTGACCGCCATTGCTGTAAGGTTTTACAATTCATATTTCAGCTAAACAGTACATGTAAATCCGCATCTGAATTCAATCTGACGAGAAATGGGCAGTGTAGTTGCTGAAAATTTGAGTATTTTATTGATGAAACGGCTAATTTGTAAATTTGCTCCTACTTGCTAGGTAAATATAGTAAACACTCGATGATGACTGTGAAAGAAAATTCTAGCTGGACTGTGTAGATTTGAATAATAGAAGATGGCGGTTTCAATACAATTTATTTAGACTATACAATTACATATGATTAAACAAAGCTTTGCTGATCAGTCATTACGAAGGGTGCGCTAGTCACAAATTGTTCGCAAGAGTGATAGAGAACTCACACATGCACTGCCTTATATCAACTTTAGATCAAATGGCATTCTATTAGGTCAATCAATGTAGCAAACTCTGTGATTGGCAAACTCAACTTAGTGACAGCTTGAAACAACACATCTCCATACCAAGTGTCCCAAAGTTCTTTGATGTAGCATATCTCCCCAAACCAATAGATAATAAAACCACGGGAGTTGACCAGTCAAATGGTCAACTGTCCTTTTGTGTGACCATCTTCAAACAATAATTTAATTAACATAAACAATGAAACAGGACACAGTCCTTCTAGCCAGAGCAACTGCCTCATTGACCCCTTACACTGACCAGAGGACAGAAGGCCATAAAAGATGCTTCACCCATCCCTCAGGACAAGCTGCCCACAGAGCCATCAGCACTTCACATTCCTCTGAAATCAACTTAATCATCTTCCCTTCCTGTCTCTTACCAATAAACATAGAAGCTTATAGATTTCATACACATACATCTATGCATATGACCAAAATTTCTACCACACGACTTCCACACAAAGACGGTTTCTCGAAGGTCGTCTTTGACAAAAAAACGTTGCGCCACCTACTCCTCTGGCGGTGAATTGTTTTCAGCACCCACAGCCTATGGAGAACCATAAACAACGTCTGTCCGTATCCGTGCGTATCCGTGCGTATCCATGCGCCCGCCCATCCGTAAACGGAGAACAGAAGCATATTTCGGCCTTAATCATCAACTAGAGCAAAGCCTCAGGACTCTCAAATTAGAAGGGATTTTGCATCCACCTTTTATCATTCAGAATGGCATACCTCTGTTGGAAAATAGCGATCAAAGTTCTCAATAAGCGCAACAAGATGAGTTTGAGTAAGCGCAGACGGCTGCTGGTCTTTCAAATAGGGGAAGCTAATTTTAGGCCTAAATCATATATATTTTACATTAATTTTCAAGTTCACTGGCTCGTTCACCCCTACGACACTAGCCTAGCCTACTGTATGTATGAATGAAGGAACAATCAACAAAACAATATTAAACTTGAAGAAAATGTGGGAATTAGGTTAAACTGATACAAGGCATGTGGTGTATAATTGTATGAAATGTATGATGAAAATTTGCTAGCAACTTCTCCAAGCAAATACCAAGAAATAGGTTGCAGCATTTAGTTTTTCAACTACACTTACAGAATCCGCGATGGAACTGACCTTGAACAGCTTCGGTGACATTTTATAGTACAAAATTGCTGTCAATCAAAAGGAGATGCAGTCTTTCGACAGACCTTCCAATCATAACGCTGAAGCCCAGCGTCCAGGCCAGCCTACTCCTCCATTCACCCCCCCCCCCCATCTGAGCGTCCATGGGCGGGACAGAATCGCAGCATTTATCCAATGACCGTATAGTTTCAGAGCACTGAAAAAAAACAGTTCGAAGCAGCCCCATTGAAGTCCATGTAAGCTGAGCTTCAACAGGGAAATGCACTGTGGCGCTACGGGAATGTATGAGAAGGAAATCAGTCAGTCGACCTGCTAATACATGTAGCTGATTCTGAATTAACTAGTCTTCAATACGAACTTGTTCTAACGCATTAAAAATGTTAACACAATAGTAGATATTTGACCATTAATTTGTTTAAGAAATCACCACTGGTAGAGATGCAGATCGTGAGAAGGCGACTCCAAAGTAATCTCTGGCGACCCAGTCTTTGGGAAACAATGGTCTAGAGACTATTCCAGATGAATGTCTATGCAGCCCTTTTTAAAAGTAAACCATTCAGAATCTTATTGGTATCCATTTCGGCGTCTCGCGCTCGCCATCCACTCAAAACGTAACGTTAACCTACTACCAGAGAATGTCTAATATCCGTAAACGGGCTCTGCTACTACTCTTTATCTGGCTCGCAAGCCAAACAAGTGTGTGTGGCGTGCCTGTTGTTTTGTTTCCGGTCTAGCTAGATCCGGTGTGGTGTTGTAGTTTTTCTACTGTCGGTAGTTGTTGCAACAGCATGTGAAAAAAACTACAAAGTTTGCTTGGCAAAAAAGAGCGTTAATCGCGGGATTAAAAAAATGGACTCCGTTAATTTGGGTTTACGTTAACGCCATTAATAACACGTTAAACTGACAGCACTCATTTTTATATGTATTTGTTATGTGTGTGTGTGTGTGCCCCCAGTGGAAGGTGCGTCGGACGCTGGCATTCTCCATCCATGAGCTGGCTGGGATCCTGGGAGCTCAGCTTACCGCTGCAGACCTGGTGCCCATCTTCAACAGCTTCCTGAAGGACCTGGACGAAGTCCGCATAGGGGTCCTCAAACACCTCTACGACTTCCTCAAGGTACCCATCTCCCTGTCCTGCCGTCCCTCTACTTCTCCTGTCCTCCCTCCCCTACTCCTCCTGCCCTCCCTCCCCTACTCCTCCTGCCCTCCCTGCCCCACTCCTCCTGCCCTCCGTCCCCTACTCCTGCCCTCCCTCCTATACTCCTCCTGCTCTTGTCCTCTACTCCTCCTGCCCTCCCTCCTCTATTCCTGCCCGCCATCATTCTCGTGTCCCTCCCTGCATCCATTTGTCAACTTCAGTTTCCTCAGCTTGGGAAAACTTGCCTACTTGCTACCTCTTCCACTCTCTATCCAAAAATCCAAGTAATCCTATGTCCGCTCCGCTCCTCTCCTCCCCTCCAGCTTCTTCACCAGGAGACCAGGCGTAAATATCTCTACCAGCTTCAGGAGTTCCTGGTCACTGACAACAGCCGTAACTGGCGCTTCAGATCTGAGCTGGCAGAGTAGGTGTCTGTGACACAAGGGGGCTTGTTGGCAGCATGAAAACAATGACCTGTTTTACAGTCTAAAGATGTATCTTTAACAAAGTGTGTGTGTGTGTGTGCACGCAGACAGTTGGTGCGGCTGCTGGAGCTGTACAGTGGTCAGGATGTGTATGACTACATGAGGCCACTGGCCTTCAACCTGTGCACTGACAGAGTCTCCTCCGTACGCTGGACCTCCTACAAACTGGTACGAAACACACACACCCTACCCACTTCTACACCTTTTACAGCTTGCCTCATGACCGGCCCATGGTAGTTTACTGTGTGTGGTTGTTGTCCAGGTCAGTGAGATGATCAAGAAGCTGGGGAGCTGCCAGAGCCTGCTGGCCGACCTGCTGTCTGAACTGGTCCACAAGTTCTGCCACTCCCCCAAGTGGTCTGGGAGACAAGCCTTTGCCTTGATCTGCCAGGTAACACATACACATGAAGGTTCACACAAACTCACATACACTGTATTCATACTGTTAAGATAATTTCTTTATCAAGTAATTCACAGAGTCGTCGGATTCAAAGAAAGTACAATATTTAATGCTTGCCTGCAAGGAGACAAAATCTGATCGCAATACAAATTTTGTCTAGCTCCCCAGTCTTCAGATAAAACCATTTATTGGTGAGAAGTCCCCTCCTGCATATCAGCTGTCAATATGATCGATCCCAGAGACAGAGTGCACGTGCACGTGGAAACTTGGAGTTCTCTGGCCCTAGACTTGACCATATGATTCACTCAACACAGATAAGGTTAAACACATTTATTGCACCTCTAGTATGCTAATAGTCAACCTAGGTCAGTTGGTTTACGTAAGCCTTGTGTCATCTATAGGTCATGTGGGGAGGGGGTTCTCTGCAGGCAAGGAATGCTAGCACCAGTATTTTCAGAATATAATGTTACATCCTAAATTTCTCAGACACATACACATACATGAACACACAGCTCAAAACTCCCCAGCTGAATAGCAGCTGACACACATGGCATTGTTCAGCTGAGAGCCACTGGTTGTCAGAGAGAACATGTCACCATGTTATCACAGACCTCTCTTACATGCCACCTCTCTCTCTCTCTCTCTCTCTCTCTCTCTCCCCCTCTCTCTATGTCCGTCCTGTGTAGCTGTCCGTAGAGGAGGAGTGTGTGTCTCTGGAGCAGTTCTCTGAGCACCTGTTGGCTCCTCTGCTGCAGCTCTGCTCCGACCCCGTCCCCAATGTCAGAGTGCTGCTGGCCAAGACCCTGCGCCAGAGCCTGCTGGAGAGAGGTGGGACACACACACATACACACACTCACACATATACACACACACTAACCCTCTGTCCCCTGCCTTGGCCTCTCTCCAGAGTATTTCCTGCATTCTGCCAGTATCCACCAGGAGGCGCTGGAGCAGACGCTGGTGGCGCTGCAGACCGACCTTGACAAGGACGTTAAATACTTTGCTAGCGTGCATCCTGGGAACACACGTCTCAATGACGATGCCATGAGCACAACCTCCTCCACATACTGAGTCCAGCAAACCCAAACGTACACACACATTGACTGCTCTGAGCCAGTTGTGCTCCTCTAGTGTGACCTTCTCTGTACCACAAAAGCCTTAATCATGTCTTCCTTAATGAAAACAAACTTGAATTTCTGGAAGAAAGCTGACGTGAGTTTATGGACCATTTCTCCTGTCTGAAGCCATCCTCAGCTTGATTCAGCGCAAGGCAGGACAGCCCTGACTAGGTCCTGTTTGATACTGTAGAGATTACCTCACTTGGCACCCACCACTCTCAGCTTCCCCATGGCAACTGGGTGTGCGTGTGCAGGTGGCTGGAGTTTTGTCTCCAAGGGCTCTTCATGGTTTTAAACTGTAGTGCAGCACATTGTTGTATCCCTGGTAACAGCAGTGTAGGGCATAGCCTTGTATTTTTATATGATATTCTATTGGCCAGAAACAACCACTAGAACCTGGGCTTTTAACCCCCCAGACTGTACATATCTGATGCTTCTTCCCCTTGTTGATCAGTGATCATGAATAATATTGTGATGCAACTGTTCCATTTTCCTGTCTGCCATCAAAAGAAATAAAGCACATACTAAATCTCACAGGACGTTTGTGTGTGTAGAGTTGATACAGTGTGTGAAACAGCTACTTGTGGTTGTAGGGAGAAAAGCATGTTAAGAATATAGCTGCAAGCAGCAATGGGGAGGCCAAGCAGGTCAGATGACCCAGAAACTTTAGACATCCTCAGAAGAGGGTTCCGAGTACAAGTTTTTGCGTGAATCCATGGGCGTCAGCAGCATTTGTAAAGTGGGGGGGGGACATTTTGCCAGGGATCTGGGGGTTTGTCCCCCAGAATTTTTTTAAAGATGTAGATGCAATTTCCCGCATTCTGGTGCATTTACGACAACTATTACTACCATAGTTGTTATACATATACTGAGGGGCTGGACATTTAAATATTTTGAAAACTAAACTTCCCAATAAGCAATGGGACATCTTCAACTACCTGTCACCTTTCAGCACTCACCTCAGCAACAGAGCTGTCTCCGCTGCCCCTGCCTCTGACTCACTCTCAATCTCAACCACCTAGGCTATATCAGGAGACATGGAGATGCATTGAGCATTCTTTCATATTGATAATTGACATAAACTTAATGTAGATTGTTTATATGAAGATTTCTGAGATGTAAATCATGTTATCAGCGTATCAAGTTCACAATTGGTATAGGTTTAGAAGCCTAATAATTATGTAGGCTCCATAAAAAATCTCCCTAAAGCATGAATGGACAGTTCAGAAATGGTCAAATGTGTGTTCAAACCTTAAGTCTTTTCCACAGATCACATCCTTAGGATGTAAGCTTTCAGAAAATACATGGGTTAGGTGGTTGAATCAGGGTGCTTTCACACCTATTAGTCAGTTTGCTTGGTCCGAATCAGTGGATGAGTTGCTACTTTGTTGCATTTTTCATTAGGTCCGGTTAGTGTTCACACGGTCCTGTTTTAAGCGAATCAACCCCCCCCAAAAAAAACAATGACATAAAAAAAAAACAATGACATGCGGTCATACAGATTGTTAATCTATTGGGCAGAAAATGTGTGAGGGGAAAATCACTTCCTTGTCACGAACAACAATGGAGCAACAACAGCGTATTGCGATCGCAATAGCCTACTATCTTTAATTGTTATGATTTGGTGTTGCACGACCACGTTTTTTGGGTTGCTCGTTGGTCTTTTACTCAGGATTATATCCAGGTTATCAAACCATGGGAATTATATGTTTTCGTCTGACGAGCTATCACTTTTCCATAGAACATCACGCACTTTTAGCTGTCCAAGTTTTTAACTTTCAACCAACATTGGTCCACTGTGCAATAATGACGCTTTATTTCAGTATATCACTAAATAATTTAAATACCTCGCTACTCTAATATGTCTCCACAAGTATCTCTGCAGTATGATCATCAGCCCATATTTCCCGTTCCTTCACTTCATCATTCCCCCACGTTTTCCCTCGTCTAATTTCGCTGCTAATGAGTGGCACGGCTGTCTCCGCCAAGTGTTAATTCCTTTTTCAACCCACAATGCACTACACTTTGGTTTGCTTCCTGGAATAGGTCAATGTTAAGTCCAATTACGTTCAGACCTAAAGCGAACCGAACCATGGTTCACTTGGAACCGGACCGAGTCCCATCTTTTTATGGGTACCATGGTTCGGTTGTTTGATCCGCACTAGAGTTCGAATGCGTGTTCTCACCTCTCCAAGCGAACCGTAATTTAAGTGAAAATGGACCATGGTCCGATTGAAACGGACCAAATATGTCAGGTGTGAAAGCATCCTCAGTTTCCCTAAATGGCACAGCCCAAAAAAAGTATCAGCTATATACTCCATTTACCAATACCGAATTTATTATGCATGGGCAGCATACTAATATGGAGAGAAGGACGTGTGTCTTGTCTCATTAGACAACATCCTGAGGGGATAAGCTTTCAGAGGATATATGGTTTTAATGGTTGAATCAATTTTTCCTACATGTTACAAACTAACATGTAGTAATGAAATGCTACGAATTGCCAAAATTACAAGTTGAGCAACCTTGTTTAATTTGGAAGACAATTCTGAAATAAAAGGTTGTAAAACCTTAAAAATGACTACCTGTCTCAGACCTCTTAATAAGAGGGTCCTGAGTCCATACACCAAGTTTGGAGTCAATGCATCAAAGATTGGCTAAGACTTCCCTTTTTCCGGATCAATTGCTCAATTTGATTGGCTGAACAAACGGTTGCGAAAGTCAAAACGCCATTTGATGTCTTTTGTGAGGCATGGTCTGAAGATGATCTGTGCTAAATTTGGTGAAGATTGGACAAACTTAATAGGAGAGGTTGTGAAAAAACATTATATTCATTCATTCAAAATGGCGGCCACATCAGAGTCAGCCACATCGATTTGATTGGCTGTAACTAACAAACAGTTGCGAAAATCAACTTAATGGGATAACTTTTGTGAGACTTGGTCTGAAGATCATCTGTGGCAATTTTGAAGAAGATTCAACAAGAATTGTAGGAGGAGTAGCAAAAAAATGCTTTACCTTAACATTCAAAATGGTTGAAAATTAGTGCTGTCAAACTATTATAATATTTAATCACGATTAATCGCATTAATGTCATAGTTAACTTGTGATTAATCGCAATTAATCGCACATTTGTATCTATTCTAAATGTCCATTGATTTCTTTTTGTCCCATTCTTTTTTTCTCATTTTGATGCTCTTATCAACATTTTTTGTTTTTTTTTAAACAACATTTCCATCGCCTGGCTTTGACGAGGGGGCGTATGGGCTCAAAACGGGGCCAAAAGAATTGCAAATGCGTATAGGACAATCCACAAATTAAAAAAACATGTTCCGCAAAAGTAAAACGTGTTCCCCCTCAACAAGCACGTGTCAACCCCCCCCCCCCCCTCCCGGAGACTTGAGATGTCTGTTATTGCTTCATTAATGTAAAGCATATTTAACACAATTTAAGACAAATGCTAAGCACATTTAAGATGTGGTAGCACCATTAAGTGTGAAGTGTCTGTGTAACTGGTCCAGATGAATGATTCATCTGATGATGTCTCTCTTTTTGTAGTACAATTAGGCCTACGCTGTTTCGTTAGGCCTATTCCAAAAACGTTAAACGATGAAACCCGAGCGCATACATATTGTAATGACCAGCCTTTGTCTGAAAGCAACAGGCATGCGATGACGTACAGAATCTGTATCGTTTATTCAAGTGAACACAGGCTACTGTTTGGCCATAGCCTACGCCAAATCAACTACCAGAATGCAGTGTTTCCCACACATAGACTTATTTCTGGCGGTGCGCCACAGAATCAACACCGGCCGCCACATATTTCGTTTCTTAATTTTTTTCAAAAACGATTTAGGTTAAAACACGCAGCGTATTTGTTCAGCTGCATTTCCTTTCTCTGCTCTTCCTCCGTCTCTGTCACTAACGCATCTTTCTCACATTCGCACAGTCACAACGTCAGCACACGTTAGCAACGATGCATACCTACGCCGTTCTAGTAAGACCGACAGCTATTAACAGCGAGCCTTCAACTTTAATGCCGTAGCTAAAGGTCTATGAAAGTTGAGGCTTTTTTTCACTAGGTACCTACGAACATGTGTTAATCAAAGGTTCCCTTTCGTTCTTTTGGTTAGAAGTCTCAGGAGCTAGCTAGCTACTTACCAGGCGTCATGGAGCCGACCAGTTAGCTAAATAGTTATTTAGAACTAGTGTTGCTACCTGCATGTGTAGAAATTATTTGTTTGTTGTTTTTGATTTTGTGAATGTGTGAATCATTTTCGAGGGAACAAACAGTCTCTGAAGCGACCCGGAGGTCTCCTTCGCCAGCGTGACCGTGAAGGTTGCAGAGTGTCCGGATATGGAACAGGAGGCTCCACCTGTGGCAGAGGGCTGACCCTCTGAGAACCAGGGACAAGGGTAGGGATATGGGGGACAAGGAAGCAGGAACGGGGAATACAGTCCATGGCTCCGGGGAACCACACGGGGAGGGAAATGGGACGTGGGCCGTCTGGAGCCTGGTCTGTGGCGCTTGGGGGTGGGTGCCTGGGGAGTGTCATGGCCAGAGAGGGGGATTGTGGGGGTCCCTGGGGTTTGGGGGGAAGAAGCCCCTCTGTATGGGGCTAACCTGTCCCGGTGCAGTGTCACCTTTCTCCCCCTGGGAGGAAGCTTCACCCCGTAAACCACCTCCCCTACCCTCTCCAGGACGCTGCAGGGTCCCACCCAGTGACTGTCCAACTTGGGGCATCTGCCCTTTTTCCTAAGGGGACTGTAAACCCAGACCAGCTCCCCAGCCACAAAGTGCCTACCCTGGGTGTGCACGTCGTAGTTCCTCTTCTGCCTCACGCCTGCATTCACCAGTTGCCCCCTGGCGAAGGTGTGCGCTGTCTCCAGTCCTGGAGTCTCCGGGCATATTCCAGTCCCAGGGGAACAGGAGGGCTTTCCAGTGGCCGACCAAACGCCATCTCCGCAGGGGTGCGGATCTTTCTCCCCAGCATGAGGAGGGCAGGAGGTGGAGTCTTGGACAGCATAGCGGCATGCCATGAGGAACATGGGCAGGTGCTTGTCCCAGTCACGCTGGTGTTTGGCAGAGACAATGGCCAGTTGCTGTCCCAACGTTTTGTTGAAGCGTTCCACGAGGCCATCAGTTTGAGGATGGAGATGAGTATTGTGGGTCTTGTGCATACCAAGCCTCTCACACATGGTGGCGAACACATGGGACTCAAAGTTTCTGCCTTGGTCGCTGTGGATCGCCTCTGCAGCTCCAAACCTGCTGAACATCCCCTCTGTCAGGGCATCGACAATGGTCTTTGCCTCCTGGTCAGGCAGAGTATAGGCCTCGGGCTATTTTGTGAAATAGTCCATGGCTGTGAGCACCCAGCGGTTTCCAGTGTCTGTGGTGGGGAACGGCCCAACTACATCCACTCCCACCCTCTCCATGGGAGCCCCCACTGGGAACTGTTGGAGCTGAGCATGAGAGCGGCCTGTAGGGCCCTTTCTCGCTGTGCAGTTGTCACAGCGGCGGCAAAAGTTCTCAACATCCCTCTTGTGCTGCCCCAAGTAAAAGCTCTGACGGAGGCGGCGGAGTGGTTTTGTGACTCCAAAGTGTCCAGTGTCCAGTCCCCCATGAGTACTCTGGAGCACAGCCTCCTGCAACGCTTTTGGGACTACCACCTGCCACCTCTCCTCCCCTGTAGCTGACTCTTTCCAAGCCCGCTGGAGAACGACATCCGCCAGCCGCAGTCTCTCAAACTTTGACCACAACCCTTTGGTTGCAAGTGAGAGCGCTGTTACCTCTTCCCATGGTGGCCTCACCTGTGCCTCTACCCACTGTAGCACTGGCTGTAGGTCTGCATCCCATCCCTGCTGTTCCCCCCATGCAGCCACGTCGACAGTCTGCAGCTCACAGCTCACGGCCCGCTCACCCGACACTCTTTGGCAGAGACCCCCTCCTCTGCACACAGCTCCCTCTCCCGTTCCTCTCTCTGCTCACAGTGGCGGCCACCGTCTGCAGTACAGGGCCGGCGGGACATGGCGTCGGCGTTGGACTGGCATGCCCCTGCCTTGTGCACCACTGTGAAGTCATACGGCTGAAGCTCTTCCAACCAGCGAGCCCTCACCTGACCCTCTGGCTCTATGAAAGACATGAGCCACTGGAGAGCAGAGTGATCACTCCTAACAGTAAAGGGCAGGCCACCCAGGTAGTACTTGAAGTGTCTGACATAAGCCTCAACAGCCAAGAGCTCCCTCTGGGTGACACAGTAGCGGCGCTCGTGTTTGTCAAAGGTTTTAGTGAAGTACGCCACCACTCTCTCCCCCTCTGGCCCCACCTGGACCAGAACCCCAACCATTCCCACATTGCTCGCGTCTGTGTCCAGGATAAAGGGCAAGGTGAGGTCAGGGGGGGCGAGCACGGGGGGCCTGTTTGAGGGCGTAGAAGGCCTTGTCACACTCCATTGTCCAAGTGAAGGCCTTGTCCTTCGGAAGCAGGAGGTTCAGGGGAGCAGTGATGCTTGAGAAGCCCCATAGAAACCTCCTGTAGTAAGAGGCCAGGCCCAAGAAGCTCCTCAGCTGTCGCTGGTCGGTGGGGTTGGACCAGTCTCGGACAGCCCCCACTTTGTCTTCCAAGGTGCTAATCCCCTCCTTCCCCACTCGATGGCCCAAAAAGCACACCTCCCTCCTCATGAAGTGGCACTTCTCGGGGTGGAGCTTCAGACCTGCGCCAGCCACCCGCTTCAGCACACACCGTAGCGCCCCCAGGGCTGACTGGATAGAGCTGCTATGGGCCAGGATGTCATCCAGGTAAACTAGACACTGCTGTCGGGGAATGCCATCCAGCACCCTGTCCATCAAACGCTCAAACGTAGCTGGCGCATTGCTCAGGCCAAAACACAGGACCGTGAACTGCCAGTGTCCTCTGTTGGTGGAGAACGCAGTTTTGGCTCTGGCCTCCGGGGACAGAGGCACCTGCCAGTAGCCACTGCGGAGGTCCAGTGAGGAGAACCAGGAAGACCCCTTAACCAGGTCCAGTGACTCATCGATACGAGGTAAGGGATATGAATCCTTCCTGGTTACCTCATTCAGCCGTCTGTAGTCTGCACAGAACCTCAGCTTGCCTCCCTTCTTAGGAACCATGACGACTGGTGCCGCCCAGGGGCTGTCAGAGGGTTCTATGAAATCCGCCCACTGCATTTCCAACACAGCCTTGTCTGCCGCCTCCTGGTGTGCCAGCGGGATACGGCGGGGTTGCATCTTGATGGGTTGAGCATCACCTGTGTCGATATCATGCTGCACCTGATGAGTCTGACCCACATCATCCTCACTCAGCTCAAAGCTGTCTCTGAATTCAAACAGCAACTGCCACAGCTGTTCCTGCTGCCCGGGGTCGAGACCAATATTTTCCTCACTGCAGACTGTGTCCCCTCCTCACCCCTTTTGGATAGCTGGGCTGGGGGGGCGCAGCCCAGGCTCACCAAGGGATGTGTCTTGGAGGCAGCTGGAGGGATGTAACACACAGCCGTAGGTGCCAGGGGAGTAGGGGAACAGTCACACACAGACGTGGGGGGGCGGGGCCAGCCATGAGTCTCTGCTGCTTTAACCGTTGGAGTAAAGGGTTCAATGGATTGAGTGGTAACACTTTAGATGAGCTCAACAAATTCATAATTTATTAACCAATTTGTTACCCATCAGCTAACGGTTTGTTCACCATTAGTTATTTATTGTTCACTCAAAATGTATCATTAGTAAAGCATAACCCTAAACCTTAACCCTAAACCCTAACCAAACCCGAACCCTAACTGTGTAAACAAATGCTTTACTAATGATACATTTTGTATGAACAATAAATAACTAATGGTGAACAAACCGTTAACTGATAGGTAACAAATTGGTTAATAAATTATGAATTTGGTGAGCTCATCTAAAGTTTTACCGATTGAGTGAATGTAACATTAGGGGGAGCCATGGTGACTTCTGGCCTTCCCTGAAAGCTCAGTGTGCCCCCTTGCAGGTCTAACTGGCAGCCTGTAACCCTAAGAAAGTCCAATCTTAGGATACAAGGGTCCTGCACAGGAGCCACCCACACAGGATGACGCACAGACCTGCTCCCTACTGTCAGAGTCATCACTCCCTTCCCTTTCATGGGTGCCAGCTCACCTGTGACTGTACAGAGCTGTACAGTTGTGGGCTCAAACTGAGTCCAACCTGGCACAATGTTTGGCCTCACCAGGGTAACCGTAGACCCAGTGTCCACCAAGGCAGAGCAGTTCACCCCCTCCACCATGACAGGGACATGACAAAAGTCAACACAGGTCCGGCCCACCACAACAACAGGCTTCATCCGCTCGCCCTCGTCTGCTTCTTGGGAAAGTGAAGCCTCGCTTCCCCAGAGGGCCTCTCCCGAAGATGATAGTAGTCGGGAAAGGAAGCCTGGGGTCCGCACCACCCGGTTTATGTGGACCCTGAGCCGTTTCCCGGAGCTCTGGGGGACATGGGGCAATCCCGCCACAGGTGACCTGGCTGGCACAACCGCAGCAGACCCTGGGACCCGGGCGTGTGTTTTGCGCCGCCTGTAGTGACACAGCCCGATCTCAGCCACCCATGCAGGCTTTTCCGGCTCTGGGCTGCTCTGACCCCCAGCCCGCACAGAGGGTCTGTCCCCCTGCAACCTCATCACAGCCCCAGCTGAAGCCCCTGCCCCCACCAGTTCCCTCTCCAAAGCTATCTCCAAGGCTACCTTCAGTGACTCAGGATGAGCCAGCTGGGTCTGTATGCGCAGCTCCGTAGGAGAGAGCGCCTGTATGAACTGGTCGCGTGCCAGCTCGTTCTGCGGCGGGGGGCATGTGAGCATATGCCCAATGAGAGAGGCTCTCAATGTCATTAGTCAGCACCCGCAGAGACTCTCCAGGCTGCCTGCGTCTGCCACTCAGTTCGGAGCGCAGCAGCCCAGGCTGTACACACTGTCCATAGCGCCTTCTCAGGGCTCCAACTAAAGCGCCATAGTCATGTCTGTCCTTGGGGCTAAGCAGTAGCAAACAGGCCAGAGCATCATCCGTGAGGCATAGAGCCAACTGCAGTGCCCTATCTTCATCTGACCACCCCCGAAAATGAGCCAACAGTTCAAACTGAGCATGAAAAGCTTCCCAATCCGCTTTACCGAAATACTTTGGGGTCTTAACAGAAACGGAAGATAGCGGGGATTGGGCGCCGCCATGTTTGTTTACCATCCGAGCCCCAGATTCCTTGTCCCGCCGAAACGTCGACAACACCACTTCGGTCCGGCCACCAGAATCCGCGCAAAGCACAGTTGAAGAAGCACCCATGCCTGCTTCAGCTGCCATCGCCTTAATGTCCTCCCTCAAGCGGCCTCTGAGTTCGGACGCCCCGGTGATCGTCTCAGCCATATCCTCCGACGTCCATGCACATGCACCTCCTTGGCCGTAATCGTCCTCCACTTTCACCTTCGGAGTCCCTCAGAGCATAAGCAACTCCTTTTCGGCCACAGCAGCTAGCCACATAAGTCAGCTAGCTAGCTGACTAATTTTCCCTACGTTTTTACTTCTGACCCCAATGTAATGACCAGCCTTGGTCTGAAAGCAACAGGCATGCGATGACGTTACAGAATCTGAATCGTTTCTTCAAGTGAACACAGGCTACTGTTTGGCCGTAGCCTTCGTCAAAATCAACTACCAGAATGGTTCTAGGACACACAGAACAATCACGACCAGCTCTCTTGAAACCCAGGTGTAAGAGAGAGCCTGGTCCCAGCCTCCTACCCAGTCGCGGAGCCAGAGGGGTGGCCTGGGTGGCAATGGACCCCCCTGATATCGGACTGGCCACCCCAGGTGCAAATGTCATTTGCTATCCCTGGCAATTGGATGCTGATTACCATTTAATTTATTTTGTTAAAAGAAGCGTTTCTTTTGACATCTGGCAGCGCATTTTTTCAATCGAGGATATTTCCACAGTTCACCAGTGAGTCACAAATCACTACGCCAGCGTCTGATACAGTGCCAGCAAAGGAAAAACAAGAGCTTCATATAACAGTTATCGTTTTAAGGTTTAGCAATGGTGTTGAGGCTTCCTGAACGAAATGTGGTAACCCTTCCTTTTACAGTCCCTTAAGTACTAGGTATTTACATAGAAAGTAAAGGGTATGTTTTGTGTTTAATTGGGTATTACCGATTGGTACCAAGGTGGTAAATACCTAGATAATTAGAAGTATTTACCCATTAACTAAATACTAACGTTTTGGTCATTACTGGGTATGTTTTCTGTATTATTGGGTATTACCGATTGGTAGCAAGGTGGTAAATACAGCGATAATTAGAAGTATTTACCCATTAACTATTTACTAACGTACTGGTTATTACTGGGTAATTTTCACTGGTCCTAATTAGGTAAAGACAGAAGACAAAACTTAATATTTACCTGGAAACTTATAAATATTACTATTTAAATACCGCTGGTAGTAAGTTGGTATCTACAGGAGATATATATGGTAAATTATAATGTGTTATTGGGTAAATACCACTGCTACTAAGTAGGTAAAGACGGCCAAGCTCCAGCAGAATTACTAAAAAAATACTCTACTATTACCCTGTAGTTACCTAAGGTTTATATCGGTAACAGTCCACGTCTAATGAGAATATAAGATAGTACTTTCCAATAAAATACCTTTTCAGATACATTTATCGATGATAGCCTCATTTACTTGGCTGGTATACCTACCTCCACGGGAAGAGTTTTCCTCTACTATCATGGTAAATCTTCTTGGATACTGGGTATGTTCTTGCGCATGTCTGGACTATTTACTGAGTAAGTCATCTGAAACTGGACTGTAAAAGGAAGCTGTGTTTGTTTCCATGGTGTTACCAGGCTCTTATCATATCCTTTTCAACTGTTCATTCCCTTTTCATGCAATAAACACAAACTTGGATTATGTTTCAAAGGAAAACGTGACACTTCACTCTGTAAATTGTAACATTATTTTAAATTAGAGCACTGTTTCCATGGCATGACATGAACAAATAAAAAGGTTAAATCACAATTGCGCAGAGGGTCATGCTCCTGGTGCGCTGAACACAATAGCGGTGGATATCATCCTCTGGATCTGTCGGCTATACCCCTGGAGTACCACGGTCTGGCCCCGGTCTTCTGCAAGCAAAGTGCTTTGTCCCTGCCCCCCCACCGCCCATATGACCTTACCATTGACCTTCTCCCTGGCGCACCACTCCCCAGTAGTCGCCTATATAACATCTCCTGGGCTGAAACGGATGCAATGGAGACTTACATACGGGACTCTCTGGCTGCAGGCATCATCCGTCCATCCTCGTCCCCGCTGGGAGCAGGTTTTTTCTTTGTGGGGAAGGACGGAACACTGCAACCGCGTATTGACTACCGGGGGCTGAACGCCGTTGTCTCCCGAAACCGGTACCCTCTGCCCCTTCTGAGTTTGGCATTCGTTCCCCTCCATGGAGCCACCGTCTTCACAAAGCTGGACCTGAGGAACACTTACCATCTCGTGCGCATCCGGGAGGGGGACGAGTGGAAGACAGCCTTCAACACGCCACCTGGACACTATGAGTACCTCGTAGTTCCCTTCCGACTGTCCAACGCTCCAGCGGTGTTTGAAGCTTAACAATGTTCTCCGGGACATGCTCAACCGTTTTGTGTTTGTCTACCTCGACGACATACTGGTCTTCTCACGCACCCTCACCGAACACGTCCAGCATGTGCGTCAAGTTCTCCGACGCGTCTTGAAGAACCGGCTTTACGTCACGCTTGAGAAATGCGAGTTCCACGTCACCTCTGTCTCCTTCCTGGTCCACATCATCGCCAAGGGGCGGATGGAGATGGACTCCGCCAAGGTGGCTTCTGTGGCCCAGTGGCCAGTCCCCAACAACCGCAAGCAACTTCAGCATTTTCTCGGATTCGCCAACTTTTATAGGAGGTTCAACTTCACCTCCACGGCTGCTCCGTTCACCTGGACCCCGGAGGCAGAGGCCGCTTTTCGGGAGCTGAAGTCCCGGTTCATCTCCGCTCCTATTCTAACCAAGCCGGACCCCGCTCTCCAATTCATCGTGGAGGTGGATGCCTCTGACACGGGAGTGGGAGCGGTGCTCTCCAAGTGTTTACCGGCCGACCAGAAGGTACGTCCTTGTGCCTTTTTCTCACGAAGGCTGACACCTCCTGAGAGGAACTATGATGTGGGCAACAAGGAACTGCTTGCCGTGACGTTGGCGTTAAAGGAGTGGCGCCACTGGCTGGAGGGGGCTGACCAGCCATTCATCGTTTGGACCGATCACAAGAACCCTGCCTACTTCAAGACGGCCAAGCGCCTAAACTCCCGCCAGGTCCGGTGGGCCTTTTCTTTGGAAGGTTCCACTTCCAGCTGACCTACCGTCCCGGTTCCTGGAATACCAAGCCAGATGCCTTATCTCGCCTACATGGCCCCCATGAAGGAGAGGCTACTACGGAACCTATACTGCCTCCCTTCTGTCTTGTAGCGGGGGTTACGTGGGAGATCGAGTCAGCAGTCACACAAGCTCAAGTGCATCAACCCGACCCGATGCAGTCCGGACCACGGTCCTTCAATGGGCGCACTCTACTCACCTTACCTGCCACCCAGGCATGTCCCATACCTTGGCCTTTGCACGTCAACGATTCTGGTGGCCCACCATGACAGCGGACACACGCTCCTTTGTGTCAGCCTGCGCCACCTGCGCACGGAGCAAGACATCGACCCATCCTCCAGCGGGTCTCCTACGCCCTCTACCAGTTCCCGGGCCGACCCTGGTCCCACATCGCCTTGGACTTTGTCTCCGGCCTTCCACCCTCTGACGGAAGAACCACTGTCCTCACGGTGGTAGACCGCTTCTCCAAGGCTGTTCACCTGGTTGCCCTACCCAAGCTTCCGTCATCCAAGGAGACTGCCGACCTTCTGGTTACCCATGTGTTCCGCCTCCATGGACTCCCGGTGGACATTGTGTCTGACAGGGGTCCCCAGTTCACCTCCCGGGTCTGGAAGGCCTTCTGCACAGCTATTGGAGCCAAGGTCAGCCTGTCCTCTGGGTACCACCCCCAAACCAACGGCCAGACGGACAGGGTGAACCAGGAGGCGGAGGCAGCTCTACGCTGCGTCACAACTGCTAACCCTTCTTCCTGGAGCTCGCATCTCGCCTGGGTGGAATACGCCCATAACACGTTGCTCAATGCCTCCTCTGGCCTCTGCCTCTTCCACTGTTCTCTGGGCTATCAACCTCCACTATTCCCTGCCCAGGAGGAGGAAGTGGCAGTTCCCTCTGTCCAAGCACATGTCCGCCGCTGCCGACGAGTTTGGGAGCGCACCCGCTCCACCCTGCTCCATACAGCAGCTCGGTCCAAGAAGCAGGCTGATCGGCATCGCACCCCTGCTCCTACCTATACCCCGGGGCAGAGGGTATTGCTTCGGGCGAAGGACTTGCCCCTCAAGGTGGACTCTAGGAAGCTGGCACTGCACATTGTGGGACCTTTTGTGACCTTTTGTGAACCCCTGTGCTGTTCGTCTCCGACTTCCCGCCCCCCTCCGGGTGCACCCGCTGTTCCATACCTCCCAGGTCAAGCCTGTGTCCTCTAGTCCCTTGTGCCCACAGGTTCCGGCCCCGCCACCTCCTCGCATGATCGATGGCCATCCCTCGTATACGGTCGCGGTTTTCAATATCTCGTGGACTGGGAGGGCTATGGTCCCGAGGAGCGTTTGTGGGTCCCACGCTCTCGCATCCTGGACCCGCAGATGGTTCGAGCCTTGGGCCCACCCGGCTTCTCCCGGTCGAGAGAGGGGGGGGAGGTGCTGTCATGTCCCCGGCCTAGACCAGACCGGGTTTTAGTATGTTCTTCCAAGTCCAGTCATCCATTCCACTTCTTCACTCCCTCCTGGTAACTCACCTCAGCTGCGGCCTATTCCCTCATCAACACCACAGCTCTTAAACCCCGGATTGTCACCCAGTACTCGCCAGTTTGTTGAATCACCGACCCCACGTCTGTATTCCTGGCTTTCCGTGGTTTTTGGACTAATGTATGCCTGTTTTTTGTGCTGACCTTTGATCTTGTTCCACCACCAGATCACCACTTCCAGTCCTACTGGTACCCTGCTCCACCATCCACCAGTTACCCTCAACCGTCCTCCCCATCTCTCTCTCAATAAAAGTCTGCGCACATCTAGAACCTTGTGTGTTGTGCGTTTGGGTCCTCAGTACAGCCATGACAGTGGTGGGGGTGAGGGTGGAGCTGTGGAGAAAAAGAAGCTGAGGGAAGCTAAATCAACAGCTCTGTAACATCAACATCTTAATAAATATTTAATATTTATTTATGTAATCAAATTATTATTCAATAATGTATCATTAGTTATTTAATACAATTATTTTTGGTGTCTAGATTATTAGAGAATTTGTATTTTTATCCTTGGGTCTGTCCTGATGAAGGGTCTGTCCACTCGCTGTCGGAGGCCTCGCTTTAGGCTTTAGGTCTTTGTCATCTGTGCTTCTCTGACTGTCTGCTGGCATCCAGGAATTGTTTTCCAGAGGGCGCCTCCTGATGGTCCCGGATGACCTTGCCCAACCTGCCATGGTTGCTAGGCTTCAACATCTGTAATGGTGGATGGGTAGAGGGTGTTTAATTTAGGTTACAGGTTAGGATCCTGAGCAGGGGTTAGTGGTAGGAGGCTGGGACCAGCGCTGGATGCAGAGCAGGAGCCTGGGACCAGCGATGGATGCAGAGCAGGAGGTAGCGCTAAGAGGCTGGGCCCAACGCTGGATGCAGAGCGGGGGTTAGTGGTAGGAGGCTGCTGGCACCTGAGCAGGGCTTAGTGGTCGGAAGCTGGGACCAGCGCTTGATGCAGAGCAGGAGGCTGGGACCAGCGCTGGATGCAGAGCAGGAGGCTGGGACCAGCGCTGGATGCAGAGCAGGAGGTAGGGCTAGGAGTCTGGGCCCAACGCGGGATGCAGAGCGGGGGTTAGTGGTAGGAGGCTGCTGGCACCAGTGCTGGATTCTGAGCAGGGGTTAGTGGTAGGAAGCTGGGACCAGCGCTTGATGCAGAGCAGGAGGTAGGGCTAGGAGGCTGGCACTGTCAGGCCCAATAGTGTCCTAGGGCCAAATACTGTCTTACCTGACGTCACAATGTTGTTCAGAAGCAAGGATGCGTCCGTTGCTATGCCAACCTTAAATTCCTGAGATAGCTACGCGTGCTAGCAGGAAACTGTCATGGTTGCTATACTGGTTACTACGTAGGAAGTTTTGTATTTAGGCTTATTTAAACCAGTTTATTTTACTCTACTATTTAAAGTTTTCACTCGTTCGACATATCCGAGACAGCAACGCGCACAGGTAGAATACTATACGTGTTGCCTTCCCGGTCTGTTAAAATTGATGCTAAATAAGTAATTTTTTCAACAAAAACAACTAGCTAGCTAGCACCAGCTATCAAAGGAGTGAAAACTTTAAGTTAGAGTAGAATAACTGGTTTAAATAAGCCTAAATACAAACGTTTGGACCATCTATGCCATTCCATGCTATTGGTTGGCTTCAACACAGCCACCCCCTTTTATACGTAGTGTCTGCGCTAGGCTGTACGTAGTCGTACTGTGTGGGCTCTTACGTAGCTATCATTTAGTATTTGGGACAGTCCATTTGTGTGGGGGAGAGCCACTTGTGCGGTTTATCCGGTATCATACTCCAGTCCAGTAGGTGGCGGTGATGCACCTATAGGGCCTACCTTGTTTGCTAACCGCCATTAAAAGAACCAAAGAAGAAGACGAACACAATGTGTGTGATTTCGAATTCTGGTGGAGGCAAATCTCAGAAAATGACGACCACAAACTTTCTGAACAATTGTGTCCAGACTTTTTCAGAATGTACTAAACTTTTATCTTCAGATGACCAGGATTCCATACAGACTGTTCTAACCAGGTAAGCTATCAAATGGCAACGTTTAGCCAAGTTACTTGTTTTGTATAGCTGTTTGTCTAGTCCTGTACTCCTGGGCTCCTGACTTCTCGTCAACACACTTGTAGTGCTAACTCTTTAATAATGAGCAAGATCAAATTAACGCAGCTAAACTTGACCTTATAAAGCATTGAATATTGCGTTACTGAATGTGGTTATGTTACTGAAGCCAGCAATCTCAGAGTTGTTTAACAAGCTTTGTTTTAGTTAGCCTACCACTAATATATTTTGTCATGCTAACAGGTTAGAGATAATGGCGACGAGCGTTCGCTGGAGCAGAGGGCGACTGCTTCAATCTGGAGTGGTGGATGAGATGCTTTTGCTTATTAGCGAGTTAGTTCGGGAAGCCAACGATCAACAACAAACTGGTAATGTACTTGTCAGATTAAACAATCTGAAGAAGCAAGATTCAAAACACGATGCCTCTAACATTTTTCTGTTGAACTGCAGTTGCTTCTGGTTTCACCGTACCTCGAATTGGAGGACAGACTGGAGGAAGGCCGATTTACCAAATTGCCCAAGAGCAGTTGCAGATGTTGTTGTCCTTTATTTTCTCTGCTAAACAGATTGCAGAGATCTTGGGTGTCTCAAGAAGAACAGTGAACAGACGGTTAAGGTATGTGTCAATTGAAGGACTAGTTCAGGAGAGATCTGACTAATGTGACCCCTTTCTCACTGAGCCCTACACAATTATTTTGTTTATTTACAAAGCACATCCCCTCCCTGAGTCACCACCTTACCGCGGTGGAGGGGTTTGCATGTCCTAGTGATCCTGGAAGCTATGTTGTCGGGGGCTTTATGCCCCTGGTAGGGTCACCCAAGGCAAACAGGTTCCAGGCAAAGGACCAGACAAAGCATGGCTCAAAAACCTACCATGAAGAAAACAAACAATGGTTCTCAGTTGCCCCTGCCCGGAAGCGGGTCACCGGGTCCCTCCCCCTGGAGCCAGGCCCGGGGCTCAATGGCGAGCGCCTGGTGGCCGGGCCTTTTCCCATGGCGCCCGGTCGAGCACAGCCCGAAGAGACAACGTGGGACCCTCTTCCAGTGGGCTTACCATCCGCAGGAGGGGTCATGGGGGTCGGGTGCAGTGTGAGACGGGCGGCGGAAGAAGGCAGGGGCCTTGGCGGTCCGATCCTCGGCTGCAGAAGCTAGCTCTAGGGCAAGGAACGTCACCTCGCTGGCGGGAAAGGAGCCTGAGCTGGTACGCGAGTTAGGGAGATTCCGGCTAGATATAGTCGGCCTTGCCTCGACGCACAGCATAGGCTCCGGAACCAATCTCCATGAGAGGGGCTGGACTCTCTTCCACTCTGGAGTTGCCCTTGGTGAGAGGTGTCAAGCTGGGGTGGGAATACTTGTTTCCCCTCGGTTCGGTGCCTGTACATTGGGGTTTTACCCTGGTGGGCGAGAGGGTAGCCTTCCTCCGCCTTAGGGTGGGGGGACGGGTCCTCACTGTTGTTTGTGCTTACGCACCAAACGGCAGCTCAGAGTACATTTACATTTATTCATTTAGCAGACGCTTTTATCCAAGGCGACTTCCAAGAGAGAGCTTACAAAGTGCATAGTTCACTGATAATAACAACAAGATAGCCCCAAAGCATTGAGGGTAGCCAAAACAAGTCTGTGTCTCTGATGGAGGTGGGGAGTTGATTCCAGCACTGGGGGGCCAGGCAGGAGAAGAGCTTGTCATGGGACCTGGCGGTTTTGAGCGTTGGGACCACCAGGCGGTTGTCTGAAGAAGACCGTAGGTGGCGGGTGGGGGTGTAAGGCTGCAGGAGAGACTTGATGTAGTCGGGTGCAGTCCCGTTCACTGCTTGGAAGGTCAGTACCAGGGTCTTGAATCTGATGCGGGCCATGATGGGTAGTCATTGGAGGGAAATGAGGAGCGGAGTAACGTGGGAGCGTCTGGGTAGATTGTAGACCAGACCTGTTTCTGAATCCTCTGAGAAGGGCGGGTTGCGCATGCTGGGAGACCAGCGAGCAGCGAGTTGCAGTAGTCCAACTTGGAGAGGACAAGCAGCTGGGTGTAGTGCTCAGACAAGTATCTCCTGATCTTCCGGATGTTGTAGAGGGTGAATCTACACGACCGGGAGACCGCAGCAATGTGGGCCGTGAGGGAGAGCTCATCATCCTTGGTAACCCCAAGGTTCCTGGCAGAGGATGAAGGGGTCACCATCGCAGATCCCAGGGTGATTGAGAGGTCGTGGGAGATGGAGGGTTTGGCCGGGATGATGAGAAGTTCTGTTTGGGCGAGGTTCAGCTGGAGGTGGTGCTCGGTCATCTAGGCGGAGATGTCTGCGAGGCAGGCCTCAATCCTAGCTAGATCCGACCCCGGATCGGTCAGGGGGAAGGACAGGTACAGCTGCATGTTGTCAGCGTAGCAGTGGAAGGAGAAGCCATGGGAGGTGATGATTGGTCCAAGTGAGGTGGTGTACAGAGAGAAGAGGAGGGGTCCAAGGACGGAGCCCTGTGGGACACCAGTGGAGAGCTGGCGAGGGTCTAACAGTTTGCCTCCCCAGGAGACCTGGTAGGATCTTCCCGATAGGTAGGATGAGATCCACTGGAGTGCAGTGCCAGTGATGCCCATCTCAGAAAGTCTGTAGAGCAGGATCTGGTGGTTAATCGCATCAAACGCTGCAGAGAGGTCCAGCAGAACGATGACGGATTACCTCGAAGCCGCTCTGGCAGACTGGAGGGCAGTGGTGACTGAAAGGAGGGCGGTCTCTGTGGAGTGGCCAGTCTTGAAGCCCGATTGGTTGGGGTCAAGCAGGTTGTTCTGAGAGAGAAAGTTAGACAGCTGGTTAAATACAGCACGTTCAATTGTTTTAGAAAAGAAGGGTAACGGTGATACCTGTCTGTAGTTCTGGAGGATGGCAGAGTTAAGGGAGGGTTTTTTGAGTAGAGGGGTAACTCTGGCCTGTTTGAAGGCAGAGGGGAAGGTGCCAGAGGTAAGAGAGGAGTTTAGGACTTGGAGCAGAAAAGTTATGATGGAGGGGGAGATGGTTTGAAAGAGAGGGGAGAGAACAGGATCAAGGGGGCAGTAGGTGGGGCGATGAGAGAGAATGAGGTCTATGACACTTTGTAGCATGGCTGCCGCCTTACCCTGCGTTAACACTGCAGCGACGCGATGCGAGCGACAACATGTTTTCCATTCATTTTCTATGGAGCCAGGCAAAACGCTTGCGTGGTGCATTGTGGGTAGCGACGTGACGCAGATCGAGGTGAGATTTTCGCAACTTTATGCAAATGAGGAGCGATTTTCGCTAGAGATGGCCAATCGCAGTGTTTTTTTGTCTCTCGTAATGTAGTAACCATGGTAAACATTCTTTTTAAGATGGAGGAGAAGCTAATCGCCTGTGTGGCTGCATATCCGGTCCTGTACGATAAGTCCCTGTATTTTAAGACATTAATAAAAAGAATGAGGCCTGGCACAGGTTTGCTGACGTTGTCGGCGCTCCTGGTGGGTTTTCTGTTCTTTAAAATTCTCTCGTCACATAACGTAACTTTGTTCAAGCTAGTTACAGTAGCCCAGCTGGAACTCCCTGGTCGTATCGACAGATTAGCAGAGACTGAGTAATATAATAAAAAAAATACACATGTCAACGTGTATGTTTATGAAACAGTTTTGTATTTTGTATATACGTAAGTTGTACTTTGATCGATGTTGCGAGTACATAAACCCAAGTCTGCACACTTGGCCATGACAACTTCAACAGTGATTTTAGAGAACTACATTCTACATAATGTTCTACATGTTTGAAACAGCCCCCAGCGGAGTGAACTGTGGGAAAGCGAGCGATGGCAAGCAATTAGCATCGCTACAGTGTGAACGCAGGGTAAGACTAGGCCGTCTCACGGGTGACCCGCACTCGCTAAAATTACAAAGACTTTCATGATTTAAATAAAAAATCTGAGATTGCAGTTCCACTCCAAATTGCTTTCTCAACAAAGCCCAATGGTTGGGATTTTTTACTTATAATGTAAGCTCCAATTTGCGTACTTTACGAAAATACTACTATGACGCTTTCTAGCATGGCTGCCACCTAAGACTAGGCCGTCTCACGGGCGACCCGCATTTACCCAAATTACAAAGACTTTCACAACTTGAATCAAAAATCCGAGATTGCAGTTCCACTTGAAATTGCTTTCTCAACAAAGCCCAATGGTTGGGATTTTTAACTTATAATGTAAGCTCCAATTTGCGTGCTATTACAAAAATACTACTATGACGCTTTCTAGCATGGCTGCCGCCTAAGACTAGGCTGTCTCCCAGGTGACCCGCAGTCGCTCAATTTACAAAGACTTTCACGACTTTCACGAATCAAAAATCTGAGATTGCAGTTCTACTCGAAATCGCTTTCTCAACAAAGCCTCATGGTTTTGGATTTTTTGGGGGTGGAATTTTTCACTCATAATCTAAACTCCAACTTGCGTGTATATGTGAGAGAACAAAGGTTGTGCTCTTGCTGAAGGCAAGCACACCCAATTACATCAACGATGACATAAAAATAGAACAATCCAACCGCACAGTTACGTACAGTATACTAATTTCAAACGCGTCTCACAGAAGCAAGTATAATGCTTAAGGTTCCTCTTCTCATTCCTGTTAAATGTGCCCAAAAACGCCTAAACAGCATACCCAAACTAAATTGACTGCTGTTCTTGAACCATTTGGAGTACATGTATGTAAATGGACCCTTTTGAAAGCTGACACTCTGACGTTATGTTCCTGTCAGTCCTACTGGTGTTGAGTAATAGAAGCTTGAACACAAGGAAAGTGAAAGTTTCTATTTCCGCCTAGATTTTGTGTTGAACACAGAGGCCTGAAGAGGCCTAGAGGTGGTAGGTATTAGCTGGAAGACAGCATTGGACCACAGGTTGAAGCCTTACCCAATTCAGATCAAAAGTCAAACATAATACCACAATATATTCATATTTGACACATGTTTTTATAAGAATACATCCATGCGTTTTCTAAAAGGGCCTTTTGGAGACTCCAGAAAACCCTTGTAACCAAGGTCAAATTCTTAGGATAAAAAGGTATAATTGTTATCTCTAATGAAAGGTGGTACTTAGAACTATCATATATAACAGTTAAATCCCTCATTAGTATTACTGAAACACAAAAACTGAAGCATGAAGACATTGGAGTGCTTTATCTGATTCCCAGGATTGGCGCACAAAGAACACTGACATATTGCGCAATCGACTTTTATTTTGAAGGCTCCACAAAACCTGGCATATGGGGTATCGCCATTTTCAGCTAGCTCTAAGCTACAAGGATCACTAGCTCATTTCATTGCCATTGTAAGCCAGTTAGAAAAAATCGTGTAGAGAGGGCGGTGGGGGGGGTGCAGGGGGGGGGCGGGACGCACAGACCTGGTTGGCTTTAGAGGGCTGTCACCGGGGCATGGAAGCTCCTATTGGGTCAACCAAGATGTCTATCAAAAGGTCATAGTGTAGCGGCCATTTTAAGACTATCCCCGGGTTTCTACTCTACTCACATGAGTAGCTATTAGCAATTGTTTGTGACACTTCGTCAAAAAATGTTTTTGATTTGTAAGAATGAAGCAAAAAGATCGTGGCTATGTGTGGATATAATTCATTGTTTGGACAACTATTCGACATGGTTTGATACTTTGGACCCTCGGGAATGTAAGCAGATGAGGTTTTGATGAGTTGTGTGCATACCTGGAACATTCCTAAGTAATCGTAGGTAAGTACAACTTTTTTCTCTGGCATTGTTGAATGAACGGCCACCGGACAAAGACGTTGACGGTACTTTCTGTTGCGAGTTGAGCTTGAATTGGTTTATTTCAATGGAAGCACAAGAATCGTAGCTTTCCAACGAGGTATCATATGTGTAGCCATCTAAAAAAATATTTTTTTGAATTTGAGTGCGTTCTCACTGAGGGAGGGGGGCGCAACATTTCTGTATCGCGGGCGATACAGGACCTCTAAGGCTTACTAGCCTGTAATACGGTCTGTACAAAGATAATTCCTTAGCTCAGCTAGATTAGCTGCTATCCTGTTTACAACAGTATAAAAGTCTTCAGTTATCATACGAATACAAATGCTTAAGTGCATGTTTTGTACTGCCGTTGTAGACATAGTTGTGTTATTACTCACTGTCAAATGTAACAAAGAAAATCTCTGAAGGGTGCAGGAGTCTCGTGAGTCGTTGTCTTCTCCAACAATAAAGACAAATGGTCTTTTTCTTGTGCGTCGTAGCAAGCTCGCGTGTGTGTCAAGGGGCTCTGGTCCCTTGTGTGTGTGAGAATGTGGAGCACGCCCGCACAGGAGCAGGGGACAGAGGATTTGGGGAAACAGCCCTAGAAATTAGCCAGACGCCATTTTTCAGATTTGTGGGGATGGCCGTTATAGGCTAAAGGCTTTTTTGTTCCTCATGAGAAATGAGGCATATGTAATGAATTTCAGAATTTTAGGACAAATGGGATGCAAATGGAATCACTTTGAAAATGGACAATTGGGGGGTGGCCGTAGCGCCACCTATGGATAATGGTGGGTCATTTGTGGTGTGGTAGTTACTCATGGCCTATACTATCAATGTTTCAGCATTTGGTAAACCTTTTTACCATTGCATACAAAATCGGAAATGCAATACCATCAAGATCTACATGGGCCTTTGCTTAAGACCAAGGAATGAGTGGGGGCTTGGTCAGCCCACACTCTCCTGAAATGTTGCGTGTGCGTCTTGCCAAGCCCGCACGTGTGTCAAGGGAAGGCTGAGTGTGTGAGAATTTGGCGCACGCGTGCTGAGGAGAGAGAGAGAGGATTTGGGCAAAAAGCTCTTGAAATTAGCCAAGCATGCATATTTAAAATATTCACTAAAAATCTACTTTTCATCTTACATACAACTTTTTTTCAGATTTGAGTACTTAATATTCTCAAGAGTCTTCATAGGAACTTGTGATTGAATCAGAGTATAACTTTTTGACCGGCGGATGTGTAAAGCATTATTTTAGCGTTAGCGATAAATTAGATTTCCTTTATTTCAATCATTTTTGAAGATATGAAGTTAATTTTGCACATGGGAACATGTTGTAGTGTCTTCCACCAGTATACCAAATTTGGAGTTTATATCTCAAAGATTTGCTGAGATTTGACCCAACTTCCTGTTTGGTTCCTTTGTTGATGATCTTGATTGGCTGTACCGGACAAAAGGTTTTAAAAATCAATAATCCTTTTGATACATTTTGTGAGGCTCAGTCCGGAGATCCTCTCTGGCAACGTTGAAGAAAATTCGACCAAAAATGTACGAGTAGTGGAAAAACGTGTTTCCTTGATCTTTATTGTACAGAAAAATCCAATATGGCGGCCATTATAGGTTCTTGAGGCTTTTTTGTTCCTCATTAGAAATTAGACATAATGAATTTCAGAATTTGGGGACTTATGGCCTGCAAATGGCATCACTTTGAAAATTAACATATTGGGGCGTGGCCTGTAGCGCCACCTATTGTCTCACATGGCCCATGTTTGGTGTGGTAGTTACTAATGGTCTGCAGTTTCAACCTGCCAAATTTCACAACTTTTTACCATTGTGGTCTAGGGGCTGCCATTGACTCCCATGGGAAAAATAAAATAATACTAGAGAGGGTACAATTTCTGGGGAAATTGTAGGGTGTGCTTGCTTGCTTGCTTCAAATGCAAGTGGGTCCGTTTCCCCTTCTAGTGATATTTCAAGCATTTAGCCTACTCATATTGCATAATTCATTAAGAACACCCTTTGAAACAAGGAACCCCCCCTTGAAACAAGCTACTGTAACGGTGCGTTCACACTGCAGCGGGGCGGGCAGAGCGGGGCGTCGTCTTTCAATTCATTTTCAATGAAACCAGGCATTGACGCTCGCGTAGGGCATTGATGGAAGGCGAGCGGGGCGTCGACGCTCGCGTAGGGCATAGTGGGAAGGCGAGCGGGGCGTTGAAAGTTGGATTTTCTCAACTTTATTTAAATGAGGAGTGTGAAAACGCTGGCGTTGGCCAATCGGGTTGGTTTCTTGTAACATAGCAACTGTTGGTAATGGTAAACATTTCTAGGTTTAACAATTTCAAGATGGAAGAGCAACTCATTGTATGTGTCTTCATACCCAGTATTGTATGATACGTCTATGTTCGATTACAGAGACTTAAACAAAACAAAAATGATGCCTGGCGCAGGGTTGCTGAGGTTGTCGGCGTCAATGGTGTGTATTTTATACTTTAATTCAGTTTTGTCGCATTACGTAACTTTCTTCTGTGCTAGCTGCATAGTCAAGCTAGCTCACCAGGCACACGATTGACATCCAACGTCGAAATGCTGGCTGGCAGTCACTCGCTATCCATGCAGTGAATGTGTAGTGGCAAGTCATAATCTAGCAATTGATTTGCAGAGATTTCGAGTAATATAATAAAAGGGTACACATGTCAACGTTTATGTCTGATGTATCTTTTTTTGTAGATAAGATCATGTCAGATCTAGAAAGCGTATTGGATTTTTGCTTAATGTGTGTAAAAGTTGAATTCTGTCTGCACATTTGCCATGACATTATAGGAACTACAACAGTGATTTAAGAGAAAACTACAGCTCTGAATTAATTTGTCTGACGCCCCCGAGCGTGGTGCACTGTGGGAAGGCCAGCGGTGCAGAGTGGTAAAAAAACGCTGCAGTGTGAACGCACCGTAACAACGTTGTCACTGACAGTATTTCAGATGGAATTGCGATTCAAATAGTACCGTCTGCTAAGTGAAAAAAAATCCCCCAAAACGTAGTGATGGGAAAATCGAGGCTTTTCGAAACATCGAGACAATTGTAACATTGGAGTCGGGGCCTTTGAAATGCTCGAAACCTTCACTCAACAGCGACATCTGCTGGCAACTACGAACATGGCATAACTAACTGTGTTATAGCTAATTCCACATCATGATCTAAAGGATCCTTGTGGTTGTTGTGATGGCATTTTTTGACATAGTTACTAAGAGTGTATTTTTTAAGAGACTAAGGTTGTGTTTAGACAGATGGTCAGCTAAGGTATTTGGGACTGATCTAAATCAACAGTTTCCTGGGGCACTAAAGTTGGGGAGAGTGGTCAGCAAGTTAACCTCTGCTCTCCTGAACCTTGGCCTCAGGAGATAAAGCCTGTGTCCTGGTTATCATCAACTACATCAAGGACATGGGACACCGGCCTGGGGGTTTCTATTGTCTTAAAAGGTCACTGATCAGTGCTGACCAATCTTGGTGACTGCTGTATTGATTGATCATTAACATCTGGTATCTGTTCATAAAAGGGAGACCTTTCCCCAGTGTCTTTATCACTCTTACGAACGATCTGTGTGGATAGCACCTCCTTCGTTGAGACTGATCAGCAAAGCTTTGTTTAATCATATGTAATTGTATAATCTAAATAAATTGTATTAAAACCATATCCCTTGACTATTCAGATCTACACAGTGCCACTCGAATTCTACCATAACAGTTGTACGGAATTATTACCGTCCTGCAATGTAGATAGCTTGGTATCGAATACGGGAGCGATGGCTTTCATGTAACAATACAAATAAGTCTAAATATGATTTTCGAACTGTTTGAGACGATAAACTCAGTGTACAGTTTTTGTTACATACTCATATATATATATATATATATATATATATATATATATAACGTTCTCTAACTGTCCCTAATTATCTCAAGTCACAAATCTCACTTTTCTATATTTGATTGGCTTAGAGATGGTTTTGGGAGCGGTGATCCCGCCTCCTTCTACAGAGACACAAAACTTGTTTTACAAGTTACAAATCTTTTCTACAAGTACACAAATATTTTTTTACAGAGCTCCATCTCCTGGCACTAATTTCACGCCATACCATAGTGTCGCGCATTCAAAACCTTTGTGGCGTTGCCGCCCCATTTTATACCCCGACACGTCAGTCTTTTGGCAAGTACGAGACAGGTTTCGTTCAAGATCACGTCACAAAACGTTTCAAAACACTTTGACACGTGACCGGAAGTGTTATTAAAACCCGTCTCGAAACGTTCCGATGCAGTGAGTGTTGAATGTTTCGGGACAGTATCAACACCTTAGTACCGAGCAGCCCATCATTACCAAAACGTAAATAAGTTCAATATTAATTTAGGGGGACATGGCTAATTCAAAAACAGTTTGCTAGAGTCAAGCTAGCTGCCGTTGCTATCCACACTCAACTGATTGTTTGAAAGCACAGGAAATTAGAATGTTTCTTTTGTAAGGGATGATTAAGCAATAAACCCCAAGAAGCCGTGGTTTGCGCTGATTTTCGAACATGTAAGGGAAGTTGTTAGGCACGACGCGAAGCAGAGTTTTCGCCAGTTTTGTTTCGCCATGAAGGGGCTTATTTCCCCGATAATGACCGGCGTTCTATACATGATCCCGCTTATTACACGGCTACTTGCCAACAAAAATAACTTAACACAGTGTGTCTTTTTACAATGTATTTGTTACCATTCGTATTGTTGATCAGCAGAGAAATAGTTCGCCAAAGAGTTGAACTTCATAGACTTTGAGCATTATTTAGGCTTCAAATCAGCTGACGTCGCTAAGCAACAGAGTACGCTGGGGTTGAAAAGTTACCGGACTACTTGCGGAGTGCTACGAAAGACGTGAATCCGAGGCAAAAAGGCCACTTCCCTTGACAGCGGTCAAATAGAGAAAATTGTTCACCGCAGAACGTTGGGAAGCACCATTCAAGTGAATGGAGCATTCTACAGCATTAAGAACAGCCGTGTAATAAGACATAAATGTTTAGCCATAGCTGTGGCATTGAAGACAGTACTGTAGCCTACTACACTGCCAGTGGGCGAGCCGAGTCTGTGATTTTGAGGCTAAAGTCAAAACAAGACGCGGTCTCACTCAAATTCCAAGTTTTACACAAATAACAAACTATGCTGACCCGCTGGCTGTCTTTGCAATCGCCATATCTTTAAAACACTGCTGTCCATTTAAATGTAGAATTGACCCTGGTAAGAAATTAAGAAAATACTCACCAGACGCAGATCGACAGTTGAGTGTCAACACTGTTGACAATACTGTTGCTTCCGCAGTCGTCAGTGGAGGCTGACAGGCTCTCAAGTAGCAAACAAATCAACATTTTTACAGCAACCTATATTAAAATCTTACCACCTGGCTGTGTTCACAATAGTCATATCGTCATAACATTTCCCTCTTTCAGTTTTTTCGTGTAAAATTGAACTATAAAATTAGCTACAAAAAATACTACTATGACGCTTTCTAGCATGGCTGCCACCTAAAAGACGAGGCAGTCTCACGGGCGACCTGCACTCGCTCAAATTTCAAAGACTGTCACGACCTAAATCAAAAATGCGAGATTGCAGTTCCACTCGAAATCGCTTTCTCTACAAAGCCAAATGGTTGTGATTTTTTGGGGGTGGTATTTTTCACTCGTAATCCAAGCCCCAATTTGCGAGCTAGAAAGTCTATCACGTTGTATCCATGCGTCGTTGCTAACGTAAAATATAGCTGCAGGCAACAATGGCCGGTTCCTCCTCAACATTGCAAACCATTCAGGGCTCCAGACTGCGACCAAATGGTCGCATTTTTTTATTACATTGGGTGTGCACAATGTCAGAACACGTCAGCAATGACGCATAGATACGACGTTCTAGTAAGACAGCGATATCAGCGTTCCTTCTGCATTAGTACCGTAGCTAAAAGTCTAGGAAAGTTGAGAATGCTTGTAGAATGCTCCGCTAGGTTCCTACGAACATGTTTAAATCTGCCAGATAAATGGGTGCCCTTTCATTCTTTTGGTGAGCAGTTTCACGAGCCCTTCTTACCCAGCGTCATGGAGCCGAGCAGCTAAATACTTATTTAGCACTAGCGTTGCTACTGCATCCCTGCCTGTGTTTGAACTGTTGCGCTGTTATAGGCTACTCGGCAAGTATCGTGTTGTGGTGTCAGAGGACTGATTGAAAAGTGCATTAAACATTGAGGTCATTTAGCTGAAACTTGCATGTACGGTACGTAATGTCACATTAAATAATGGGCCTCATTCTCTAACATTTTTCTCTTGTCAAAGAAGTTTCTTCTGAATTGTTTCATACGGGCTTCGGAAAAACAATGTAAGAAAAAGACATCCGCCAAATTCATGAACGCTTGAAAATGTGTTCCTACGCAGCAGAAGTTTTCTGAACTGTGCTCCCCGGGAAGAGTTTCCTCAAGTTGAAATATTCCTTGTGCTCCTGAATTTGCATACATACACGCCCGACAGCTAATAAAGGCACGCAACAGCAGTGACGTGTGCAGTCAGAATCGACACAATTAGAAAAGCAACAGGAACGCAAGTTATGTCCAAGCGAAAAGCAACCGGTGCACAGGTACATCGGTGCAACATCATACCAGTAAGATGAGCAGTGGAATTGTTCTCCACTGGATCTAACAGTGTGCACACTAAGCAAGGTTAGTTATTATAATTATTTAAATACAAGGATGTCTGTGGCAAGCCGTTTTATCATTTAACCAATGAATTGTTGATATCCAGAATTCGAATTGTTGATATCCAGAAATGAATTCTTTATATCCAAAATTTGAATTCTTGATATCCAAAATGCAATTCTTGTTATCAAGAATTCGAACACGGAGAGTTTTCTTAAATGCGATTCCTTTGATCCTTGTGGGTTTTTAAAGAATCGCATTTGAGACAACTGGACGATTTACGACTGCTATTTCGAGTTCGGAAAGTCTTCTGAATTTCAGAACAAATCCCAGATGAGAGAACTTTCATGAATGCCAAATGTTTTCCTAAATCCAATTCAGAAGAAATTCCTTCTTAAATTCTTCTTAACTGCGTTCGAGAATGAGGCTTAAATGGTGCGTTGCTGTATATCAGTTGTAAAAATGACAGTTAAAAAAACTGACCCATCTGCAACCGCCGCAGGCACACCCCACAATTTCCCCAGAAACGGTCCCAGGGGCAATTTAGGATCAGACCTTTAAGGGTGCTCAGCCCCCAATGAGAATGTGACATGAATACAGTGCCTTGCATAAGTGCTAAACGTAAACCCCCTTGCTAATATAAATCCCTAATTTCACTGGATAACAATTAATATATTTATGTATTATTATGCAAAATATTGAAGGAAAAAATTAAGGATGTCCCTTTCTTCATGAACTACCAGCATCAAATGATAATAAACAATATATTTAAAAAATATATTACTTTTAGGGGTGCTTAAGCACTCCTAAAAAGGGTCTAAAATTGCCACTGAATTGTACCCTCTCTAGTTACATTAATAAATGCATTGCAGGTCAATATAAGGTGTGCCCCTAAATTTTCAGCTTGCGCTCCTAAAATTTTCAGTCAGGGGCTACTTTGCTCCTTGTAAAAAAAGTTAGTCTGGAGCCCTGCCATTACAAAATTGACATGACACAGACATGTATTTCATACATCCAATTGTCTTCAAATGTTGTGGACATATACCACACCAGCACAACTTTCCCTGTTCCTCTATTCCCTACTAGTACACTATTTCTTTGAAAGATAATGTTGGCCCATTTTAGATTAGCAGTTACATACAACACAGATGAAACTCAGGAGAGTGAATTAGAGATAATGGTAGTGGAAGAGTGTTGTACCTTTGTGTTTCTCTTTTTTGCCACTCCTACAAAACATATCTGGGGCACCACTGCTTTTGCCTGTTAATGTTTGCAATGCTGGGATGAAAACTATTGTATTTCTTTGATTAAACGCCGCCCTTAAATAAACGGCGCCCTGGAATAAACAACACAACAAAAATGAACATTGTGTAAAAAACGGCGCCCTCAATTAAACGCCGCACCAAAAATATCGGAAAATAGTGTAGCCTACTATAATTCCCATGAAGCACTGGCAGACACAAGTGGCTTTCTTCCTACGGGTTTATTTGAAGCTTCTCCAAATTTACCTGAAACTCACACTGTAATGAGAAAATAAAGACCACATTAGCTTAATATGAACATACAATGACATGTGCAGTGCAGTAGTTTTCATGTTCTACGATATTGTGATTTACGACGGGCCACTCGACTTCTTGTAGGCGGGCATTCGAGTCTGAAGTAAAGAACAAATAGACGTACCTTCTCTTTGTCTCCGTGTACTCTTTCTTTACCTACAAATATTACAGTGGCGACGAGGTGACGAAGTGAATCCACATTAGTGATGGAAACTAAAGATGTTTGATGAATGAAACTTCTCCTAAATGCACAATTTTGCATGTTGTTTGGTTCAGAAGAAACCGTCAGTGCTAGCTGCTAAATCGTTTTAGATGCTAAGCAAGGCACAGCATTGGGAAGCGCAAGGACGTGGTTTAAATTAACAACGAAAAACGGAGATTAACTGAAAGGGAAGCTAAATTAGAATTTCTTGAAAGAGGACTTATAAAGTCGCAGGGACATTTGAATACGACTACGACTGTAGAAATGGCATATAATGGAAAGGTTCCGGAATTTGACAGTAAGAAAGAAGATTTTGATTCATATTTTGAAAGGTTTGAAAGATGGCTGTCTGCAAATGACATTGATGCAGGGAAGAATGCAGATGTATTCCTGAGTGTTTTGGGTCCGACCGAATAAGGATTACTAAAAAACCTGGTTGCACCGAAAAAAGTCAGTGAGGAGTCTTACAATAACCTCACGAAAGCCATGTCACTTCATTTCAAGCCGACGCCTATCTTGATAGCAGAACGCTTCAGATTCTACAAATGACAGCAAAAGCAAGATGAATCCGTCTCTGAATATATCCTTGCACTGAAGAAACTAGTCAGCACTTGTTACTTTGGACAATTTCTAAATGATGTCCTCAGGGATAAGTTTGTATGTGGCCTCTTAGGGGAGCGGTATCACAAAAGGCTACTCTCTGAAAAAGAACACTTTCAAAAAGGCCTGTGAAATTACACTTGCTCGAGAATTGGCCTACAAGGACATGGAAGAATTGAGAGAACATGCTGAAAAACCAAAAGGTGCAGTTAACAAAATCTTCAATACTTCAAGTCAAAGACAACATCACATGAAAGGTCAAAGATCACGTTACGACCGGCAGGATGATTCTAGAGGGAAACAACAGGTTTCAGAGAACTGGCGGTGCTATCGATGTTGCAAGGATAACCATCAACCAACTGCATGCTACTACCGCACTGAAACATGCCATGGATGCGGGAAAGTTGGCCATTTGAAAAGAGTCTGCAAGAAATTAAGACAGAGGGACAAAGCGCAAATGGTCATAGCAACCAGGGAAACTGCTGACTCAGAAGATGGTAATGTCGATGAGCTGGAATTGTTTACAGTATACACTGCACAAGGAAAGAAAGACGGCATTTTACTCAGTATGGAGATATCTAGGAAACCAGTGAAAATGCAAGTGGATACGGGTGCTTCAGTGTCTTTGATTCCAGAGTCCCTTTATCAGGAGCAGCTGAAGAATTGCCCACTAAAACCAGCTGCCATTCACCTGTCTTCATCTACGGGAGATATCATACCTGTGCTGGGGAAGGTCCTGGTGCCCGTGAAGTATGGGGATCAAGAGTGGAAGTTGCCACTTGTGGTAGTTAAAGGCAGTAAACTGCCATTGCTGGGAAGAAATTGGCTGCAGAAGATAAAGCTAAACTGGGGAAAGATCTTCAGCCTTCAGAGAACTGAACCACTCACACTGAAAGACATGCTTGAAAAGCACAAAGACTTGTTCAAGGGCGGATATGGGAAGATTAAGGCCGAATCCCAATACTCCCCTCCCTTCCCCTTAGCCCTTCCCCTTAACTTACCCCTTCCCCTTGGCCCTCAAAAGTAAGGTGTAAGGGCTACATAGCCCTAGGAAATGGGACACCACTAGGTTACGGTTACGCCATCATCCATCGTCGCTAGCTGGCTGCTACGTCATCAGAGGCGACAATGTTTTGATCACAAACTTCCAAGATGCCGTCTGCAAGTGAGTGTTTGTCGATTGCATGGGCTTTAGTGATATTTTTGCGATTGTCTGCAACAAATCGGAGAAATCAAGGGAGAAGAAGAGGTCTACGACGCCTTAGAATGCTGGAGAATCTTATGGTATGTAAGGATTTGTTGCAAACAACGTGTATTTAATGTTGTATTTAACGTTAACCAAACTAACCAAAACAGTAGCTGAGCTGGACACGCATACATTACGGAATTATGGAATTCGATTATATTGTAATACGAACCCAGTTAAAATCTGTGTATAAGTAGTTTTTTTTATGACTATTAGCTAACGCTATATGTTACGGATTTACGCAACTTGTAAGTTGTACCCGATTGTAGGTCGATGCATTTGGACCATGGCCTAGTCACTATGGTGCTTTGTTCTGGGGGAAGGGAGACAACTCTAGCCACTATGTGCTTTGTTGTGGGAAAGGGGAGACGTTAACCCTTGTGTTCTCTTCGGGTCATTCTGACCCATCAGTCATTGTGACCCACCGTCGTTTGCAACAACTTTACCGCATACAAAAACAAAATGAAGCATTTTCTTTTAAACGTTGGGCTGTGTCAGACCCCCCACATTGCGAAAGTGAAAAGAAAATTATTTTTATTTGCTTTTGTATTGGGTAAAATTGGGTAAACACAACGATGGTTCGTTATGAACCTTTTGGTCATGTGACCCGAAGGCAGCACGAGGGTTAAAGTACTTTGAAGGGGCAACATTTTTCCAAGTCAGCCCATTAATGGTTTGACATGTTTTTCTTTTCCAGACTGGTGCTCCAACAAGATACTGTGCCATAAACCTCAAAGTGCCTATATTGCGCATGTGGTTTGATGTTGAGACTGAGCTGAAGCAGGATTTCCGCCTCAGCAGAACAGCGATGCACAGCTTACAGAGGCTTTTACAAAGGGAGCAGGACCATGGCTGGGGTAATGAGCTTGAAGTACTCATATACACCTATTGGCTGGCACATGGACTCTCTTATCGGGTGGTGTCCCGTGTCTTTCATGTACCAAAGGCTACAGTTCACCGCATCATCCATAGAGTGGCCCAGAACATATGGGACAATCTGAAGAGAGCAATAAACTTCCCTCAAACAGTGGACCTGCCTGCAGTTGGTCAGGGATTCGTCAACATTTCAGGAACCCTGCATTCCACAATGTGGTTGGAGCAATCGATGGCAGCCAAATATGGATAAAACCACCACAGCGTCACAGATGAGACTATTTGAATAATAAAGGCTTTTACTCAGTCAACATGCAGGCTATATGTGACTCGAATGGCAGGTTTCTGGACATTTTTGTGGGGTACCCGGGCCGGGGTCTGTCCATGACACACGAATAATGAAAAACAGCAGTTTTTATACTGCAAGAAGGTACCCCCAACAGGCTACATTCTTCTGGGTGATGGTGGGTATCCCTGTTTGGAAACTCCGATTTGCCTCATCACCCCCTTCAAGGAGCCAGTGCATGGACAAGTACAGCAGCGATTCAATTACTATCAGTCAAGGGGGCGCAGCATTATTGAAAGGGCTTTTGGCATGATGAAGACAAGATGGAGGTCAACGCTTTTTAGAGCTTTGGAGGTGAAGCCCACTTTTGCACCCCAGGTAATTGCTTCATGTGCCTTTTTGCACAATGTGTGTATGGACAATGGTGACACACTGATTCCAGATGAAGACATTTTTGGGGACTTAAATGACCCCCAACCTCCCTGTGAGCCCATGGAATACAATGAAACCTCTGGGAATGACACAAGAAACAGACTGGCTGCCCTAGTTTCAGACAATGTGCAAGCCCTATGAAAATGACATGTTATGTATCTTGAATTTATGCACCTTTCTGCCAACTACAATTAGTTGTCCGTGCAAACTTTCTGATTATGATTCTGATTGTTTTTCTGAAGCCCCAATGAACATGACAAGTGTTTTATATTCTTATGAACAAGAACTTTAATGCCACACACATAAATAAAAAGACAATCAAACAACAAAAAAATACAAGTGCAAATAGCAACCAAACCACACGGGCCAAATAAAAACAAAGCTCTTCAAACTACAATTTCTCCACCAGTTTTTCAAAGAGGACCAAGGCCGAATCCCAATACTCCCCCTTACCCCTTCCCCTTACCCCTTCCCCTTACCCCTTCCCCTTCGTTTTGCACGTTCCCGTGAGAGCTAGTGGTGTCCCAATACTCTTTTGGATCTAGGGGAAGGGCTAAGACAAAGGGGTATACACCCCTTAAAACCAAGTGAGGTCGAGAGCTTACTTGAAATCTAGGGGTACCCAGAATACACTGCGCAACCAGCAACAATGGAGGCTAGATCGATCCGAAGCTCCCACAAATGTAAGTATTTTCGGCTTAATAATTGATCAAAAAATTACAACAGTATGGTTTTGTGCTCTACACAGTCATATATTTGCAGCCATGTTCTTACTTTAAAAGTTTTTTTAAAATCTCTAGTTTGCCACGTTACATGGCTGATTTGCACGTCCTGCATTTCTCTGACTAGCCTTGAACGGACTCCATGCATGTCCACAGTTTTAACAAACAGCATTATAAGCGAATTTCGTTTGATATCAGTGCATAACACTACTTGCTTTTGGATACATCGATACATGCTTTGTATATACCGTCCTCTATCACACAGGGACGTCGGACGAAACCCGCCAGCTGATCAGCTTTTGGGCTGGAAAGGAGCTGAAATTTTTGAAATCCAAATACGCTGCAAAGCAACAATGGGAGTGAGTCATGCGTTCATGTTGTAGCAATTCATTACTTATTGGTACTCTATTATTGTAATAATGTTTACATAATTCCTGTTCATGCAACTGTACATTGTTGTCGGTTACAGGGCACTGGTTAAGGACATTGGGTTGGAGGAAAAGGTGACTGGCCAACAAGCAGCAAAAAAGTGGGAGAACTTGAAACAAAAATACAAGGTATGTGATGTTCCATTCCAGAAAAAAACTCCATCTTCAATCTCAATGCAATACAATGAATGCATACTATAAGTTGTACGCAATATTTAGTTTTGTGTGTGTTGTGTGTCCTTCCAGGAACTACAAACTCCCAAATCAGGATCAGGTACTGACCGGGGGGAAGTGACCACTGCTACCTGGCAGTTTAACGAGGACATGCACGAGGTGCTGGGTGCCAGGCCCTCAGTCAACCCTCCTGTGGTGGTGGCATCCTTTTATGAGGATCCCACACCTATCCGCATGGTATGTAATGCAGTACATTTTGTGGTTTGTAATAGCAGAATGTTAACATGTTGTTATTGTAATGCTCTCACATATATGACCCCAAACATTTGTGGATTTTAAATCAAGATGTATCTTGTTCCTTTAGGAGATTGTTGAGCCCTCATCCCCAGCCAGCACGTCGGCAGTCGGTTTTTCACCCAGGTCTGAAACCTCTGCCATGGCAAGCCCCCCAACTCCCTCACCCCACAAAAAAAGAAAAAGATATAACCACGAAATCCTGGATTTCCTCACTGAGGAGTCCAGTAAAGAACAGAGGCGCCACGAGGAGAGCGAGGCCAAGACAGAGAAGTTCTTGAGTATAGAAGCTATATTGGTCAATAGGTAGCTAGTTAGAGATCGAGTTTCAGGGTACTTGCCGCCGCGCAGACCCTGCTTTGTTTACCTAATTAGGGTTGTTGTCAGCTGGGCCTTAGCATATTTAAGGCGGCTAGCACTGCAGTGGCACCCTCGGTGCACGAAGACTCGGTCGAACAAAGACAGGGAGTCTACCTGCGGGAGTCCACCAAGGATGGCCGATGGGGCCGGATAACCTCTTCTAATAAGTGTCATCCTATTTGTATTCTAATCCATCTAGAACATATTCATAGCTAGCATGTGTTTCTCTAGCATTCCCGTTCATTACACCACTCGCAGACGTAGATATGTCACAAAGTTTACACGGTCCACTTCTAATCTTAGCTACCTATCCGGATCTTCTCCACCTGCCCTCTCTCTTTCTATTTATTTGATTCACATAACGTCAGTGTAGCTTTGCGCTGCCATCTTTTGTACCAACTCAGCTGTTAGAAATGCCTGCAATATGTTGTGCAGTTGGGCTGCAACAAGAGCCGAAAGAGGAACCCCGGACTGATATTTTATGTTATACCAAAAGAAAAGGAAAGAAGTGGTTAGCTGCCATTCGAAGAGATCATTGGACACCCACGTCTAACACCTTACTATGCAATGAACACTTTGTGTCAGGTAAGCCTTTGCCTCAATGCTGCTCGGGCTAACAACAAGAGCTAGCGTTATAACATTACAGTACGTTTGGAGAACCAAGAGAACACTTACAGAACTTGATTGACTAACTATATCAATATGTCAAGAGTTTCACCCATTTTGTAAACATCACGTTGTATTAGTTAGCTGCTAGCTGTATTGGCTACTAGCTGTAGGTGCCTTCTGTAGCTACAGTGCTAGCGATCAAGATTTACGAAAAAATTGGCTGGAGTTCTCCTTTATTTCACTTAAACACAAATCCTGAAATTAGTGAGCTTTGACATTTTTTGCTTAGACAGTCTACCTATGCAAGTTCCTTTGTTTAACCCGTGTAGTAACTTCATGAACAGATTTATCAACCATCATTTGCTTAGTGCTATCCAAGCAGTTAAAAGGAACAAATTCTTGGGCTACACCCAGTCATTTAAAACCTTCCCTTTTCCATATCACCACAACTATTCAAACTCAGACACAGGCCCTGGCATCGTTGAACCATGCGTGAATCCATCACATGACAAAGAAAAGGAAAAAAAGAATGTAATAACTCAATACAATGAATTCATTTATAAAAGTGTACCTGGATACCAACTTAATTTCTTGTTTGCTTTTAGCATTCTACACACTTACAACTGTAATATCAATTCAATACATCAATTGATTCATTTATAAAAGTGTACCTGGATACCAACTTCATTTATTGTTTGTTTGCTTTTTGTATTCTACAAACGTACAACTGCAATATTTCCTGTCTGTGAATGATGGACCTGAACAAACTGTTAAATAGTGAATATCTTTTCAAAGGTTTATTCTCCTGCAATTGTTGTAATGGATAGCACAATCATAGCTGGAGTCGTAGATCTTCTGTAAACTGTCTGTAGGACAATCCAGGTTGCAGCTAGCGCTAAAACAGAGCAGCTAAAGCTCTAGCAGAAAGCTGAAGTGCTCACTAGCATCACTGCACTGACATCAACAATGATCAGAGTAACCCACCACAAATTGTTTACATAAAGTCACAATCGCCTCATTTCCTTTCCTTTCATGTTCTTTCAATGAGTATAAACACATCTGACATTAAAAAACATTTTTCTGAACAAGGCAGACTTCATCCCGGCGTTTCCATCCCATGCTTCTCTTCACGCCCTTGCGCTAACAGAGACATGGATCCGCACAGAGAACACTGCAACTCCAGCTGCTCTCTCTGTCAACCACTCGTACCCTCACTCAACGCGGCGAGGTGGTGGGACAGGTTTGCTTCTTTCCCCACATTAAATACCCATCCACCCCACTCTGTTACTTCCAAATCATTTGAACACCATTATGTGATGCTAACTGATCCTATCAAAGCATTTTTAGTCGTCCTCTATTGTCCGCCAGGGCCCCTAGCCGACTTTGTGGAAGAGCTGGACATGCTCCTCAGCGTCCTCCTGGATGATGGAACAATGCAGATAGTCCTTGGGGATTTCAACATCCACCTCAAAGGAACGCATGCCGTCAACTTCAAGTCTCTTCTGACTTCCTTCGACCTGATGCTGCTGAACACACCAGCGACCCACGAGGCAGGAAAATGGCTCAACCTCATCCTGACACGTAACTGTATCACTGACTTAACCTCTGTAACCCTACTACACATTTCTGATCACTTCTTTATCCAATTCTCTGTCTCTCTCCCTCCTACCTCCCCTCCCCTCGTAACTTTTTGCCACAACCCACACTCCCTTTCCCCCCTCCCATTTCTCCTCCATTGTAACATCCTCCCTCCCTCCCATTGACAAGTTCATGTCCCACCCCACTTACACTGCCACCAACACCCTGTTATCCATACTAACTGCATCACTCGACTCTCTCTGTCCCCTGTCAACCAGGCCTACACGATGATCCTCTCCCTCCTGCCCGTGGCTCACGGATGATATCCGTAAAGAATGGTCCAGGTTCCGGCAGCTGAGAGGAGATGGTGCAAGTAAAAAGATGGTCTGGACCTTGATAAGTATCATTCCCTCCTCAAATCCTTCTCTGCCCGCATAACTGATGCTAAAACCCACTACTTCCTGAACAAAATTAACTCTGCCTCCAACCCTCACAAAGTTTTCTCCACCTTTCTTAATCCTACCAGGTCTCCTGGGGAGGCAAAGTGTCAAGACCCTGCCAGCTCTCCACTGGTGTCCCACAGGGCTCCGTCCTTGGACCCCTCCTCTTCTCTCTGTACATCACTTCGCTTGGACCGATCATCACCTCCCATGGCTTCTCCTAACACTGATACGCTGAGGATACGCAGTTGTACCTGTCGTTCCCCCCGACTGATCTGAGGATCTCAGCTAGGATCGAGGCCTGCCTCGCAAACATCTCCGATTGGATGACCAAGCACCACCTCCAGCTGAACCTCGCCAAAACAGAACTTCTCATCATCCCGGCCAAGCCGTCCATCTCCCACAATCTCTCAATCACCCTGATCTGCGACAGTGACCCCTTCATCCTCTGCCATGAACCTCGGGGTGACCATGGATGACAAGCTCTCCCTCACAGCCCACATCGCTGCAGTCTCCCGGTTGTGTAGATTCACCCTCTACAACATCCGGAAGATCAGGAGATACCTGTCTGAGCATTGAGCATTCCACCCAGCTGCTAGTCCAAGCACTTGTCCTCTCAAAGTTGGACTACTGCAAGTCGCTGCTTGCCGGTCTCCAAGCATGCGCAACACGCCCTCTCCAGAGGATTCAGAACGCGGCGGCCTGTCTGGTCTTCAATCTACCCAGACGCTCCCATGTTACCCCGCTCCTCATCTCCCTCCACTGGCTTCCCATCACGGCCCGTATCAGATTCAAGACTCTGGTACTGACCTTCCGAGCGGTGAACGGGACTGCACCCGACTACATCAAGTCTCTCCTCCAGCCTTACACCCCCACCGGCCACCTACGATCTTCTTCTGACAACCATCTGGTGGTCCCACTGCAGAAGAGCGCCCGGGAGGGGGATCGATATCCAGTTCTGTAAGGACCCAGTTTCAAATTTCTCAAAACCCAAAGATCAATAAGGTCTGAGCTTATCAATACCGCTATCGAGACTAGGTAATATAATGTAACTTATGTCTCGAGAGATAAGGCAGGTAATTTAAATCAAATCACTGGTGCACAAACATACATAGATTGTCTAATAAAATTACAAAATTCAATTAAATGGCCTGCCAATCGCCTTTAAACTAAAAGAAGAATTTAATTGGCTCACGCCCTACTTCGCTACATTTCAAATTTTGTTGCTAGCTACGATGGCTGAACGTACTAAGCGGTCAAAGGCTTGGCTACATTTTAATAAAGCCAAAAATAAGGACGAAGCAACGTGCTATATACACTACTGCAATGAATAAGCACCTCAACGTTGTGCATCAGCCAAAGGTAAATTGCAGTACTTTTGACTGTCTTCGAGAAGCAACGGTGCCAACTCCAGCTGCCGTTGCAGGACAAATACTCCTCATCCATCCAAGGTATGCATGGGGAGCGCAGTCAGCGCACATCAACTTCATAGCAAGTATCCATTGTTGACAATAATAAGCCTCAATAATAAGAGCCAGGGCTCTACAGTGCAACTATTTAACTTGCATATGCCCAGGGGCAGATAGGGGAAAAAAAAGTGGAGTTAGGCCGTCAGACCGGCCCACTCAATACAAGGCGCGTTGCCCACTCAATGCATCGCACGTATCGACCAGTCAGTGGCCTACCTGGAAAAGTGCCCATACACTTAACATTATTTTGGATGATAAAAAATAAATTACATCATATATATCTTTTCTTACGTTGAGTCCGTAAGAACACACTTCAGAAGACACTTAAGAAATGTTATGAAAAATTGGCACCATGAGTGTGATTGCAGATCGCGAGGAGGAGTGTAAAACTCAGTCAGCGATTTAGGTGACGGCGATGTCAGATGGCCGGTTGGTGATAGAAGTGGGACGGTATTATGGACCATCCCAACCCTGTCGGCCCACCGGGAATTCCCCCGGTATCCCCGATGGCCAGTCCACCCCTGCATATGCCCCTAAAATGTGATAAGTGCGCGAACCGACAAAATTATTTACGCGCACAGTCATTTTGTGAGTAAAGACTAGCCTCCCCCACCCCGCTGCTGATCATTCAAAACATAGTCAATGGGAGCATGGCTCTGTGGGCTGCTTAAGGCTTAAGCATCTTGTTAAACAATAACAGAGACAGAACAAAATAGGGATGAGATAAGGAAGGGGTTGGGTTTGGTTAGCTGGTCATTTAGCTATATCAGGTGCCTTTTGTTGAAAAGTGTTTCATAACGTCTTGAACAAAGACGGCTTGTCAATGTCACTTTTTGTCAACCAACCACAGTAATTTATACTGTTACTCATCTAGGTTGTGGATAGTACATCGGTGGTGGACAATTGTAGATTTAGCCATGATCCATCGTGCCAATATGTGCTCCTTTTATCCAGCCTCCTCCTGAGAACCTGCAACACGGTCCCCTTGTTCTATTTTATATCTGTTTTACTTAAGTTATTGTTATAAAAGTTGTTCAGTAATCTTGTTGACATAGTGTGGCATGGGTTGTGTGGGTGCTGCTATATGTTTAACATTTGCCAAATTCATTCATTTAGATGGTGGTTAGCTCAAGATCACCCCAGAAAAGTAACGATTGTGAAATCAATAAAGTCTCGGATTATTAAGCAGTCTCGAAAAATCTCGAAACTCCCACCTCCATCAGGGACACTGACTGTCTCTCCACCTTCAAGAAAAAGCTCAAGATGCACTTGTTCCGGGAGTACAACGGCACTTAGGAACGCTTGGCTGGACCTGATGTTAGTTTCCTTCAGGATCACAATGACTCTTATGGAGAGACTTGTTGTTCTTGTTGGTTAGTTGTAATGGATTTAAATTCTTGTACTCGCTGTGAAATATCTTTACTGTTGATTTTGTTTTTTCTATAGGTACACTCTTGCACTTTTTGAGTCATGTTGTTTAATTGTAACTTGTTTAACTGCATGCTCTTATAGTTCTTGCCCTTTGGCACTTACTTGGTTTTCACAATGTACGTCTTGGCTGCTCGCAATGTTTGGGGCAATCTTGTTGTTATGATCACAGACCTATGCACTTTTGTAAAGCTCTCTCTTGGAAGTCGCTTTGGATAAAAGCGTCTGCTAAATGCATACATCTAAATGTGAAAATGTGTCCAAACTTTTGACTTGTACTGTATATATTTAACCTTTATATTTATTTGCCTATAATTGTTCAGTTTTTACTTGGGTTAAGTGCCCGTTTCTAAAATCTCATTCACATTTATACACAGATACACACAGAGATTCCTGGCTTTATAGAAGAGATATGTGTCCATGCTATCAACTGATTCTAATGTTAATAGGTGGCTGAATAAGGGAGTTCATGTCAGCGGTCTGGTCTCAGCAGCATCAAGAGTTTTAATGTCAAGTTAAACATTTTACGTTTTGTGCAACTGAAATCAATATAGGTAGAGTGATTTCAGGTAATGTGGGACACTTTTTGGTAGAGGCTCCAGAAGACTACAAAAAAAACTGTTACTCACCCCAGTGGTGTTTGTGTAAATGGTTTTAGAGCTTAGGAACATTTTCATTTTGGAATGAAATGGAATACACAGTATTTTAGGAGCTACACACTTTCAAACATAACATGACCCCTTCTTATGGTAATAAGGGACAGCTTGTGTGGTAAAGTGGGACAGTCATCGTCTGTCAGCCTAGTCTGCTAATATTAATTAGTTTATATTAGGGGTGTAACAATATATCCTGGAACAATATATCGCAATACAAAAATGCAACAATATGTATCGTGGACAATATGATGTCCATTTGGTCCTATTGGTTGAGCTACCAGCACTACTCTGCACCTGTGTCATGCGTGCATTCATTGCATTCACAGAAATTGCTTGACCTGAGTTAACTAAATTGTATGTACAACAAAGAACATTTTTGAAAATGTTTAATGTTTTGGAAATAAATCTGTTAATTGAATTTCAGTTTCATTTTAAATGTTGTTCAAAATATTGTGATACGTATTGTATCATACACCCAGTATCGTGATACTTATTGTATCGTGAGCCGAGTGTATCGTTACACCCCTAGTTTATATCAGACCTGCAAACTCCTCAGACTAAAACAGGTGACAGTGTCGCGGGGGTGGGGGCGTTCCCTCGGCTAGATTTTTTTGTGTTTTAAATATGCAAATTACTCCAATTTCTGAGCGTGACTTAAAGGCCATATTGCAGGTTAAACATCACTGTTGATAAGTGGGTACATGAAGCACTCAAGATATGACTCTCATTTTAAAATCTCCAAATGGTGTCTGTAAATGGTGTTAAAGACCAGTTTTTGGTGTTTAGCATATTAGCGCAATTTGGTGATGACGTCATGTTGGGGAGACTAGGCCTAGATATCCATAGACATAATATAGATATCTATGGAGACTAGCCTCAGATTAGTACTAGAACCATAGCGAATGACTGCAACTCACCAGGACGCTTCACCAACTCCACTCATTCTCCTCGGACCTTCTAACTACATAAAACATTTAGACAATTTCTACAGAATGAAACACTTTCTGTTATGTACGCTATTGCAGCTTCGTCCCAAGATCTCTACAGACCTTGCAGCTAATTTGACAATGGCAAAAACAGCAGTAGAAAGGCAAAGAGAGTACAGGGCAAAAATAAATGCTGATCCAGAACAAAGGGAAAAGTACCTCAGGAGTGAACGCATGAGATGGACAAAAGATGTTTTAGCAGGAAAGAAGAAAGGAATAGGAGATCTAGATGAGAGGTCAAAAGAGAGAGAAAGGGATGGTGAAAAGCAAAGGGAAATGGCTGTTAATACTATTGCCACCCCTCCACAAAGTCCTGATAGAGACGTGGTGATGTCACATGAGCCCACAAGGTTAGGAAAAAGATTGTGTTTGTGAGAGAGAGAGAAAGAGAGAGAGAGAATAGGAGTGCAAAAAAAAGGAGTGCATACAAATATGATTTCTGGTAACTTTGTGCACTATTTCTTCAAAACTGCTTAGACATATTCACATTGTAATAGTATCCTTAACATTTATACTGCTTATGAGACTTACCTTGTTATGATTTGATACAATAAATAACATTGAATTGAATTATCTATTTTTTTTTTTAGACAATCTGTGAAGGGGAAGAAAAAATCAAGAAAGACAAAAGACAAATTGAGAAAGCAGGTAGCTGATTTACAGAAATGTATTGATGAAGAAAGAAGGGCCAAAGAAAAGTACAAAAAAAGGCTCCAGTGTTTAGAAAAGAAGACTTCGTCAAAATCCACAGCTGTACCAAGTGATGTCAGAAGATCTGCACTGCATCACACAGCACTCGTTGCTCAAATAAAGGAGCATGATAAAAATGCAAAAACTGAACGAGAGAAGCAAATTATATCCAGAGTAGTGGCAGGTAACATTATTAAGAAGTATAGACTGCAATCATTTTCAGAGTCTGCTTTGGGTTTTTCAAAGATACGCTGGACCCCTCCGTGAGTCACCACCTTACCGCGGTGGAGGGGTTTGCGTGTCCTAGTGATCCTGGAAGCTATGTTGTCGGGGGCTTTATGCCCCTGGTAGGGTCTCCCAAGGCAAACAGGTTCCAGGTGAAAGACCAGACAAAGCGTGGCTCAAAAAAACCAACCATGAAGAAACACAACAATGGTTCCCAGTTGCCCCTGCCCGGAAGCGGGTCACCGGGGCCCCCCCCCTGGAGCCAGGCCCGGGGGTGGGGCTCGATGGCGAGCGCCTGGTGGCCGGGCCTTTTCCCATGGGGCCCGGTCGGGCACAGCCCGAAGAGACAACGTGGGACCCTCTTCCAGTGGGCTCACCATCCGCAGGAGGGGTCATGGGGGTCGGGTGCAGTGTGAGACGGGCGGCGGCCGAAGGCGGGGGCCTTGGCGGTCCGATCCTCGGCTGCAGAAGCTAGCTTTAGGGACGTGGAACGTCACCTCGCTGGCGGGAAAGGAGCCTGAGCTGGTGCGCGAGGTAGAGAGTTTCTGGCTAGATATAGTCGGCCTCGCCTCGACGCACGGCACGGGCTCCGGAACCAGTCTCCTTGAGAGGGGCTGGACTCTCTTCCACTCTGGAGTTGCCCTTGGTGAGAGGCGTCGAGCTGGGGTGGGAATACTTGTTTCCCCTCGGTTCGGTGCCTGTACATTGGGGTTCACCCCGGTGGATGAGAGGGTAGCCTCCCTCCGCCTTCGGGTGGGGGGACGGGTCCTCACTGTCGTTTGTGCTTATGCACCAAACGGCAGCTCAGAGTACCCACCCTTTTTGGAGTCTCTGGAGGGGGTGCTGGAAAGCGCTCCTCCCGGGGATTCCCTCGTCCTCCTGGGGGACTTCAATGCTCATGTGGGCAATGACAGTGAGACCTGGAGGGGCGTGATTGGGAGGAACGGCCCCCCCGATCTGAACCCGAGTGGTGTTCTGTTGTTGGACTTCTGTGCTAAACACGGCTTGTCCATAACGAACACCATGTTCAAGCATAAGGGTGTCCATATGTGCACCTGGCACCAGGACACCCGAGGTCTCAGTTCGATGATCGACTTCGTAGTCGTGTCGTCGGACTTGAGGCCGCATGTCTTGGACACTCGGGTGAGGAGAGGGGCGGAGCTGTCAACTGATCACCACCTGGTGGTGAGTTGGCTCCGATGGTGGGGGAGGACGCCGGTCAGGCCTGGCAGGCCCAAACGTAATGTGAGGGTCGGCTGGCGGAACCCTCTGTCAGAAGGAGCTTCAACTCCCACCTCCGGGAGAGCTTCGATCATGTCTCGGGGGGGGCCGGGGACATTGAGTCCGAATGGGCCATGTTCCGGGCCTCCATTGTTGAAGCGGCTGACCGGAGCTGCGGCCGCAAGGCGGTCGGTGCATGTTGCGGCGGTAACCCTCGGACCCGGTGGTGGACTCCGGAGGTGAGGGATGCCGTCAAGCTGAAGAAGGAGGCCTATCGGGCTTTATTGGCTGGTAGGACTCCTGAGGCAGCTGATGTGTACCGGCAGGCCAAGCGGAACGCGGCTCTGGCGGTCGCGGAGGCAAAAACCCGGGCATGGGAGGAGTTCGGCGAGGCCATGGAGAATGACTTCCGAACGGCTTCAAAAAGGTTCTGGACCACCATCCGGCGACTCAGGAGGGGGAAGCGGTGCTCTGTCAACACTGTATACGGTAGGGACGGTGCGCTGCTGACTTCGACGGGGGACGTCCTGGATCGGTGGAAGGAATACTTTGAAGACCTCCTTAATTCCACCAACACGCTTTCCGACGTGGAGGCAGAGTCTGGGGACATCGGGGGGGGCCCTTCTATCTCTGGGGCCGAGGTCACCGAGGTGGTTGAAAAGCTCCGCGGTGGCAGGGCCCCTGGGGTGGACGAGGTCCGCCCGGAGTTCCTTAAGGCTCTGGATGTTGTAGGGCTGTCTTGGTTGACACGACTCTGCAACATCGCGTGGACATCGGGGACAGTGCCTCTGGACTGGCAGACCGGGGTGGTGGTTCCCCTCTTTAAAAAGGGGGACCGGAGGGTGTGCTCCAACTTTAGGGGGATCACACTCCTCAGCCTCCCTGGGAAGGTCCATTCAGGGGTCCTGGAGAGGAGGGTCCGCCGGATTGTCGAACCTCGGATTCAGGAGGAGCAATGTGGTTTTCGTCCTGGCCGTGGAACAGTGGACCAGCTCTATACCCTCCGCGGAGTCCTGGAGGGTACATGGGAGTTCGCCCAACCAGTCTACACATGTTTTGTGGATTTGGAAAAGGCGTTCGACCGTGTCCCTCGGGGGCTCATGTGGGGGGTGCTCCGAGAGTACGGGGTACCGGATTCCCTGATCGGGGCTGTCCGGTCCCTGTACGACCGGTGCCAGAGTTTGGTCCGCATTGCCGGTAGTAAGTCGAACTTGTTTCCGGTGAGGGTTGGACTCCGCCAGGGCTGCCCTATGTCACCGATTCTGTTCATTACCTATATGGACAGGATTTCTAGGCGCAGCCAGGGTGTTGAGGGGGTCCGGTTTGGTGACCTCAGGATCGGGTCGCTGCTTTTTGCAGATGATGTGGTCCTGTTGGCTTCATCGGGCCGTGACCTTCAGCTCTCACTGGAGCGGTTCGCAACCGAATGTGAAGCGGCTGGGATGCGAATCAGCACCTCCAAATCTGAGGCCATGGTTATCGACCGGAAAAGGGTGGAGTGCCATCTCCGGGTCGGGGAGGAGATCCTGAACCAAGTGGAGGAGTTCAAGTATCTCGGGGTCTTGTTCACGAGTGAGGGAAGAATGGAGCGCGAGGTCGACAGGCGGATCGGTGCGGCGTCCGCAGTGATGCGGGCTCTGCATCGGTCCGTCGTGGTGAAGAAGGAGCTGAGTCGAAAGGCGAAGCTCTCTATTTACCAGTCGATCTACGTTCCTACCCTCACCTATGGTCACGAACTATGGGTAGTGACCGAAAGAACGAGATCGCGAATACAAGCGGCCGAAATGAGCTTTCTCCGCAGGGTGTCCGGGCTCTCCCTTAGAGATAGGGTGAGAAGCTCGGTCATCCGGGAGGGGCTCAGAGTAGAACCGCTGCTCCTCCGCGTCGAGAGGAGCCAGCTGAGGTGGCTCGGGCATCTGATTAGGATGCCTCCTGGACGCCTCCCTGGTGAGGTGTTCCGGGCACGTCCCACTGGGAAGAGGCCCCGGGGAAGACCCAGGACACGCTGGAGGGACTATGTCACTCGGCTGGCCTGGGAACGCCTCGGGGTCCCCCAGGAAGAGGTGGTGGAAGTGGCCAGGGAGAGGGAAGCCTGGGCCTCCCTGCTTAGGTCGTTGCCCCCGCGACCCGATCCCCGGACAAGCGGAAGATGACGAGACGAGACGAGAAGATACGCTGGAAGCTCAAAAGCAGTGTATCTACATTTCAAAGAAAGAAAATCTCAAACTTTGTGGACATCAAGAAGAGGGTGAGGGATTTCTTCACACGTGATGATATCAGTAGAATGACCACTGGCAAAAAGCAATCTAAAACAAAGAACAAACAGAAGATGCAGGAGAGGTTCCTCCTTGACACGTTGAAAAATCTGCATAGGTAGTTTCTTGCAGAGATCACAGAAGAAATGTCATACTCCATGTTCAGCCGCCTCCGGCCTTTCTGGGTGGTTTACCCTTCCCTTGCTGATCGGGACACTTGTATGTGTAAGCTTCACGAAAACCTGACCTTTGTCGCAGAGAAGTGCACACAAATTAAGCTTATTGAATCGTCAGTGCTTGAAGATTTAGTTGAAAGTGTGTGTTGTAGTTCCTTGAATAAGCAGTGCATGTACGGTTAATGTGAACAATGCAAGAACCAAACAGTTCCAATGTCAAGCTTGTATGCTGCTGATGAAAATTTTGTCTTTCTCCAGTGAATGGTCAAAGAAAAGAAAAGAAAAAAGGTCAAACAGTAAAAGTCACTGTGAAGGATGAGGTAAACATGACGCAGGAACAACTAGTACAGTTGTTTCATACGCTCCTCTTCAGGTTTAGGAAACATATTTTCAACATTAAACAGCAGTATGCTTACTGTCGCGAACTCAAGAAAAACATGTCTGCAGATGAGTGCCTTATCCATATTGATTTTTCAGAAAACTTCACCTGCAGATATGGGACAGAGATACAGTCTGTTCACTTGGTTCATCTCATGAACAGGCCGCCCTCCACACAGGTGTCCTCTACGTTGGACAGAATCAGCAACCAACTTGCTTCACCACCATTTCTCCATCAAGGAATAAGGCTCCTCCTGCTATCTGGGCACACCTCAGTCCTGTGCTTGATGACCTGCAACATACCCACCCCCACATATCAACAGTACACTTCTTCGATGGCCCTTGTACCCAGTACAGGCAAAAAGGCAATTTATTTATGTTCAGCACAGAACTGGCCAAGAGGAGCTTGAGGGCAGGGTCTTGGAATTTCTTTGAAGCAGGGCATGGGAAGGGAGCACCAGATGGTGTTGGTGCAACCCTAAAAAGAACTGCAGACAGGCTGATAAGTCAAGGATGTGACATCCCAAATGCTCAAACTCTGTACAGGGTCTTAGAGGAGAACAACACTGCCATCAAGTTTTACTTCATTGAAGACGAGGCGATCAAGAAATCCGTCCAAGGTATGCTAGCCAATTTGCCAGTAGTTACATCCACAATGCAGATCCACCAAGTTGTTTGTGTGGCTGCAAGGCAAATTCCCTACCGTAATGTAAGCTGTATGTGCACAGTCCACAACAAGAAACTGGAATGCCAGTGTTTCAATACATAACATTTCACATTTACCCCTGAAGTTACATCAGTCGTGTCTCTGAGGGAGGTTGATTGGGCAAATCCAGACATATGCGGGAAATGGTGCGTGGCCAAATATGATGACGATTTCTATCCCGGAATAATTCTAGCCACAGATGAATCCCATGTGCAGGTCAAATGCATGTGCTGGACCAAATAGGTACTTCTGGCCACTTCTTGATGATATCCTGTGGTATCCATTTGAGGACATCTTGGAACACATTGATCCCCCTAAACCGGTGACTTCTAGGCACATGGAAATACAGAAGGAAGTGTGGGGTAGGCTCTCTCAGTAAAAATGGTGAACAAACTGTAGGCTTACCTATAGGTTATTAATGTTAAGATGTTTGCTTAATGTTCAAACATTCAAACAACACAGACATTCCTGCCATTACTCTGGATATTTCTTAGCCTGGTCCTAACCAGACCCTCGTACATTACATTTGTACAGAGGGTCTGGGATCTCTCGATTGACAAACGTTAACTTCCTTGAAGGCGGGTCCTCTGTTGAAGTTTAAAACTATTGGATCCGCCCAGAGCCACTCTGATTTGCCATGACCAATCGCAAGCGTTCGCCTTAGCCAATTCCTTCACCACTACTGAAACGGAGCTAGCTGCCGTAGCTGGAAAATCTAACTTTTCCAGAACCCCATGGGGAGGAGGGCCACAACAAAGGCCAACAAAGGCCACCAACAAAACTCAGCATTGAATGTTCTTGCTCCGTCTTTAACCTATATTCGGCAGCGTTACCACAACCGCAGAATAGTTTCGCTCGCATCTTTCTCCGCCGCCATTACTGAACTACTCAAACAAGTACACAACATTAACGTCATCGTTCTCAGCCACTCCCTCTGTTCGGTGATTGGACCTACAAAAAATGTTTCTGGAAACCGACTTCAGAGCCTAGCTCCCAGACCTACTACTGAAGCGAAATCCAAATTGAGCGGAAGTACGTAGGAGGGCAGAGCCAGGCTAGATATTTCTATGAAATCAATGACATTTTGTTACTGTTATTAGTTTATTAATGTGTTTTACTCTGTCAAGCTTTCATCTAGATCAGAGGTCTTCAACCCTGGTCCTCAGGGACCCCCTGTCCTGCATGTTTTAGATGTTTCCCTGCCCCAACACACCTGATTCAAATGAATGGTCGTTAGCAGGCTTCTGTATAATTAGATAACGACCCATTCATTTGAATCAGGTGTGTTGAAGCAGGGAAACATCTAAAACGTGCAGGACAGGGGGTCCCTGAGGACCAGGGTTGAAGACCTCTGATCTAGATTCTTTAGATTTTAAAAGCTATGTTGACAGTAGGTTTAAAAATGTTTAAAAAATTGCAACATGTTAGTGATCTCAAAAGATAAAACATATGACACGTGATGCTTTTCACTCAACCCTGTTACATGATTTTCAACCCTGTTGCGGTACATTCATCCCTGTCCGCTCAATTTGTTACGAGATTATTTTTTTACATTTCATCAGGGTAAATAAGGCTATATCAATTTTGGCAGGAATTACGCAGCATTCTTGCACATTTCTTGCGAAAATGTGGAGTTAGATTAGAAATTTCTTCATCGTAAACTGGAAAGGATGGTGCGGTGGTCAGTTTTTATTGATTTTCTCTTTAATTACAATATGCCATTATTTACAACGGACATCTAAACTGTGAGATTATGCCAGAAGCTGATCTCAAGCTTATTAGAAAAAGGAATAGTTGAATAACAAAATGACTGTGATGGGGTTGAATTAAATTGGGACTTAAAAAAAAAAAAAAAAATACAGAATAATAACTTAATACTCTACATTGAGATGGGAAAAGGTATTTTTCTATCAAGTACACACATTACTTTGTCACATCAAATAAAAAAAAGCTTAAGATTTTAATGTTCATTGTTTCATCCTCCTCAATCACAAAAGGCCGGTGCCAAAGCCAAACTTCACTGAATGTGCCGGAAATTAAAAACGTTTCTTTTGACAGTTTAGCCTGTGGCATTGAAGACAACGACGCACCACACAAGTTTACTTAATGTGACATTAGTTACTGCACATGGAAGTCTTGAATTGATGATGCCGCCAGTACACTATGGCACGATAGATGGTATATGGGATAGACTGTGCAACAGTCTATCCCATATAGTGCTAGTTCTATCCAGCCTAGCACATATATATGCATATCGTATCTACTGCGTCGTCTCAGTTACACTATCAGGACTTGGAAATACTGCGGCCAAACACATAGCTGCAAGTCCCAGTTAACCCAGTGAAAAACTAACGTTAGCTAGCATCGCTAACGACATTGGCTAACTCAACTTATAGGGTATCCTCAGAATTTAAAAACTGGCCAGTGCAAGTAACAGTTGACGCTGTTGCTTAAAGATTCTAACGCAAGTGTTAAGATTCCAATTGGCCAAGAGAAAAAGTGCTGAGATTCCTATAATAATTTGCAATTCGGCCGGTATGACATGCAGAAGAAGGGCAGCTGTCAGGCCAAATAGTGTCCTACCTGACGTCACAATGCCGTTCCGAAGCAAGGACACGTCCGTCGCTATGCGGACCTTAAATTCCTGAGATATCTACGCGTGCTAGCAGGAAACTGTCATGGTTGCTTTTTAATGAAAAAAAAATATATATGTGACATTATAGATGCAGTGCCTATAAAAATGATCATAAGCTAATAGGGGCAATTCTTTTCATCTTTCAGGTCACCCATTTTGGGCTGGCGGGTTGACAATAAAGGAGAAAGTTTGGAGAATAATGGCCAAACTAATGACAAATCAACTGGCTAAGCAAATTAACTGGCGAGGGGTAAATGGCAGGTATGGCTTTGAGCCACTTGCCATTAAAGATATTGTCCTCAGTAAGTTTTATTTTAGTATTATAAGGTAGAAATAAGAAACACTATAAAGTGTTTTATGTAGTATGGCTAGTATGCTTATTCACTTTCCTGTCTTGTGAACGGCCTTAACCTGCCTGTTCCATTAAGTTTTTTTGTTTATTTCTTAAGAATCTGTGAGATGCAATGCAAGTACTGCATCTGCATCCGATGGAGATGTAGAAAAGTTTATTAAAAGGTGGCTGCAGCTTGCATCGGACCGAGATGGAGAAAGACAAGAGCGGGCAATGAGACAAGCTAATTCTTAGTAAGATGTGTTCCAAATGTTCAAATCTGTCTATATATACCGTGTATGTGTGTGTATATTATTTGTATATATCCTTCTAGCATCTGTGTATATATATATCTGACTGTGTAAGCAACCATGTTTATCTGCCCCTTCCCTCCTCTCCTTTTCTCTCTATTCATCTTATAAGGTACATCTCAAGCTTCAAAGGGGCATGCTTGAGGAGGCTGCGGTCAATACACACATACAAACTGTATTTATTCAAATAAATTCTTAAAAATTGATATGCATGGTGTAATTTTTGCTACTGAAAAGTAGGTATAGGGTAATGTAGGAGGGATTGCCACAATATCATCATAATTTGTGTTAACTCTAAATATCAAAAGATAATCACAACAACTAGAGTTTCAGTGTTACAATGAAAAAAAATCTTTTTTTATTTTGTGCTCTGTGTCTAGGCCCCAAGTGTCAATGTATTTTTCTTTCTAATATTGCATTGGTAAAAGGAAGAGCCCGTTTTTATTCATGCACACTCTCCAGGACCCGCTTCAAGCAAGTTGGCAACGTAATATGGTTTTGAAATCTTCTGGCATTATAGTGGATCCGTCATTACTTTTTACAGGCTGTCAACTGGCTAACATATGGGCTAGTTCTGGCAGTTTTGTTGGGGTGATTCCGGCCCAATGTTGGAAATGCTGGTTCAGTTTCGGGCTGCCGGACCCGGGCCAGTGTACTTGGGCCGATTCTGGGGCGTCATTCAAACCAGATTTGACCCGAGTCCGGCAACCGCACTCGGGCCGAGTAATTTCTTCTGGCCTGCCGGATCTGGGCCATTATCGGACCAAACCATTTTGGCTACCTGGGGCGTTAGTGGTCACGCTTACAAGTCTGAAAGCGCTGGTTCGATGACAGTGAAAGTTGTTATTTAGCTAGTTGGGAACGCAAGTCCAGTGTAATGCATTAGTATTCAAATGTGAAAACTGTCGAATTCAAGAATTTTTATAGCATAAACAAAGCATTACTAGATGTCTCACTTTACCTGAAGAATGCTGTCCCAATCATGTCAGGGTCAGCTAAATATAAGGCTACTGTAGGTGGAAATCATCACATATATTGTTTTTTTTCTTTGTGATTTGAGTATGATTTCCAACGCATTGTATCGGATTAAATAAACTGTTAACCTGAACACCTAGCTCCGTCGTTGTTCTTGCCAGGCAAAGAATAGTTATTTTGGTAACAGAAATCTTCCATAATGCAGACTAAGCTTACTGTCAACTTTATATTCAAACGAAATGCCACAAAATTCACACTGCCTTCAATTTAACATCAGTGTACAAATGTGGGCTGTGTTTTATATGTTCAACTTACAAAACCAAACGCCTATTAATTGATATAACCTGTTCAAACAAGACAAGAAAATATATTTTATTGAACATTTGCCTTTGAAAGGGGCATATTAACAGAACTATATACAAGGCGTTTCCATCAGATATAAGTGAAGGTGAAACATAGTCACTGAGGACCTTAATTATCCCACAAAAGCAGTCTGGCTTGATGAAACGATAAAAAAAAAGAATAATGGGTGTTGTTGTCATCTACAATGACGGTAATATACTCCGAAACAGGATCTATGGTCTTTTCCACTTTTATTGCTACCACAGTAAAATTATCTGAGCTCATTACACAATGTACTGTTAGTACATAAGAAAGAAGGGTGAGAAGAAGAAGGAAAGGGCGCTTCAGCATGCGCGCAAGCTTTTATACAGTTCTGTCTAACCAATCAACATGCCAGGTCAGAGGTCATGGTATAACACATCAATACAAAATAAAACAATAATTATTCCTGTGTATCCATAGACTCCAGGGGTGTAACAAAAGCTTATGAAGCCAAAACTAATATTATTTAAATATATATAATTTCCTATTGTGGTTATCAGTTAAAGTATTAATCTTTGTCTATGGGGCTATTATTGTAGCAAAACTATTCACAAATGCACAGCACGATCCACAAATGCACAGCACGGTCCACAAATGTACAGCACAATCCACAAATGCACAGGAAGATTCACGAATGCACAGCACAATCTACAAATGCGTACCACGATCCACAAATGTGTATGATCCACAATTGTGTACGATCCACAAATGCGTACCGCGATCCACAAATGCGTCCAAGGATCCACAAATGCGCACTCAGATTTGTTTATGTGTAAAACATTGTCCAAATATGTAGTCACAAAGGCTGGCCTCTCAATTGGCTGTGTTTTTACACGTGACTTTTGCTACACTTCTGCCGTGGTACAAATCCACAACTCGTATGCGTGTGCATGTGCGACGATATGTGCCTCGGTAGCTGTAAAGCCTCCATACCACCAGTTGGATACCACTGAACATGACATTGCTGGGTGGGTCCAGCGGTTCCTTAGACTCGTCGTGGCTGCACTTGGGATGCAAGGCAAACACCTCGAGAGCTTTCGGTAAGTATATGTTTATGTTTAGTAGTAGGCCTAGGTGTCATAAGTAGCCTTATATTGCCCAGTAAAATACAATATTATCAGTAACACTAGTTATCTGTGTAGAAATAACTTTAGCTCCGCTTATGCGTCACCGAGCAAACTGGTAGTACATCGTTGAAGTGGCACTGGTAAGCTAACTAGACCAATTAACCTACCTGAAAATGTCTGTGCTGTATATGTTGTGTAAGTAGCTAGGCTTGAGTCACAATCAGGAGTCTATCTAGCTTTAAAACTCATTTGGTGGAAGTTTATATTTAAATAAGGTTAATATTTACGAGTTGTCTTGATTTTTATCAGCTAGCAAGCTAGGCACATTCAATCATCAGAAAATGTTTTCCTAATAGAGGGTTCTCATGATGGGTCATCAGACCGGAAGTTGCCATATTGGAGGCACTCCGCATCACAACATAGCACAGGCACTGAAGTATTTACCGAACGTCGTCAAGGAAAATGGTTAATTATTGCCGTGTTTCAGGTTGTACTAATAGGACAGATCAAGAAAAACAGTTGGAATATTATCGACTTCCAAAAGTTATTAAAAACCAAGGCGAAGAATGCCAGAGATTATCAAAGGAAAGGAGGCGTTTGTGGTTGGGAATGCTCAACCAAGATCTATGGGAAAAAACACGATTGAGAGTCACTTGTGTGGAAGGCTTAAAGGTGATTCTCTGAAGAATAGGCTGGAGTCGCTGTTCTAGGTCGAATGCATAGGCTTTTATTGCAGGTAGGAATTGGATCATACGCTAGACAACTCAGCCTGAGTGTGTCTGAGGCATATCAGATATTCAACCATATTTATACAGGTATACACGTCATCAATTCTTCATTACATGGTGAGAAATCAGTCTGGTAATAGATAACAGATAGGGACTTTGTTTGTTTCCTTCATAGTCATGTCCCAAGGGTCAGTTTCCTCCGGGCGGGGGTGTCTCCATCGGTCATCGTGACCGTTCGGATCAGGGACATACAGACACCTCAATCATAACGACATTGTTTAAAAGAGGCAAACAGGACAACTGAGGTGGGGGCCACTGATAGGGGCCTGCATGCTCTTGGTACTGTGGACTCATCGCCTTCTTACACTCAGCCCGGGGTTTTTCCAGAGCTCTCTATGCTACTTAAGGTCAACGCCTTCACTAACCCCACACTGTCCCTACCCCAAATATAAGTGGAAAAAGACCACCACACTTGCCTACACCTTGAGTATCGGAATGATATCATACAGTTAGGTTGGTTAAAGACGTCATTGCATTACTTACTTTGGCCTTCACAACACAACGGTCGTTGATAACTTGGTACTGCGTCTCCCTCACCCATCCACACACCATCTGGTTATAGGCCTCCAAACCTTTGTAGGATTTAATGTCATCCGCTGTATATGGGCTCAGCGAGAAAACCAGGTAGTTGACTATATCGGGATATGCAACTGAAGGAAGAATCAACGGGTCGTCACGGATCCAAGAAGAGGGAGCTACAGGGATCTGTAGGGTTTTACTCTGTTAGGCTTACCAAATGGCATGCTGTAAAGATAAGCTTGGTGTTGCCTTGAGTTCATTTGGTAAGGTTCCCCTTTCTGTAGGCAAGGAATGCTGAACACAGTATCATTTTATACCGAATAAAAGGTTATATCTGTAATTTCTCTTCACAGTTTCAAGCTCGCTAAGTTTTGCTATTAATAGTTTATTAATAGATTGGCAACACACACAAGTTGTACATAAGCCATCCTCGCTGTTACGGTCCCCTACGTCTTGAGGCTAGAGAGCATTACATTAAGCGGATATGACACTATTCAGGTGCGTGGAGCACTAAACAGGAGGAGACAGAGCTTAAAGATGTACTTCAATGCAAACTCAAAAGCTTATATAAATTATAACAATTGGCACACATATCTTCAGCGGCCAAAACTAAGCTTCAGCAGAGGTGGCAACTGGGTCTATTGATCTTTTTAGATGATCCATCTCCAGTTCATCCAGACAATTCTCAAGGACTGGTACATGGACACCAGGCCTCTGGTCAACATTATTGTCATTGGACTCCCAGTCAATCTCTGGTATGTGCAACCCCTAGAGAAACATAACTTAAAATGTTAAAATGTGGATTTGCATCCAACTGTAAAGTCATGCATTATCATGACATGATGGCCCACTTTATTAACTGACATTAAGAACCTTAAGTGGAGCCAGGGGCGCGAAAAGTGGGTATGCGCTATATGCGGCGCATAGGGGCGCCGCACCATGGGGGTGCCAAAGCAATGGTAAAAATGTATACATTTAAAAATATTAAATCTTTTTTTGGTATTTTCTATTTATAGCTGCTGTTGTGCGTTTCTGCATTTCCTCAATGTTATAAAACATTTTAGAACCGCTAGGGTAGGCGCCCTATCTCATAAGATAGAATTGACATCTAGAGGGAGCGGGGACGCCGTGAGCGCTGAGCGAGCAGTTACGAGTATTGAGTTGTCGTCTATGGAAAATGATGGACAAATCAAAACAGTTGTCGGGGGCTAAAAATAGAAAAAGAAAGAGGGAAAAGGAGATGACATGTCAAGGGATGCAACAGTAGTAGTGAATAAGTGGATGGTTAAAGGTACAGGTAGGATTTAAAGTGTGACGTTTGTGCTTGGAGGCGTGCAAATATTCATGTTAACAGACTAGCTAGCGTTTGCTAACACTGGGAATGTAGCAGCCACATTTGGGTTTAAGGCTAGTTTAGAATATGCAAAACCGAGGTTGCTGAGCTGAAAACCTGAAAATATAAGGTAGCATGTACAATAAATGACAATAATCTGGAAAACTTAATGCAATAACTCTGGTTTACATCAATCATGCACAGTGTGCAATTATGCATAGATTTTCTACCAAACTTGGAGACTTGAAAATATTCATGTTAACAGACTGTTTTCAGACTAGCTAGTGTTTGCTAACGTGAGCTTAAGTGGGGTTGCTTACAGATGAAGTCTGATTAGTTCTAATGCCAAATCGAAATAATTTAACATGTTTTGTTATAGGCCAAGCTAATCTTGCCATTGCAAATGAAAAATGCATTTCTGTATCAAAACCCTGCATGTGGGAAATATAACAATTAGCCTATGTCTGACAGTGGGGACGTAGTAAACGTCAAATCAGAACGCAAATTTAAACATCCGCAAAGCAAATGCTCGAATGCCATCAATGATGATTTATTTGTAATGAAAATAAAGTACATGAAAAAAATAGGCTTCAATAATGTGGTTGCCAGGGGTGATGATTAGGTTACCACTTGTCACAATATGGTTGCCACAATTTGTCTAGCCCTGAATATACCTATGCTATATATACATATAGAATTATTTATAATTCTAGTAGGCCTACAGTGACTGATATACTTTAAAATAAACCTTTATTATTTAAAGCCTATACATGATGATGTCCGGCACACTGATATTTTCAAGCATTTAGCCTACTCATATTGCATAATTCATTAAGAACACCCTTTGAAACAAGCTACTGCAACAATGTTGTCACTGGCAGTATTTCAGATTGAATTGCGATTCAAACAGTACCATCTGCTAACTGAAAATAAGCCTCCTAAAACGTAAATAAGTTTGATATTAATTTAGGGGGACATGGCTAATTCAAAGCAGTTTGCTAGAGGCAAGCTAGCTGCTGTTGCTAGCCACTTCACTGATTGTTTGAAAGCGCCGGAAATGAGAACGTTTCTTTTGACATAATAATAGCTGTGGCATTGAAGACAGTACTATAGCCTACTACTACACACTGCCAGTGGGCGAGACGAGTCTGTGACTCTGAGGCTAACGTCAAAACAAGACACGGTCTCACTCAAATTCCAAGTTGTACACAAATCACAAAAATATGCTGACCCGCTGGCTGTCTTTGCAATCGCCATATCTTTAAAACACTGCTCTCCATTTTGATGTAGAATTGACCCTGGTATGAAATTAAGAAAATACTCATCAGACGCAGATCGACAGCAGCTGCCGCAATCGTCCATGGAGGCTGACTGTGCTCTCACGTAGCAAGCAAATCAACGTTTTTACAGCAACCTACATTGAAATCTCACCACCTGGCTGTCTTCACAATAGTCATATCGTCATAACATTTCCCTCTTTCTGGTTTTTCGTGTAAAATTGAACTATAAAATTAAGAAAATACTACTATGACGCTTTCTAGTATGGCTGCCGCCTAAAAGACTAGGTGGTCTCACGGGCGACACACACTCGTTCAACAGAATGCACTTTTTGCCACAAAAACGTAACCTCCTAAATTGTGTAACGGAACTTAAATCCGAATAGAAGCAAAGCAATTGTGACCAAAACAAACATTTTGACACCAACGTTGTCTATGTCGTCCAAATATTGACTGAGCCTTAGGGGCTCGAAAATAAACAATAATAAAAATAATATTAGTAAGTAGTAAATAGTAAATTATGGTCTATATTGGGGTAAATTATTTATTTCAGATGGTCTATATTATCACAGAAAGGCATAAAGTAATCAATAGCCAGACTGTAGCATGATCTACGCCATTCTTTGGGCTTAGCGTTCATTTCTGAACACTGGATGGGTATAGCCTACGGCAGGGGTGTCCAACTCCGGTCCTCGAGGGCTGCTGTCCTGCATGTTTTAGATGTTTCCCTGATCCAGCTCACCTGATTCGAATGAATGGTCATTATAACAAACCATGTAATTGAATCAGGTATGTTGGAGCAGGGAAACATCGAAAACATGCAAGACAGCGGCCCTCGAGGACCGGAGTTAGACACCCCTGGCCTACGGTGTCCAATTCCTGCTCGTCCTTTAACAAATGTATCTCATGCAAATCCTGTAAACTATGACACTAATAATAATAATAATATTACCAACGTATAGGCTATCAGCAGCTTATTATAATAATTAAAATATAATTGTTTTTTATAAAATATTTATTATAACTATTATTATTTGTAGTCGTTTTGTATGTCTTTCAGCACCGCAGTCTTCATTGGCATGACGTGTGAGCACTACTCCGGTGATCTCTCATCACATCTCCGAGCACATCCGTCAGTAATCTCCTCTCCGTCTCTCCACCTCTGTGTAATCAGCCTCGTCTTCATCCCGTCCCAACGGTGATGCGCTGCTCCACAACCATCACCGGAGCTGTAGCGCTGCGTGTGGCTGCCAAGCTGTCCTTTTCATGGGTCAGAGTATCCTTCTAGTCCGGTTTGATGAGAGAGCCTGAGACAGACCAGATGCCATATCGAATCTAAAGCAGTCCAGAATCGTCTTCAGTGATCTTTCTTCTGAGTATTTAGGTTTTTATTTGATACATTTTCTTAATTTGGTGCGATGGTCCGCGCCAGCAGTGCAATGACAGGCCGATGTGTGCCGAGCGGCCAGACGCTCCGTCGGTACACCTAGCAGGTTTCTACAGGGCGTGCCTATAGGTGTGGGTGTGAGTATAACATTTGTCCTTCTAAACATGTCTAATATTCGTGACGATATCATATATTTTCTGTACCCGTTTTTAATTTTCGACACGACAGGTTATTGGTGCGGGTGGCTGTGAGACGTCATCTGACGCAAGTGATATATAAACATCATAAAGAAAGCCAAATCCGCTTCGCGTTAGCTCTTTTTCATAGATCATTATTATTACAGATTAACATAGACCAAAATGCGGTGACTGGAGGCCGCATACATGCGAGCTATTTATCTGAACTAATGAATGTCGACCATCACTATGAAGCTGTAGGGAATAACTGGACTTCATTGACTACGTCAGCCTCGTTAATGTGCCAACTCTCCAGTGTCCTGGGGTACAGTGCGGTGTAGGCTAGGGATACTCTTTACCTGGTTAACCTTGAACAATGATTTTTAAATTCCTGACCGTTCAACTGGCTTTTGAGAAAACGTCATTATGAATGCAATTTTAATTTATGCTCAGATATGCTTTGAGCTATTACTGTAGGTCTGTGTGTCTCTGTGAGTAATAATATTGTACATTTCAAACTACTTTCTACTCTATTGTTTTGAGAATAAAGATAAGCTCTATATCATGCAGGCGATAATTCTGCTTCTTTTTGAAAGACTGTCCTATTCTATGTATTAAAGGAACATTCCTGGACCAATGTTTCTGATCCATGCTGTTTGCAGACTAGAGGTCAAAGGAGGAGCTGCCTTCATCCCTGACCCCTGACCCCAGGCTAGGGAGGAAGACAGACGTCGTGATGACCACACTACACAGGAGTAGGACAGCAGCCAAATTTGTTTTTTAAGTATAAGGTCCTGAACCCTCCCAAGACCCTGACAGAGAGACTGAACTGAGAGAGGTGGAAGCTGCCAGAACCATGACTCACCTTCACACAGGCCTGAGTCCTGACAGCCTGGAGAAGGCCCGTCTGGAGTTGAATGAGAACCCGGACACGCTGCACCAGGACATCCAGCAGGTCAGAGACATGATTGTCACCAGGCCAGACATCGGCTTCCTCAGGACCGACGATGACTTCATTCTGCGCTTTCTGCGAGCCAGGAAGTTCAACCAGGTGGAGACGTTTCGCCTGCTGGCCCAGTACTTCCAGTTCCGGCAGCAGAACCTGGACATGTTCCAGAGCTTCAAGGTGGATGACCCAGGGATCAAGCGGGCCCTGATGGACGGGTTTCCAGGAGTTCTGGAGACGCCTGACCAGCACGGACGCAAGATCCTCATCCTCTTTGCCTCTAACTGGGACCAGGGCAGGTAGGACTTCACAACCACAACCAAGATTATGATAGAGGGGGATGGGTCACCTGATACAAATCAGTGACCATCAAAAATAAGATGGTGACCTAAGATAATATATTACCCTTAGATCAATCAAACAATTCTCAGATAATCTTGTCTGTGTCTCCTCCCCTCTCCAGGAACTCGTTCACAGACATCCTGCGGGCTATCCTGCTGTCTCTTGAGGTGCTGATAGAGAACCCAGAGCTGCAGATCAACGGCTTCATCCTCATCATCGACTGGAGTAACTTCTCCTTCAAACAGGCCTCCAAGCTCACACCCAACATCCTCAAACTGGCCATCGAAGGCCTACAGGTAGACATACCTAGACACACACACAGAAACACACATAGAAACACATTCATCCTTGTCTTTCTCTCTCCTTTTTCTTTTAAATTCTTCTAAGTAGGCTGAGCCCTTGTCCAGGGGACAGGGGTATGTATATCATCCTGACAGTCATCTCTTCTCTGCTCTCCACAGGACAGCTTTCCTGCCCGCTTTGGAGGCATACACTTTGTGAACCAGCCGTGGTATATCCATGCCATGTACACCATCATTAAGCCTTTCCTCAAGGACAAAACCAGGAAACGAGTAACTCTCCCTGCTTTCTCTAAATCTCTTGTGTAAAACCTTTAGTGCAGTAGCTAGTAATCACCCTGCCTGCAGCAGTGAAAGTTGTTTTAATGTTTAGTTAGCTTCTCAGAGTCAGGGGGGGGGGATGCTGAGATGAAAGGGGTTTAAGTGTCAAGTCACTTCAAGTGAGCCAATTAAAACACAGCTTCTTTCATAGAGAGGACACCTGGTAGCTTAGTTACCATGATCTTGAATCCTCATTTTAAAATCACATAGTCAATGTTATGGAATAATGGTTTGTGTATTTAAACAGTATTGTGTATTTTATTCCTCTCCTTCTCCTCCTTCCATCTCTCTTCCTTACTCCTTCTCTCCCTCTCGGTCCTTCTGTTTCTCTCTCCCTCCCTCCCTCCTCCACCAGATCTTTCTCCATGGTAACAACCTGAACACTCTGCACCAGATCTTGCAGCCAGACTGCCTGCCATCAGAGTTTGGTGGGACACTTCCTCCCTATGACATGGGCATCTGGGCACGCTCGCTACTGGGGCCCGACTACCATGACGAGACCGAGTACACCCTCACCTACGACGCATTGCATGTCCGAGAGAACTACCCTGGAGGAGGAGAGAAGGAGCAGATGAAGAGGTGAGGGAGGAGAGAAGGGGTAGATGAAAAGGTGAGGGAGGAGAGAAGGGGTCGATGAAGATGTGAAGGAGAAGAGAATGGGTAGACAAATAGGTGAGGAGAAAAGCAGTAGGTGGAGAGGTGAGGGAGGAGAGAAGGGGTAGATGAAGAGGTGAGGAGAGAAGGGGTAGATGAAGAGGTGAGGAGAGAACCGGTATATGAAGAGGTGAGGAGAGAACCGGTATATGAAGAGGTGAGGGAGGAGAGAAGGGGTAAACTGGGGTGTGCACTTGTCATGAGGAGAGTTAAATCAAGCATACCTCTAAAATGAGAACCAGCATAATCAGAGCAGAATAGAATAGAACTGTAAAAAATACAGTAGTATAGAGTAGAGTGGTGTAAAGTAGAGCAGTATTGAGCAGTTTTATGTAGAAAATTATAGAGTAGAAAATAGAGCTAAAAAGTAAAGTAGTATAGAGCAGAAAATAGTTCAGAGTAGAATAAAGTAGAGCTGTAAAAAATAAAGCAGTATAGAGCGAATAAAGTAGGCAGTATAGAGCAGAAAAACAGGAGAGGAGTATAGAGTAGAATAAAGAAGAGCAGTAAAAAGTAAAGCAGTATAGAGCAGAGTAGAGCATCTTAGAGCAGGCTAGTGCGGAGCAGAGCAGTTGAGGGTCCAGCTTGAGGGACTCAAGCTGTCCCTCTTGTCCTGTATTGACCGTCTGCTGTCGGAAGTGGCAGAATGATTACCCAGCCAGCCTCCAGTCAGTAAAAACATGTCAGTAAATCACTATTGAGGTTAGAGGGAGGCATTAGGCCTAGTGTGTATACATGTGTTTCATATGTTTCTTACTTTATGGACCATCAGAAAAGTGCACACACACACACTTACTCTGAGCCATGGAAGACCAGGGCCATGCCAGAACATTCTAAACTAGGACTGGCTGGCTGGCGAGATACATAACAAACTTCTTTCTTTTCTTAATTCAACCAACACTTGAACAGCTGTAATGACAGGGATTTTTACAGCATATTTTGGGTAGGAGGAGATCTATAAAGTGCATCTGCGGTATTAGGACCAGAGATGGAAGTCAGAAGGTCAGTTTTAGATCCTTGTCGGACGGTGGTACACATCATCATCAGAGAAACGAAGGATCAGAAGGAGGACAAAGGAGAGAAGAGAAGGAGGAAGGGCAGGGCAAGGGGTGAGGGCAGTGAGGAAGAGGAGAGAGGGAGAAGAGAGAGGTGTAAGGGTAGGGAGGGAGAGGAGAGAGGGACAGAGGGAGAAGAGTGAAGGAGGCCAGCCTGGTGAGGGTGTGGAGCACTAAGCCCCTGAGTATCTGGTATTAACTGGGTCTCAGTCAAAAGCAGATTAACAACCACAACAATCCTGATTTATCCTCCCCATATCCAGCTGGGGCAGGTCAAACCCACCAATCAGTGGCAGCAGTCTGAGCTTCCAATCACAGCGTAGTATTTCCTATGTAGTCTTTTCTTCTTTGCAAGGTTCTCAGGGTTCTGTCTGGTCCTCAGGGTTCTGTCTGGTCCTCAGGATTCTGTCTGGTCCTCAAACAGAATCCTTGTGGGCTAGAGAGCCACCACAGAGCCATGTCATTACGTCACTGTATACGTCTCATCTTTCCCAGCAACGCTAGCATGGCAGCGCCAAATACAAAGCAGAGCCGTTTATCAATCCGAAGAACGCTAAGAACGCGATGTTGAGATGCGTGTTTTCTTGGCTATTGCGCAATACCCTGGACTCGCATCAGTATGACAACACTCGCATTATCAGTGCAACATTTTATAAACTTTGGCTGTATAGTGCTTGTGTATTACATTTGTGTTAAATATAGGCTCGATAGCTCATAACATTTGTGTTTGTCATTTCACTCATTTGATATGATTATGATCAAATGCAGCAACTAATGTCTGCACTGCACTGCGATGCTAGCTAGGTTATCAAAAAGTCGGAGCAAATTTACAAATTAGCAGTTTCATCAATAAACTAAGCTAATTTTCAGCAACTTTCAGCAAAATTGTAAAAACTTAGAGCAATGGCGGTCAACGGATTCTGTTTGTTTTGTTGGTCACGGTAACCCCGCCCCAAGCGGTTTTTACTTGGTTCCCACACTAGCCCAGCTTCAAAGTAGCCTGGCTCTGCCCTCCTACATACTTCCGCTCAATTTTCATTTTGCTTCTGTACTAGGTCTGGCCATGAGGTACGTAAGTCAGATGTCTCCGATTAATTTTCTACCGGCCAATCAGCAAACAGAGGTAGTGGCTGAGAACGATGATGTTGATCGCTAGTTTGAGTTGTGGTTCCATAATGGCGGCTGTGGTTCCATAGAAAGATGCGAGCGAAGCCATTCGGTCCGTTGTGGCAATGTTGCCGAATATCCATAAGCTAAAGCCGGAGCAAAACAAATTTTGCTGAGTACTGATGAAGGAATGAAGGAATTGGCTAAGGCGAACGCTAGTGATGGTTATGGCAGGTCAGAGTGGCTCTAGGCAGATCCAGTAGTTTTAAACTTCAACAGAGAACCCGCCTACAAGGAAGTCAACGCTTGTCAATGGATCGAGCCCAGATTCTCTGTACAAATGATATGAGAGTCGGGTTAGGACCAGGCTAGCTTTAAAGTGGTGCTTCTTGCGAACCACTTTCCCTGGTTCGGAGCCCGTTTTCAGGCTGTCGAAAGAGAAATAACTGGTTCGAGATTAAGCACCGGCTCCGAACCAGCACTCACAGCATGTCAGTGTAAAGGGGTATGAGTTGTCTGGTCCTCAGGATTCTGTCTGGTCCTCAGAGTTGTCTGGTCCACTCTGATACTGGCATGGAGCAGCTTTTGCATTACTTTGCAATAAGCAATATGACTGCTCTTGATATTAAAGCATTGTGTGTGTGTATGTTACAGGTCCCAGTCCGCTGTGGAGCCAGGGACACTAAGACAGCAGGACAGAGACAACACTGCACAGCCTCTTCTGGCCCTGGACTGATATGTATCACACACACAATAACGAAGCTGGAATATCACACGCTGTCACACACACACACACACACCACACATCTCAGCCTGGACTGTTCAAACCTTTGCCAGGTGACTATCTGGACTATCTAGAGGACCTAAACAGTGTTCATGAGCTGATGTATCTCCTCTTCACACCTCTCTCTCACCCACACACACATACAATATCACACACTCCTCACCCCCCCCCTCTCACACACACACTCCTATCTTTCTTTCTCTCAATCACACACTCCTCACCCCCCTCTCTCATACACTGCTCACCCCTTTCCATCTCTCACACACTCACTCCTCTCCCTGTCTCACATTTAGTCATTTAGCAGACACTCTTATCCACAGTCTCACACACTCCTTTTCCTGTCACACACACGCTCCTCACCCCTCTCCCTGTCTCACACACTCCTCTTCCTGTCACACACACACACCTCACCCCGTCTCACACACACACACTTCTTTTCACTCAACCCCCTCCTCAGCCATCAGATACCAGCTGTTCAGATGTACATGATGCCGATAACGTAGAATGATGAAACATGTCTGTCTTACTACTACTGTATGATGAATATAATTATTACTGTCACTAGGAAAACAGAGTTCTTACGTTGTAATGTTCCAGAGCCCTGCAGCAGAATGCCAAATTCTACAGCCCCTCCTGTAGGCTGGGTTGCTGTTTTTTTGAACGTAATTTATTTGAAGATTGTATATTCTCCATCAGGGCTACTCCACAGACCAATGACCTCCATCCCACAGCAATGGATTTGATTCCACTTTAAAAGAATGTATAGAAAAGCATGTCAAGCTGTGTGGTGTGCTGTTTATTGTGTGTGTGTTCTCTTGTTTAACAACTCTTTTTCCTTGGCTTCATAACCACAGACCTTTTTTAGGGTTTGGTAGGGGGGTTGAAAAGAGAGTGGCAGTGTTGGAATTATATTACGGGTCAAGGTTAGCTTTTAGTTGTTACAGATAACCCCATTTTGAATGGGAGGGAATTGTGGGGCCCCATTAGGATGGAAAAACATGTGTGAGTGTGTGTGCATTGTGTTTACGGAATGACAGTTTTGGACATAGGTAATGTTTTATTTAAGTGAAAAAGCTGTACAGTTGATGTGCAATTATTCAGTGTTAATTACAAATGTACACAAACATCAGACCCAGTGGATGGTGACAGGCCGAGCAGTTCCCACAGGACAGTGAGTTCAGAGACAGGTTGGATTTCTGCACATAGACGAAGATGTGAGGCAGTAGATCTGGACACGACAGGGATAGCACTACTTTCTGGTCCATCTCCAAAGGCACATTGAATAATCTACTTTGTCTTCAACATACAAATACATTGTGTGTCTATTTTGGCATTATATACGCAACGTAAGCTTACAGTAAACACATTAATGGTAATGGTTAAAAGAGAATTGGCATAATGGATAGAAGGTTCATAATGTATAGAGGACATACTGAGAGTCTAAACAGGTGCTTCTAAACTAGACAGGCCAACCTAAACCTGCTGCTGTGTTTAACAGCCACTTGGTCAGGATCCAGGGGTTATGGGTTGAATGGGTGTGAATCGATGGGCTGTACAGTTCTGCAGGTGCCTGCTAGCTCCGACGATGTACCCTAGGTTGGACTCAGTGCTTCAGGAAGAAACAAGCCCTATTTTCGCTGGGTATAACCAGGCTGACATTATCTACTGATACCTCAGAAACCAGTCAGTCAGCAACCAGTCAGTCAGCAACCAGTCAGTTAGCAACCAGTCAACCACTAACCAGTCAGCCACTCCCCAGTCAGTCAGGAACCAGTCAGCCACTAACCAGTCAGTCAGTAAGCAGTCAGTCAGGAACCAGTCAGTCAGTGAGTGATCCCCCAAGAGGTAGGTTCTCCAGCATGGCCCCTAGGCAGCACAGTGAGTCCAGCAGGGGATGACAACATGGCGTCTCAGGAAGCAGGTTCACATGCATACACCACCACACACACCCACACTACCACACACACCTACACAGCTCTACACAAACACCCCTACACACCCCTACACACCCCCCCCCACACACACACACACACACACACACACAGGCTCTGGGCTCCTCTCCAGGCCTCAGATTTCCCAGTCTCTACTGTGAGACATCCTAACAGTGACCAGATGCCCCTGTCCCACCCTGCCCAGACAGGCCCTGAAGCCTGCTTGTGTAGCAGTGTGGAGGTCTGGAGCTCTTCCGGGTAATTAGATGGGAGAGAGCACCTGCCGCTGGTGCTGGCTCAGCTCCGGGTGCCACACGTCTATGATGAAGATCAGTCTGTAGCTGTCCGAGTCCTGCCACACTTCGTGTTCAAACGAGTCGTCAAAGATGAGCACCTTCCCCTCCTCCCAAACCCTGAGGAGACAGACATATAACTTCATACTACAGCATGTGTGTGCGTGTTTGTGTGTGTGTGTGTGTATGGTAGTGTGTGTGTATCTGTGTATATGTGTACCTGGTGTCGTTGGTGCAGCGGATCTTGCAGCCCTGCTTTGGGATGACTAACCCCAGGTGCATCCGCAGACGACAGTTAGTAGGACCAGTATGAGGCCACACATGGGTACCTGGTTGCATTACAGAGAACTTGATCTGGAGGATGACAAAGGAAGAGAGATCAGGCAGAGGAGGAGAGAGGGAGAGAGATCAGGAAAGTTAAAGAGATCTAGGTCTGTCCCCAACTAAGATTTTCTTTGGTCGACCAAGACTCGACTAAGCACTTCTGAAAATTGACTAATCAAAATTTGAAACTTTTTTTTTTGTTCTATAAATGTCACAATGTTTTTCATCAAACCATTTTGTGTGATGTTTTACCTCACTGTTTTAAGAGATAATATGAAAGAAGTACATGCGTAAGATGGGAGATTGACAACTAGACCAACATAAATGTACAAACATTTGACTGATCTGACTCAATGTAGCTGCTGGACATTCCAGATTCAGCCACTATAAAATAAGCTATTACTAATAATAAGCCTCATGTCACCAGTCCTGTTGTTACCGAATGCCGATATAATACAAAATGCCTGATTGGTTATTATTTATAATATTTTAAAATGTACTACAAATTAAAAATATTGTTTGTTTAACATGCAAATCAGCGCGCTATTTACTGCCTGAAAAAGTGCAGCATGCAAACTTACACAGAAGCCGAGTGGGAAACGGTGCAACAGAGAAAGATTGTGTTGTCTTGGCAGGAGAAGATAATATTATTTGATTTGGATGTGATTCTTATAATAGGCATATTCATTTTTCAACCCAGTGCGTGTTAGCATGAGCTAAATAGGCCAACTTATGGTTTTCAGGTGGTAGGCTACATCATATTCAACGTCGAACTATGAAAAATAAACCGTTGTTGGCAGAGTTTGCATTCAACAATTTTCACCCGGTACTTTGTAAATGTACTGTAAATGAAATGCTGCCATTCCAAAGATTTCTTTACCATTTTGCCTAATAACACCGACAAAGTAGCCTATGGCAGAGTTTGTAGTTCGGCAGCCAATTGTGCTTGTGACGTGTGAAAAAAACAAACAAAACACTGCACAGATTATTGAAAGGGAAAATAACACCTTTTCTTTTAAATATAGATTTTTTGAGTTACTTAATTGTCTCAAATAATATAATCTACAATTTCTTTAATTCAGCAATGGTGACACAAGCGGGAATCAGATCTCACACTGCCATACGGCAGCTCGATTAAAAAATCGATTAAAAAATTAAAATTGGTCGACCAAGAGCATATCGACCAGAAAATCGACTCGTCGACTGAGTGGGGACAGCCCTAGAGAGATCACGACGGAGTAAAATAGCTCAGGAGAGGGAGAGAGAAATAGAGATCAGGGACAGAGGAACACAGATCAGGAGAGAAGAGAGATCAGGAGAGACAAAGATCAGGGAGGTATTCAAGGTAGCGGGTTTAGTGAAAACTTTGAGTTGGTTAGCCCTGAAAAGAGGCATACTCCGGGTTTTCCGTTCCAGGAAGAGAGGTAACAAAAACCTTTGGTCAGTGTCCATGGTAACTTACTCTGTGAACCTAACCTGCTCGCTAAGATCTGTGAATGTGTGTGTATGAGTACCTGAGTGTTTGTATGTACCTGTGTGTGTGTATACATGCGTCTGCATGTGTGTGTACATCTGTGCGCGTGTGTGTATCCGTACCTGTCCTCTTTTGCAGCCTGTGGCCTCAGAGTAGCGCTCCAGTAGAGAGCAGGTCCTGGGAACGCTGCGACACGCCTCCCCTGCCTTCCTCCCTGCTCAGGAGAACAGGGTTGAAGATACACCTACACACTGAGGAGGGGCTGTGTCTGCATACGTACGTACGCATGCATGTGTGTACCTTGCTGCCAGAGTGTAAACTGGCCCCACTCCCCCTTCTCTCTGAGGTTCTCCTCTTCAGGAAGGAACAGGCCTGTGGATGTGTCCATCACAGACAGAGCCTCGTCCCTGATCACACGCCAGTTCTTCTCTAGGGCCTGCGGGAGGGGGCTAACCATGTTAGACAGACACACTCTTTCTGTTGCCATACACACACAGGCCCTCATGTATGTACATTTGCAAGCATAGCGTTATCAGCGCCATAGCCAATCTGCAGAAAGCGTCCTGGTTTACACCTGCTTTTAAGAAGCGCAGGATTTTCACCGCAAAATAAAGCCGCACTTTCACAGGCGTTTTTTGTATGTGGAATACATAATTAGGCACACTTTACGCATCACCTCCCATCTCTTTGTGGAAAACTCCCACTTTCCCCTTGATCCGCCTGTGAATGCATATGCATGACACGGAAAAGCGCAATTTACCATTTTCAGTTCAGGCAGACAGGCAGTCTGCGCTTTTATCTCGCACATTGCAAAACAAATAAGCTTAAAGTGGCGCAAAGCATTAATACATGAGGCCCACAGTGTCCAGTCCCAGACATGGGTCCAGACAAGGATGCAGGAGGTAGCCTACCTTGACCAGGTCAGTGTAGCCGGTCTCCTGAGGTGTCCACCAGGGCTGTGCCCTCAGGCCCTTCACGTTGTACAGGGACCTCTGCCACACCGACGCAAAGTGACCCCTCTGATGGCCCCGCTCATACCACTCGTAGGCCTGGAGGACGGACAACACAGTTACAAAGAGAGGGAGTGTGTGTGTGTGTGTGTCTGTGTGTGCAACTCACGCTGTTGTCTCCTACTCTCTGCAGGGCATCTCCTAGATGGAAGTAGAACCTTCCATCGTCTGTTCCTGGGTCACCCGACTCCAGTCCCTCCTGGACAGCACAGAGCATGGGTTAGGAGTATAAGTGTGTGTGTGTGTGTGTGTGTGTGAGTGTGTGTATGTGTCTCACCCTCAGGTATGGGATGCTCTCTGCTATCTTGTTCTCTGACTTGAGGATGAAGCCGTAGTGAACCTTGGCAAACCCATTGTCAGGGGCAACAGCCAACACCTACCAGGAGAGGGCAAGAACACAACCATCAAACATTCTACAGCATCAGAATCTAGCACTCATCCTCCACATCAGGACCTAGCATGCATCCTCCCCTTAAGGAACACTCATCCTCCACATCGGAACCTAGCATGCATCCTTTCCTTCAGGATCACACATCCTCCACATCAGGACCTATGCGTACAGCTTTATACTGAATCTATCTGTGGTCAACTGATAGTGGATTTCTACAGTGGACTGATACAGATTCTTAGGTGAGAGGAAAATCTGCTTAACTTATTCAACTTATGAATTGGCTGATATATATATATGTATATTTATTGTATATATACACTGTATATAAACATCTGCGATGTAGAGGCCATGTCATTAATTGGTACAGCATTTTCAGGTTCAGTCAAAGTCCCTCCCTGAATGAACAACGAGCACAAGGCACTAATCACCTAGTGTACTCTCAAAGGTTGCAGACAAAGTTCAGTCAAGCAGGCTCTGCTCCCTGATTCACTTGCGACAACAAACTGCATGAGATTGATTAAGTCCTTTTACTATGCCTTTGTCCCCTTATGACAAACCTGAAGAAAATTATAGGTGTTCATGTGGCCGAATAGCTGATTATTTAGTATCGTCCAGCCGATAAATCAGTCGACCTCTAATGTTCATACTGTATTTAAAGTACCGTATTTCTTCGATTAAATGCTAGGATGCAGGAGGTAGCCTACCTTGACCAGGTTTTGACCAGGTGTTTATTACACAATGTACATTTTTGGTGCAGCGTTTATTCGAGGGCCACTTTTATTTGAGGATGGCATTAAATCAAAGAAATACGGTATGTGAAGTATGTTAATACTTGATCCTGTATTTCTAATGTAAGTAACTAAGCTAGAACAGCAGTGTGCCAGTACCAGAGGTCCTCCAGGCAGGGTCCTGATCTGAGGGCTGCTGGGGCAGCACAGGGACATCTGAACACAGACCTCCTCATAGACCAGGTGTTTATTACACAATGTTCATTTTTGTTGCAGCGTTTATTTGAGGGCCGCGTTTATTTGAGGGTGGCGTTTAATCGAAGAAATACGGTATGTGAAGTATGTTAATACTTGATCCTGTATTTCTAATGTAAGTAACTAAGCTAGAACAGCAGTGTGCTCCAGAGGTCCTCCAGGCAGGGTGACATCTGAACACAGACCTCCTCATAGACCCTCCGGGCACTGTGGTTGTCCCCCAGCAGCAGGTGAGACACCCCCAGGTCATTCTTCAGGCTCAAATCCTCAGGAAAGATCTGCACCAGCTTCTCCAGGGTGGCCAGAGCTCCTCGCATACGACCTGTGGATGGGAAACACCCTTCACCTTCATATGACCTGGAACAGGGCATGACCTTCACATGACTAAGGACAAGGGATGCCCTTTATATGCCCAAAGACCAGGGATGACCTTCATATGACCTAGGAAGGGGTATGACCTTCACATGACCTAAGACAGTGGATGACCTTTACACAGAATGACCTTGGATAGGGTGGCATTTGACCTTTATACGGTATGTAGTAGGATAGGAGAGGCTATGACATGAGTATATAAACAAGGATTGGAAGAGATATGACCCATCTATGACCCAGGACAGGGGATGGCCTTAATCCAGCCTGTTACCTAGGAACTGCTGTCTCTCAGCACGCCTCTTGAGCGAGGCTCTGACGAGGTCTGGTGTGGCGCTGGGCAGTTCTGACGCCTCCCGGTATGTGTTGATGGCCTTCTGGAGCATCTCATTACTGCGCTGCTTCTCAGCCATATCATCCTCGGCCTGGGACACAGACACACACATACATACACTACCGTGACCCTAGTACATCCCTCGGTGTGTGGCCGAGGCTTGGACTCAGACAGGTGTGTACCTGAGCTTTCCCATAGCGACACCTGGGGCTGTGAGGGTACTGTTGGACTAGGGCCTCAAACGCCCTGACAGCCTCCTCTGCAATACCCTGGAGCAACACACAAACAATCACTGATGGTCCAATATCTACGGTACCAACACAGGAACAGTGTATTTCTGTAGTAGGTAACATTTACATACAGTTATACCCCCAGACAAGAATACCTTTTTCCGTAGCTTGTCTGCTGCCTCGATCTCTGCCTTGATGGTTTTATCAAACTTGTTCAGCAGTTTGGGCTTCTTCTTCTTAACTGATGGGAGGAGGACGCACTCTGTTAGGTGCACACGGTGAGCTAAATCAAGACCCAGTCAACACCTAGTGAATGCCTTGAAGTATCTGATGGACTCGAACCTTTGTCTATCAGCTTTTCCTCTGGCTGCTCAGAAACACTTCCTGTGAGATAACAGAGGAGACAGCAGAGTGAGAACCGCGTGGAGCAGACTACTCTACCTGTGCTTCACACTGTCGAACACCAGAGGGAACACTGGGGGTTCTGACTAAGCTGCACTCCAGCTGTGGAAAGGTCAACAATAACAAGTTCTACTAATCCATGTAGCCTGAGAGAGGCAGTGGGAGTTGGTGACCCTGTGGTGTCCTTGAACAAGGAAGCTGTAGGAAAGACAGAGGTCCTGAAGGAGCCAGGACATGCACAGCTACAGTGTTTGTGTGTGACAGCTGTACATACACACCCACAGGCAACACTTCAGCATAGCTGTCAACAGCACGTGGACTGAGTGCTGTCTCCATACTGCCACACAGGCTACAGAGGTCAGGGGATATAGAAGTAGCACTGTAAGATGTGGCTCACCTGTTGATTCTGAGGCTGCAGGTTCAGCCTGGGGTTCTGCTGCTGGCTCCTGTTCTCCCTGGGGCTGGGGTTCAGAAGATGGCTCTATGTGTGGTTCTGGTTCTGATGCTGGTTCATAGTTTGATGATAGAGATAGAAACATTGGCATGGAGATACCTCTGACCAGCAACATAATCAGTTCATATGAGTGTGTGAGGGAGTCACCTGGTTTATGAATATACTGTGATCCTGACTGTTCGTCATATGGCCCGGACTCCTCTAGAAACAGAGAGACATGTTTGACACTGATGTTCAGGAGGAGAAACACTTCTACACTACACCACACTCACCTAGTGTCTCCTGTGGCTGGGACTCCTCCACCAGCTCTGAAACACACAAGCTGACAGTTACTGAAGCCTGAGATTATTGGGGGAGTAAGATTTAGAGTTCTGAAGACAAAGATATTACACTGTAACAGACTCTCACCTCCTTTGGTGTCAATAGTGTTCAGTTTGTCTTCTACAGAAGGAAGGAGACAGACTTTCAATAGAGATGAACCACAGACCTTCAGGAAATGGACTGAACAAAGCAGTGATGTGTTCCTGACTGAAGTGGTGTGTGTTGATAATGACCAACCAAGCAACAATCCATCAATCCATCCATTATGACACCCCCAGTGAGGGAGGAAGAGACCAAGGGATCACTCTTCCCCAACTCAAGCCGGACTGGGAAGCCTCTTTTGTTTGTTTTTTAGTTTGGGGTTTTGGTAGCTTTACCATTGTGTTTTTTTTTGTGCAAATAAAATTAATTTTGGTTCTGTTTTGAAAACGTGCCTCTTGGAATCTGTTGTCCTACCTTGGGCATGCCACACCATCAATCCATCCATCCACCAAACCCTCCATCTAATCATGCATCGATCCATTTAACTACCCATCAATCCATCCATCTATCCCCTTAACCATCCATTCATATGGTGGTACTGACTGTATTGGTGTGTGTGTTTGTATGTACAGACTATAGTGTGTGTGTGACATTAAGTACTGACCGTAGGGATGTTCATCTAGAACAGAATGTTTACTGCTGTCATCTGAGGAGACAGAGGTGAGGTCACATCTATCCATCTAATCATCATTTCATCCAACCATCCATCTTTCCACTTAATCATCCATCTAACAATCCACCCAACCACCAATCCATCCACCAATCCATTCACCTAACCACCCATCTATCTAACCACCCACCAAACCCTCCATCCATCTAACTAACTAACCCCTCATCCACCTATCTAACTAACCATCCATCTAACCATCCATTTAACCATCCATCAATCTATTCAACCATCCATCCACCTAACTATCCATCCATTTAACAATCATCCATTCATCCATCCATTCACCCACCCACCCACCCACCCAACCATCCACCCATCTATTCAACCATCCATCCACCTAACCATTAATTAATCCGTACAGTGAATACAGACCTGGGACAAAGTCTTCCTCAGATGGTGGAGGCAGTGGCACAGCAGCTGGAATGACATGACAAAATGAGACAGAGAGAAAGACAGACATGACGATACAGATGGAGAGAAAAATGAGAGAGACAGACAAGATGAGACAAACAGACAGAGACACATGATGAGATAGACATGATGAGACAGACATGAAGAGACAGACTGACATGAATAGACAGACATCCAGATAGACAGTAACAGACAGAGATATAGACAAGAGTAAGACAGAGACAGGCCCACAGGAAAATAGAGACTACAAGCTGAGGTCTACCTCCATTGTGTGGACAACATTATGCAGCTGAAATAAACAAACCTTGGATTTCAGACTCCAACTTCAACATCTGAGATCCATCCACTGTTGTAAGCAATGACATTCCCAAGTGTTAGAGGACACCCAAATGGACAAAAAGAAAGACAAGGAGACTCACCATCATCATCCTCCGCTGTGAGACCAGGGACATCATCTGAAAAGGTATTAAAACCCAGCCAGGAACCATAACCATGTGATTAGAAGGAAATGTTCTAGACAGGTCTCCTAGAGTTCTACTCACCCTGGACAGCCACTTTATTGGTCCCTGCTTTGGGCTCCTCCCCATGGCTTGTTTCTGTCTCTTCTGAGGACGACAGAGCACCACTAAAGCACAAGTCTCACTTCAGAAACAGCTTTGCCAGCTTACCTCATGAGCTAGCTTTACAGACTTGGCTATACTGAGTCAGGTTAGGCAAAGGCTAGCACCATGTTAGCTAGCATGTTCTCCTCAGTACCACTTCTGCCTTGAGCTAGCTCCAAACTAGGCTATGCTAAATCAGGTTAGACAAGGATAGCAGCATGTTAGCTGGCATGTACTCCTCAGTACCACTCTGAGTACAGGGGTTTATAGGTTTTCAGGCAGTGTGTGTGTGTGTGTGTGTGTGTGTGTGTGAGAACATAACACACGTGTGGATGTTTTGTTTGTTCAACTTAGTGTGTATGTGACCCATCTGCTGTCTCACCTCGCTGTTGCCGGGGGTCTGCAGGTTGGACCACTGACACAGGCCTCTGTTTTAGCCCTGTAGCCACAGCACAGACATGTTTACACACACACACACACACACACACACACACACACACACACACACACACACACACACACACACACACACTATCCAGGGTGGTCAGTTGTCTGACATTTACACAAAAGACAAAAAGTACTGTAGTTTCACAAAAGTATCAGTGTCATTCCTCAGGGCAAGATAATAGGGATATTAGTCAAATTAACAACAGTGTATAGTACAAGTTAGAGTGCAGTAGCGTACAGAGTGAAATACTGTAAAAAGTATACTAGACTGTAAAGTATATTAGAATAGTAGAGTACAGGTTATAATGTAGTAGAGTACATATTATAGAGAGTAGTAGAGTATAGGTTATAGCGAAGTGGAGGAAATATAATAAAGAGCAGTAGAGTACAGGTTATAGTGTAGTAGAGGACAGATTATAGAGAGTAGTAAAGTACAGGTTATACTGTTGTTGAGTACAGATTATCATACATTGAGTACAGGTTATAGTGTACTGTAGTAGAGAACAGATTATAGTGAAGTAGAGTGTAGAAGAAAACAGATTCTTGTATAGTAGAGTACAGATAAGAGTGCAGTAGAGTACAGATTAGAGTGTAGAAAAATACAGATTATAGTAGAGTACACAGAGTGTTTTGGCGGTGACCAGGAAGGAGAAAAAGGAGACAGCGAGCTAGGTGATCTAAATGTTTACTAGAAATTAAGATGCAGTCACAAAAAAACAACAGCAGCATGGGTGATACTGGTTTACAGTTGGTGGTAGCTCTGCCTAGTGGATTCAAAATGAAGACGCTGCAGTCTGGCATCAGCCTTCAGTGTTTCAGATAAAGTTCCTAACATCTGGAAACACATGGCAACATATCTGACAATACAACAATTTTCATATAAAAAGGTGATACCAAAAAATAAATAATGATCAACAAGACATGAAAAGCATGTGAGATGATCTGAGTTCGATAACTGGCTTTAAACAATAGTGTTTCCACATTCTGAGGGAAAATCCCTTAAATGTTCATGAATCCTTGCAGATTAGCTTGTTATTATTAGATATTATCTGATATCAAGTCTCTTTTTGATCACTAACACAAACAAGCTTTTAATATAATATTTTCTATCTGACTGAATCATGCACTTCCATCTGCTCTGCCAGACACCAGGGACTGAAGGGAGCTTCCTGAACCAGATGTCCTCTTCCCAGCCACACACACACCAGGACATGATGACTACGAAACAACCCAGAACTGACATGTCTCTTAGCTAATACTTGGCTAGACAAATGCTGGTAAGACCAATCAATAGTTCAGAGTTTAGCACCATTTGTCACATCGTCACCCAGGTCCAGAGGTGTCACTTCTTATTGGCCCTGGTGTTTTTCTGAGGTTTGAGGAGGTCTCGCACGGACACACCCTCACCTAGACGTCTATCTTTAGTGGGCCCACTATCTCCTCCATCCTTGTTGGACCTCTCCTCTTCCTCCTCCTCCCCCCCTCCCCCAGACCTCTCAGCATGTGTTCCTTTAGGATTCTTCCAACGCTCTTCTTCGTTCTGCTTCTCCTCCAGCTTCATCTTCCTCTCCTCTCTCACTACTTTTTCCACCTTCACCATCTCCTCCTCTGCTTTTTCTTTTCTTGCGGCCTCCTTTCCAGTTTTCTCCTTCGTCTGCTGTTCTGCCTGCACCTTTACCATCTGCTCTCTCTCCATCCTGTGTTTCTCTATGGCTGCTCTCTCTTTTTCTGCCCCTTCTTTAGCAGCCCGTTCTTTCTCCAGTCTCTCTTTCACAGCCTTCTCCTTAATGACTCTCTCCCACTCCTCTTTTTCCTTAATTGCTCTCTCTTTCTCTTTGGCTAGACGCTCTCTCTCCATATTTTCTACTCTCTCTTTTGCTGCTTGCTCTTTGGCCAAGCACTCTTTCTCCAGGTGCTCCCTCTCTTTCTCTAAGCGCTCTTTTTCTTTCTTTAACTTTTCTTTTTCTACTTGGTCTCTCCTCAATTGTTCCTTTTCTTCCTTGATGCCCTTCTCTCTCTTCAAATTTTGCTTGGCTGCTCGCTCTTTCTCTAGTCTTTCTTTCTCTGCCTTTTCTCTTGCCAGTGTCTCCTCCTCCACTTTCTCATTCTCTGCCTTCACCTTTGCTAGTTTCTCATTTTTAAGTCTCTCCTTCTCTGCCTTCACCTTTGCTAGTATCTCCTTCTCTTTTCTCTCCTTCTCCTTTGCTAGTTTCTCTGTCTCCAGTCTTTCTAGCCTCTCTTTCTCTGCTTTCTTCTCTTGTCTCTCCTTCTCTGCCTTCACCTTTGTTAGTTTCTCCTTCTCCAGTCTCTCCTTCTCTTGTCTTTCCTTCTCTGCCTTCTCTTTTGCTAGTCTCTCCGTGTCTAATCTCTCCTCTAGTCTCTCCTTCTCTTGTCTCTCCTTCTCTGCTCTCGCCTTCTCCAGTCTCTCCTTCTCTGCGTTCTTTTCCAGTCTCTCTTTTTCTGCCTTCTCCTTTGCTAGTCTCTCTGTCTCCAGTCTTTCTAGCCTCTCTTTCTCCGCTTTCTTCTCTTGTCTCTCCTTCTCTGCCTTCACCTTTGCTAGTTTCTCCTTCTCCAGTCTGTCCTTCTCTTGTCTTTCCTTCTCTGCCTTCTCTTTTGCTAGTCTCTCCTTGTCTAGTCTCTCCTTCTCTCGTCTCTCCTCTCGTCTCTCCTTCTCTTGTCTCTCCTTCTCTTGTCTCTCCTTCTCTGCTCTCGCCTTCTCCAGTCTCTCCTTCTCTGCGTTCTTCTCCAGTCTCTCTTTTTCTGCCTTCTCCTTTGCTAGTCTCTCTGTCTCCAGTCTTTCTAGCCTCTCTTTCTCCGCTTTCTTCTCTTGTCTCTCCTTCTCTGCCTTCACCTCTGCTAGTTTCTCCTTCTCCAGTCTGTCCTTCTCTTGTCTTTCCTTCTCTTGTCTTTCCTTCTCTGCCTTCTCTTTTGCTAGTCTCTCCTTCTCTTGTCTCTCCTTCTCTGCTCTCGCCTTCTCCAGTCTCTCCTTCTCTGCGTTCTTCTCCAGTCTCTCTTTTTCTGCCTTCTCCTTTGCTAGTCTCTCTGTCTCCAGTCTTTCTACCCTCTCTTTCTCCGCTTTCTTCTCTTGTCTCTCCTTCTCTGCCTTCACCTCTGCTAGTTTCTCCTTCTCCAGTCTGTCCTTCTCTTGTCTTTCCTTCTCTTGTCTTTCCTTCTCTGCCTTCTCTTTTGCTAGTCTCTCCTTCTCTAGTCTCTCCTTCTCTGCGTTCTTCTCCAGTCTCTCTTTTTCTGCCTGCTCTTTTGTTTGTCTCTCCTTCTCCAGTCTCTCCTTCTCTTGTCTTTCTTTCTCAGCCTTCTCTTTTGCTAGTCTCTCCTTCTCTGCCTTCTCCTTCTCTAGTCTCTCCTCTTGTCTCTCCTCTGTCTTCTTCTCTTGTCCATCCTTCTCCGCCTTCTCCTTCTCTAGTCTCTCCTTCTCCAGTGTCTCTTTTTTAAGATTATCTTTGTCTCTTCTCTCCTGCTGCTCCTTCTCATCTCTAAGCTTGGCCTCCTGGGCCTTCAGTGCAGCCTCCAGCCTCTTCTGCTCCAGCCTTTTCTCCTCAGCCTCCAGGGCCTGCTGCCGTTTCTCCTCCTCCCTGGCCATCACCTTCCTCACCTCCGCCAGGGCCATGTTGGCTATCTTCTTAGCTTCAATCTTCTCGTGGATCATCCTGAGCTGCTCCTTCAAGGCAGCCTTCAGCTTCCTGCCCAGGTGCTTGGTGGGTAGCTCTGGTGCAGTGAGCCCTGGGGGCGGAGGCTGGATTTAACATGTGACTTGCACGCCACTGCAGCATACCACCGCCATGCCCACATGCTTCTGCAAAACCATACTCCAGCTTCCAACTGAGCTGTCCTTCAGCTAGCATCTAACCTGAACAGCAGCATTCAGCTACCAAACAGACAATCATCCATAACTACATTCTGTCCATGCATGAGACCACTCAGGTTCAGTTTGGTTACCTCACACAGCAACAGAGCCACAAACTGGACCAGGGGCACACATAGGAGAGGACAACAAGATGTGACATCATGACCATGAGAACAGATCCAGTGAGGACACCAGCCCTCGTTAGGACAGGGGTGGTTCTATGAACTCTCCCTGTGGGATTCACATAGCTAGAAACCACACACAAGCCTGGTCAGTCCTATTCTATGATGTCATATCAAATGATTAACAGGCATTCTTTCACATGCATTGTCTTTCTAAGTAAAGCTAGTCAGTCAGAAACACGCCAGACTTCCACACAGGTAAACAATCCCAATACCTTTGGATTTGTTCTTTCTAGAAACAACTTCTCCAGGGTCCTGATCTGCTAGGAGGAAGGACAATGTTGTAACGCAGCTTCTGGTGAAGGGTTAAGTTAGTATGGTCAGTACCACCACTCACACACAGGAGGCTTTGGCTTAGCGAACCTCTCCATGTTTTTCTTATGTGGGACCTGGGTTTGATACCCACATCCTTCAGACACAGTATCAAGCAAATTAGCAACCTCCAGCCTGAGCTGTGTTTTGAGGTCTGGTTGAGACACAGGGTTGTTAGGGTGTTAAGCCACCATCCTACATGGCTGGGCCTATTAACACGTCACACCACATCCTCACAGACCCACATGTCTGAAAGAGCAATACAAACACTGTATGTCTGGGAATCTCTCCCAGCTTTTCTTACACCCAGAGAAATTGGAGAACATGTTACACCCAGAGAACATGGTCAGGGTCAGGCTCTGTCTGGGGTGTCATGTTCATCACATGTAAGTCCTGGATCCAACATACATGATGTCTCCAACCCCAGACCACTTCAATAAACACAAATATTAACACATGTGACTTTATTAAAAAAGGGACAGAATGTTCATGCTGGAAAATAAGGCCAATTATACCTTTATTTTTTACTTTTTTCTTAACAGCAATCTTGTCTTCTGATCATTTTAAGAGAAAAATGCCCAGATATTAGACACAGACACATTGGACTAGACTAGAGGCTTTTCTAACAACACAGCACGTCCTTTACTAAGGTAAGTCAACACTCAGTACCTTTCTCCAGCTTCTCTCGTTTGGTGGTAAGATACTTTTTCTCATCTGATAAGACAGAAATACTATAGTTAGCATGTAGGCATTATTGGGCTAACATACTTACAAGTTAGCATGTAGCCTAGCATAAGGACAACAAACTTACATCCTAGTTAGCAAGGAGCCTAGCACTGGGCTAACATGAAGCAACTACAACAACATTAATAAGAACAGTAATAACTAGGTCTATACATAAACAGTCAGCTTTAAGTGTCCAGGCGATCAGTATTGTACTCTGCCGTTGAAGCCTGACGTTAGTGACAGTTCCAGACAGACAAACATGCTGCTCTGTGCCATTAATCAAACATTCACCACGATGCCCTCTCTATGTCTAGTTCACTAGGTCAAGTTGGTCATCACAATGACAGCACTCTGAGCTCAGCCTAACATGTAAGGACTGCTATTATGCGCTGTTTGGGACTATCGGAACAAAGTGTAGAAATTCTACCCCGTTGGTTGCTTGCTTTATTCGTAGGATTCAGAATGAAGGCTTCTGACGTGCACATCCACAGAGTAAGACTTTCATAAACACAGACTACTATCCAGTGCCACTCAATTATCATTCCAGCAAGTCCCACCACAGTGTTGCGGGATGCAGAGCAGCAGAGACAGAGGGAGCAGGGAAGAGGCCATGTTGCTGTTAATGGGATCACACACAGCAGAGGTTCCAAACTCACAGGTCCGGGGGCCAGCAACCTGCAACTTAAATACACTAACATCTACTTACTAGAAACCTGCTACTGTGTGGCTGAAACGTGAGATTCCATCACAGGTTTAATCACAGCGCTATGTGACAATCTGACAGATTAGTAATAAGTGTGTTTGCAATGCATCTGCTAAATGAAATGAGTACATTATAATACAGTGTTATACAAGACATACAGACACAGATGTATGGAACTACATTTCCTATAATGTATCAAGCTATTATAGTCTTGCAGAATCTGACCAAAGTGTCCCAAGAGTCTTGTGTGAGTCAGGTCCAGGCTCCATTCTATACCAGGGCACACACACATCACAGGAGCAAGGTGCAGCGGAGGCAGGAGACAGGAATGATATTACACACATATCCTCCATGACAGGACCAGTCTCCCCCTCAACATCCTGCTCCAATCCTCATTGGTGGCCTCAAGGCTCTGGAGCCATGCTATTGGTTCAGTCTTTTGTCCTGCTCTGCTACTTGTTCGGATTCGGAATTCCTGCTCTGCTATTAGTTCTGAAGGTCCAGGATGACCCCAGTAAGCCCCGGGTCATCCTGAGACGTACCGCCCACTTCTGCCGCCTCCTCCCTTTCCTCCTCTTCTCCCTTCTCTACTGGCGATGTCACCACGTCAAACAGAAACGTGAAGAAGCCATAAAACCAATCGGAACCCTCTTCCGCTAAAATATAAAGCACTTCCTCTAGTGACTCAGCGCTGTCACCAGAGGAGCCCTCTCTGGCCAGGCCTGACAAGAGAGAACAGGAGGGAAGGAGTGAAATGGGAAAAAAAGTGGGAAAAGGGAGGAAAGAGGGACAGAAATGAAGAGAGTGGACGTAGGAGGAGAGAGAAGCTTGTGTAAGTTGAAAAAGAGCCAGATTAACAAAAAATAACAGGATTCAGTTTAGTAGGAGAATTTTAACCACTTTCAGATTCTGGCAGACCTGACCCCAAACCTTCCAATAGACCCTCCAGCTCTCCTTTCAAGATCTAGGGCCCTACCTTGCACCCAGCGCAATTGACTTTGTACACTGACGCATGTATTATTCCTATTTGCACCCGACGCACAGCTGACTTTTTCCTCCACAGACGAACGTCTGTAAATTAGGGAATGAATTTGCGCTCCCAGGGGCGGTTTAGCAAAAAGAGGAAACGTGTTCCGACGTTTTTGCGGCTTCGCCGCCGCCTTTGATCGGCTCTACCGAACAAACGGTTTTGAAAATGGAAACTCCATCTGACACCTTTGTGAAGCTTGGTCTGAAAATCATCTGTGCCAAATTTAGTAAACATTGGACAACATTTGGGGCGTGTAAAAGGTTTTTACACTTTTCCATTAAATCCAAAAAGGCGGCCGCGTCAATTCGGTTGTTATGAAATATTATCGATGGTCAAGCTTGATATCTCACAAGACATCAACAGACAAAGAAATTACTTTATTAAGGTAAACAATATAACAGTTATTAGCCAAAACACGTTTAGCCTTCCGGCCACGCCCCCTTTTACTCACATGACACAATTTTTGGAGGACATACTCAGAATAAGGTTCCAAGTAGGTGTACCAAATTTGGTGTCACTGCCTCAAAGAACTACTGAGATATGACTTCATTTCCTGTTTGGTGGCTTTCCTGATGAATTTGATTGGCTGTACTGGACAAACGGTTGTGAGCATCAAAATTATTTTCATTAACTTTGGTGAGGCTTGGTCTGAAGAGCATATCTGGTCATTTTGAAGAAGATTTGACAAAAATTGTAGGAGGAGTAGGCTTTCAAAGGTTTTTGATCAAACCAGAAATAGCAGGAAATCTACTTAACCGGAAATTGACCCCATAGGATGTGTTGAACTCGTCTTGATCCAGGGAATCCAATAGTACCTCATTTTTGAAAATGGGTCATACGGTTTAAAAGTCTAACTTTGACCCATTGGTGGCGCTAGAGTGCTCAAGTATGGGACATGAAACTTTGTGAATTGGACCAGGGGACTGTCCCCAATGAGTGTGCCAAATTTCACAACTTTCGACCAAGCGCTTCTAGGGCCTGCCATAGGACCCCATGGCGGAAGAATCATAATAATAATAGAAAAACTAACAATTACAATAGGTGCCTCGCAGCTTCGCTGCTTGGCCCCTAATAAAACATTTCAAAATAGAAAGTGCTTGACCTAACATTTCATGGCTCAAAGTCTTATAGCGGGTCCCCCCTTGCTGTCGCATGCCCTTCAGATGACCAACACCTGTAATTTGGCTTTCTTGCCCTTGCACCAGCTTGCCACACTCTCCCAAGCATCAAAATCCCAGCTCCCATGGGTTCGCTCCATGGCCCAGCTCTGTAACTCAGGGGTAGACAATTAATTTTGACAAGGTGCCACATGAGAAACTTGAAATGTGTTGGAGGGCCGCATCAACAATAACTTGAACTTATTTCTACTCACTACTCATTTCCCCCCATTGTAAAAAGCAGCAAAGTTTATATTTTGATTAGCTGCTACTGGTTATCAGAAGAATACGGATATTCTGTACATTTTTGTACAAATATTTTACATGTTGGTCAACTAGGAAAAGACTTTCCAAGTAACAGTAAAAACTAAAATAATCATTACAGCAGTGTTTCATTTTATTTGTAACTAGTTAATCTTCACAAACCATGAAAAGTTGTTTTGCAGTATGTTAAAGAGGCAATTGATCAACTTTATACAAAAAGCGATTTTTTTTCCCCAGTCAATTTTGTTCTGTGAGAGGAATCCAGTGGGCTTGAACAAGTGCATCGAAATCTGTTCTCCAAAACTAAGAACACAGCTTTGACTCAGTAAATACATACTTAAAAGTCCATGTCTTGTTAAAAACATTCTGTATCAAACTTTCGTTTTTCATTTTCGAGGGCTAACTGTCCTGTCAGTGAGGTTGCGCAAGCGCACATTTGGAAATCGCCTGATCACTAGTCTTTCAGGACTACATATTTAATACAGCTCTACACATTTTTCATTTTTTATTTACCTCACACGGGCCGGATTGGGACAGCCTGTGGCCCGGTTGTGGCCCGCGGGCCGTACAATGCCCAGGTCTGCCATAACTGATTCTCTTGTGCTCAAGTCGTAATTTCAATCACGCAGCACGAAGCAGTGTAGGCCTACAGGAATATCTAGACCACAGCCAATCAGAGGCAAAGACCCGCCCCATCTCTGTCTCTGATTAGTTTAGACCACGATCAGGGCCGGATTAAGACATTTCGAGGCTTGGGGCTAATTACCAGAATGAGGCCCCTATGTCACCCCGACCCACATCAGTCAGTTTAAACTGTGACTCACCATCACCATCATCACATCAGTAATATTAAAAGGCCCTTTTTTGCTCATTCTCAATGCAAACTCATCAATGAGCTCTTCAAAGTCCAGATGGTGCTGTATGTCATGCTCTATTGACTAGGGATGCACCGAATCCAGGATTTGGTTTTGTCTGAATAATGGGCTTTTTGACGGGAGTCGGTTTCGGCCAAACCTTTGATTTTTTTTCCACCGAACCCGAACCCTACGATTGCACTGTTGAAATAGTGACGCCGCCGTTGTCAAATATTCACTATTTTGTTAACATTTGAAATGCGTTAAGAACACTTTCATCTCAAAGATGTACGTAGCAGGTCGACTGACTGATTTCCTTCTCATACAGTCCAGTAGCGTCACAGTGCATTTCCCTGTTGAAGCCCAGCTTCGATGGGCTGCTTTGAACAGTTTTTTACAGTGCTTCAAAACTATACGGTCATTGGATAAATGCTGTGATTATGTCCCGCCCACCAGGGCCAGGTTAAGGACATCTGGCGCCCGGGGCAGAAGCCGCCCCGCCTTTGGGGGCCCCCCCGAAATAGGTTGCTGCAGTTTGTCCTTCAACTACAGTTGCAAAATCTGCGATGGGACTGAGCTTGAATACCTTCGGTGACTTTTTGTAGTACAAAATGACTGTCAATCAAAAGGAGATGCAGTCTTTCGACAGACCCTCTAATCATCACACGGAAGCCCAGCGTCCAGGCCAGCCCACTCTTCCATTCACCCCCAGAGACGCTGAGCGTCTGAGGCGGGACATAATCTCAGCATTCATCCAATGACCGTATAGTTTCGAAGCACTGAAAAAAACTATTCAGAGCAGCCCCATTGAAGTCCATGGAGGCTGAGCTTCAACAGGGAAATGCACTGTGACGCTACGGGAATGTATGAGAAGGAAATCAGTCAGTCGAGCTGCTAATATATGTAGCTGATTCTGAAAGAACTCGTCTTCAATATGAACGTGTTCTAACGTATTTAAAATGTTAACACAATAGTAAATATTTGACTAATATTTATTTTTTTAATTGCAGGGGAAGCTGAGCTTCCCTTGCAGTCTTAAAGAAATCGCCACTGATTGTAATACATTGTAACACGCACCCCTAGCCGGCCACGATGTCAAAATACATTGGAATATGCTGTCTAGCGTGCACACACACAGCCCAGCGAACACATATTTACAAACAACTCGATTGAATAATTTAATTATCAGGCTGTGGCCGCCTACTTATTAGAACATAGGCTAGATAATCAGTGTAGGACTCCACTCGTCTACTTTTTTTAAAGGCAAAGTCAGGAATCAAATCGTTGAAGTCAATTTGGGGAATCAGGTCAAAATCGTTTGACATCACCTTAATGCGAAGCCATTGTTGTCTTGCATGCTTTGATACTAGCAACGACATGTGACGCTAAGAGAACGTGGACTTCACTACGGTGGGTAAATGCATGAAAAAAAAAAAGCAGCCCCTACTGCCCATTGCACAAACGCGGCCCTGCCGCCCACGGACGCTCAGCATCTCTGGGGGTGAATGGAGGAGTGGGCTAGCCTGGACGCTGGGCTTCTGCTTGATGATTGGAGGGTCTGCCGAAATACTGAATCTCCTTTTAATTGACAGCCATTTAGTACCCAAAAAAAATTGCCGAAGCTATTTGAGCTCAGTCCTATCGCGGATTTTGGCCTCACTCTCGTGGTTTCTTTGACTGGACATTTTAGCACATTATTTTTGTTTTCACTCTGAATGTTTCTAATGTTATGCGCGGTGCCGTTGACCCACTCGGCATCTGGCAACCTGAGGCCCCCCTGGTCGCGAGGCCCAGGGCTGCAGGGCTGCTGTGGTCGCACAAATTTTGGTCGCACTCTATAGCCCTGCAAACCATACATAATTACAAGGCAAAATATTACCACACGAGGGAAATAATTGTGGTGTCCATGAAGATGTGAAAAAAGGCATACATCTAGCGTACACATTTACCCAAATTATTCAGGCGAATTGCAGTAATGACGTATCAAACCTGTTTGACCAATAGTGGCAAGACACTTAAGGACGAAGCTAATTTGGGTGGCTTTCTCGCCCTGACGAGAACGACGGTCTCCTTGGCTGTGAACCGCTCCTGGCGTGCGCCTGGCAAATCTGCCATTATAATAGCCATCCGCCATGGAACAAGCGCGAAATTTAGGGGGCCCCTTATGTCTGACAGCAATGTGCCCTGGTGTTTGATTGGGTTATCAGTTAACAAGGTTAATAGTGGAGGGTGGTGCTACCAGAAATTATGGGCAATGTCAGTGATGTCGAGTAAAGTGGCATGCTGCGTCAAGGTTGCCAACTCTAGAACCATGAGCAACCATGGTTAAGCTGGTTGTGATAGAAGCTCATTAAAGTTAGGCAAAATTAAAGGCAACAAATGTCATGATTGAAAACCCTATTAAGCAGCACTAGGAAAACTGTGGCTTGTTGTCTATGCCACAGCTGGCTACGTTAGGCCACTGCTCCTGAGCCAGCTGTAAACCAGGACAGGCATGCTTCATGACGCCACAGAGAAGCAGCTTCTAGTACAGATTGACTTGCCAAGGAGAACTTTGGCGTCCTCAACGTCAAAGTCCCCATCTCCGTCTGCATCGTACGCCCGCAGTTTACCTGAAAGAGACAGGGGCTTGTTAGCAGCTTGGTCCCGGCCCCTCAGTCTGTCATGCAGTTTGAGCAGGAGAAGGGCTGGATGGCGTGGAGGTGATGTTAGAAACGGCATCAGCTGGAGAGTTCCTTATGGAGTCAAATTAGGGTCAATAATATTTTGCATCCTTAGAAATAGTTTTGCATCCGTAGAAATAGTTTTGTATCTGTATAAAATGTTTTGCATCTGCAGAAAAGGTTTTGCAGCCGGAGAAATAGTCCTGTATCCGTAGAAAAAGATTAGCATCCTCAGAAATATTTTGCATAATATTTTTTTTTTTAACAGATGCCAATCTATGTGTACCGATTCAAAACCTTTTTACAAAAGCAAAACATTCTCTACGGATGCTAAACTATCTCTAAGGATGCAAAACTATGTCTATGAGTGCGAAACTATGGCCGTGTCAAAATCAGGCCAAAATGTTGGCCTATCTATTTATTCTGATTTAACTCCGTATAACTCGAGACAACTATCATCTCAATATTACACGTCCACATCGATTAGTGATATTCGTAAAATCCGAGTCTGGATGATGACGTAAAATGATAATACTTGATGAAGTTCTGCATGATAGATGCATTTTCTGTTGATAGAAAAGAATGGGAGGTATTTGCATATAAACTGCAAGCAAAACAGGGATTTGGCGTATATATGGCACGCAAAATAGAAGTGTAAACATATCATAGATACGCAGAAGTATGAGACTGGGTTGGTGAGCAGCATTCTGATTGGCTACTCAACAAGCATTGTGCTGAGATGCCAACATTTTGGCCCGATTATGACATGGGTATAGTTTCGCACTTGTAGACATAGTTTTGCATCCGTGGAGAAAGTTTTGCACCCGCAGAGAAAGTTTTGCATCCAAAGTGAATGTTTTGTAAAAAGGTTTTGCATTCGTAGAAATAGATTAGCATCCGTAAATAAGTGTTGTATTATGCAAAATATTTTTTACCAACACTTTTTTTACAGATGCAAAACTATTTCTGTGGATGCAAATTTTTCTCTACGGATACAAAATGATTTTCTACGGATGCAAAATATTATTGACCCTAATTTGACTCCACAGTTCATGCTCTAGCACACACTCGCGACCACACCTGCTACTGGTAAAAAACACTTTCCACATGTGAGCTGGGACTCCTACCTTGTAGAACCTCAGAGAAGTTCCCTCTGAACTGTCTTGCCCTGGCTGCATGCCAAGTTAACACACAAACACACGGTATTCAAAGGTTATGGACATTAGACACTCACAGAAAAAAATATATTTTCATGTCAGTACTTCATGCACATTCAAGCTTACACCCAGAGCAAACTGATTCATTTCAATGTGCATGGCTTATTACAACATCATGTTTATCAGTGCAGAGTTTCCCACAGAATGTGATTATATTTGTGGCGGTATGCTGGGGCTGAGCCAGACATTGTAAAAATTAGAGCCTCAGCCCAAACTTATGTCCTAGTATCGGTTAGATGCAAGTATAGATAGGGACTTCAACAAGTAATGCGAGCACGCACATTCTTTTTGCATTAATTTGATCGCAAAATAGTTTTTTGAGCTTAACATAGTATAAACACTACGTTGGACTCATTGTTATTTTTGCCGAATGTATTTACCTATGAATATTATTATATTTTATAAGAACTAGGCCATCTTTAAATACAGTATATGGTGCCAACAGAGAAAGAAACATGGATTGTGGCATTTTGCTTCCTTTGCTGGGCATTTTGAATGTTCAGAATAAATATTTTTGGTTGGCTAAATATTTGTCCTCCTTTTTTAACCTTTTTGGAATCAAAATGAGGAACCGATAAGATACAGAAACGGTAATCAGAATCAGAACCTGAATCAGAATCGATCAAATTAAAACAATACCCAACCCTAGTTTTAAGTGTGTAAAACAAAATAAAAACAGGAGAACACAGAACGTAGGCATGAAGTGGCTAAGCACATCAATGCGCTGCGTGCAACTCTACAATTAAATACTTTGTTTACCATGTTAAACGTAAAAAACAAAACACAAAAATAAGTAAATACCTTGGTGGCGGTCAATTTGTTATTGTGGCGGGCCGCCACAAATAAACCAATGTATGGGAAACACTGCAGTGTGTTGGGCTTCCGTCTCAACTTGGTGTGGTCAAGCAAGGGAGGTAGCCATACCGATGTGTGAGGCGAAGACACCTGTGGCGTGTACACTGGCTTTCCTGCATGCCTGAGTTTGTGTGTCACAATTGCATGCTTCTCAAAGATTGAGTGTCTCACCTATGACAGAGTCGTAGTCCACCAGGCCAAACCAGACCACGGCCACAGAGCTCCACACCCCCAGCAGAGCTAGTACCATAAACCAGGTGAACACAGAGTTTCTGGGTCCTCCTCCCTCGGGCTTCCTGCCATTGTTACTCTCCACTGGCACTCGCTTCACCTCTGGGGAGCAACACAGAATGTTACATAGGCCAGACAAGATGTTTCACAGGACAATACATAGACAACACAAGAAGATACATGGGATGTTACACAGGCAACACAGAACGCTACACATTATGTTACATAGGCTACACGAGATGTTATGCAAGTCGTTACATGTAAAACACATTTTACACAGGGTGTTACATGGGCAACATATGATGTTATCAGTGCTCCAGACTAACTTTTTTTACTAGGAGCACAGTAGCCCCTGACTGAAAATTTTAGAGCGCAAGCAGAACATTTAGGGGCACACCTTATATTGACCTGCAATGCATTTATTAATGTAACTAGAGAGGGTACAATTCAGTGCTCAAGCACCCCTAAATTTAATCTCAGCACCCCTAAAAATAATAATATATTTTTTAAATATATTGTTTATTGTCATTTGATGCTGGTAGTTCCTGAAGAAAGGGACATCCTTAGTTTTTTCATTCAATATTTTGCATAATAATACATAAATGTATTAATTGTTATCCAGTGAATATAGGGATTTATATTAGCAAGGGGGTATACATTTAACACTGTATTCATGTCACATTCTCATTTGGGGCTGAGCACCCCTAAAGGTCTGATCCTAGAATCGCCCCTGGGACCATTTCTGTTGAAATTTCTGGGGAAATTGTGGGGTGTGCCTGTGTCGGTTGCATATGGGTCAGTTTTTTTTGTCATTTTTACAACTGATATACAGCGAGGCCCATATAAGTGTAGCCAACTGTTTGGGTTAATTCGAGATGTGGTCGTGTGGACAATAAACAAGGACACAAGACCATCAATGCCTCGACCAAACCCTAACGGTCCGAACCAAACCCCCCCCCCCCGTCACAATAAAAGCCCACAAGAAAATACCTTACATAAGCTTGAGTTTAAATACATTATTTAATGTGACATTACGTACTGTACATGCAAGTCTTAGCTAAATGACTTAAATGTATGATGCACTTTTCTATCAGTCCTCTGACACCACAACACAATACTTGGTGAGTTTAACAGCGCAACAGCTCAAACACAGGCAGGGATAAAGTAGCAACGCTAGTGCTAAATAAGTATTTAGCTGCTAGGCTCCATGACGCCGGGTAAGAAGGGCTCGTGAAACTGCTCACCAAAAGAACAAAGAGGAACCCACTTGTCTGGCAGATTAAGACATGTTCGTAGGAACCTAGAGAAAAATAGCCTAAACTTTCCAAGACCTTTAGCTAGGTTTATAGATACCTAGCGAAAAATTGCCTCAACTTTCCTAGACTTTTAGCTACGGTACTAATGCAGACGGAACGCTGATATCGCTGTTTTACTAGAACATCGTATCTATGCGTCGTTGCTAACACGTGCTGACATTGTGCACACCCAATGAATTCAAAATGTGTAGGTCGCACATGCGCGAGTGCTTGTAAAAAATGCTCGCACTGTCTTAAACACTGGTCGCAATATGCAACCATTTGGTCGCAGTCTGGAGCCCTGGTTATACAAGACGCTACATAGGTAACACAGCATTATACATGACTTGCACAGGTTGTTCGGCTGCTCAGGCAACACATGAGACCTTACGAGGCCGAAATATATTACGGAGACGTAGACGGACGTCTCCGTAATATATTCACGGAGACGGACACAGGTAACGCACCCTCCGATGTGGAACGTAATATTGACACATTTTCTTTTAAATATATATAGTTACCAAATTTGGTACAACCTTCAAAACCCTTCTCCTCATGAACCATAGATCCAATCGACTTGAAATTTGTTACAGATGCGTAGAATACATGTTTTTATAAATGGTAAAATTGAATAAGAAATACTATACAAGATGGCTGAAAGGGGTGTATTTATGTGAATGTCAACATTGCCTCGAATATCTTTGTGTCAATAAATCTAATATAATTTTGACTCATGGTTTTTCAAACCTAATAGTGTTCAAGACGACATCACTCTGAAGTACCATAAACTATTTCACCTTGGTATGTCAATATATGATTGAATTCAAGTGAATTGCTCCACAGCGTGCGCTGCAAATTCCGACCACATTCTTTTTTGGGCTATTATTCTCAATCTCCTGTTGAGAATATCGGTCATAGGCTAGCCTACTGTCAGAACGGTTTCAGACAGCTCATCAAATTACGCTAATTATTAGTAGGGCTAAATGCATATATTACAACTTGACATATATAATGTTAAGTAGATTTGGTAGGTCTACAATTTACACATTTTAACGGTGGTAATGGTTTGACAAGTTGTCCCCCTTGCCACGTTAATTGCAGCAACATTGCCCTTTTTGAAAAAAAAAAAAAAACAATTTACACTGCTGAAACAACACCTCTCGGCTGCTTTAAGCTTTGCTTTTTGCGACATAACTTCTTTTTGACTATCGCCTGATCTGTGCTAAGCTTATTGAGGTCTAGCTTGAATTAGTGTTGCCTGTTAGTGGAACGGAACGTTAGTGGAACGGCTTGAGGCTTAAGTCTAAGTTGACGTTTACCCAAGGAAGACTTATTCGTGCTAGCGCGACTTGCGTTAGCGACGTTGATGGAACACCCCCTGGTCTTTAGCTCCTGTTTAATTTCGCTTCCAATCGCAGCTCGCCGTTACGAATATAAATTATTTTTTCGGCGGCCATTGTTGTTTTCAACTGGAATCGCCTGATAGCCGTGTTAGAGGCAGCCACGTTCGGTAAGTCCTATTTTTACACATTTTAAGCTAGAATCAATGATTGGGTTCGTGAAAGTACACTACTCTTGAATTATGGTGAAGGTTTGAGCACTGAGACCTTTAGATTGTGAGTTTGAAGTGACGGAAAACCGAAATCGAAAAGTAGCTAGCTTTTTCCCTCTGTAATTAGTGAATCATGTAACATCACGGCAAATTCATCAAAAAGGTAGGGAGGGAAGCTTTTAGGAGAACAAGCAATTCCCCACAGACCTGTCGGCTCAGAATTTAGATTTGGGTCGTGAAAGTCTTTGTAATAAGCCTATGCATCAGGGAGACTGCATAGGCTTAGGCGGCATAAATTCACCATTTCACAGTTCGGTCGACACCCAAAATGTAGAGGACGGCAGCCTTTAGGAGATGTGTGAATTGTGCTTTTAGCCAGATGCTATTGATTATTTTTGTGATTTGTGGAAAACTTGCAAGTGGAGTGAGATTGCATCCCGGGGGTACATTGTTTTGACTTAGCCTCAGAGACAGACTCGGCTCACTCACTCACTGGCAGTGTGTAAACAATATCGTAATTCATTACATTCTAGTCCTAAAATGTCAGGGAGGCCTGGTTTTTGTAGACAAGAGTCTGCTGAAGATAGCCAGTATATAGGATCTTTCAAAACAAGGCTATTTCATTTGTCATTTTCCTGAGAAAGCGACCTACGTTAGCCAGGCTAGTTTCACTCGTTCAGCCTCTTTAAAAGGTCTCTGAGAGTCAGAATCACTGTTTACAGGCAAATGTCGAGCTGGTCTTTGGTCAGATGTGTATATTTACCAGTTTAGAGCGAAATACTCTTGCCAGAGCCTGGAATCGAGCCAAATGTTTTGAGTGACTTTGCATGGTCTCCATCAGGTCAACACATTTGGATTCAAGTTCAAGTAATGCCACTACATTTCACAGTCAAAACTGTATTATTTTGTAGTGTAGATGTAAAAAGCTTCATTTTTCACAACTGAAATGGATCCTTTCTTCACTTTTACAGGTCTGGAGGGTCATGCAGAGGCCTGCTCAACAGAGTTCAACATAGGATGCTGAGAGAAAAACAGATCCCTTGCTGGACTACCCCCCTGTAGCTGGACAGCTTCTCTTCAGCCCTGACCCCAGGACAGCTTCATCCAGCTGGCCTGCCCTGACTGCCTGCCTGCAGGCCCTGCTTGCCCCTGCCTGCCAGCCATCCAGAGACAGACAGTCACCCCACAGACACAGTAGCTCTGCAGACTGCTTTCTTGAGGACATTGATGAAAAAGGAGAAACCAGCATTTTTTACTTTGATGAGTCTAAATGTTAATTTCCATGTCCCAGCATGCCAAGCTGCTGACTTGTAGTGTCTTAAGCAATTAAACCAGTTCAAGTTATAGACTTTTGACCTGAATCCAATGATTAGTCATCTGAATAAAAACCACTCAAGAGAAGTACTGCTTCTTGGATGATTTGTGCTCCACATCAGTTCATCTCACACATTTGCCTTTGTTTCCATGGGATTCATGGAATTGCTAGTTTCTGATCCACCATTGTGTAATAAAAAATATAATTTAGGACAGCAATTACATTTGTGTTATCCTTTCGCATTACACACATTTAGTCAATGTTCTTAAACTCAACCGATTGTTGTCATGTTACCATACTGTTCATATTGAACAGACATCAGTATTTGGGAAGATTACTGTATATTCCCACTTTTGATTCGCATTTCCATCGTAAATGTGGTCTTTAATTTCAATTGGAAAATGGTATTAAAAGGTCTTTAAAAGTCTTAAATTTAACTTGTTTACACCTGTAGACACCCCGTGAAGCCCCAACCCCCTATGCCAGAGACAGATGGTGACAGAGAGGTGCAGACATTAAGTTAAACATAGTTATGCCATAAGAGTAGTCAGGGCTCAACATTAACATGTTTTGGCACTGGCCCCACCGGGCCAGTGGGTTTGAAATTTACTGGCCCCAAGACCATTTTTACTGGCCCCCCCTCCAAAAGTTGTAATTGATCATTGTTACAACAAACCCAAAGACTTTGTGTTATTAGTTGTGTTATTCTCGCTGTGAAATATTTTACTGTTGATTGTTCTTCTACAGGTACAGTCTTGCACTTGGTTCATGTTGTTTTAATTTGTGAACTTGTATAACTGCATGCTCTTATGGGTCTTCCCTTTGGCACTTGTTTAGTTTTTTCACAATGTATGCTTCATGTTTTGGCTGCTTGCAATGTTTGGGACTACCTTGTTGTTATGATCAGTGACGTATGCTCTTTTTTTAAGGCTCTCTCTTGGAAGTCGCTTTGGATAAAAGCGACTGCTAAATGCATAAATGTAAATTCTAAAGACAGCCATCTCTGCACAACTCTGTCTGGCTTAAACTGAAACCTCTGACCCCTCAATGTTAATATATAAAAGCTTCCATAACATTTCATAAGTATGATACTACTGTAAGTACCCAAGTCGACACCATTCTTCTGTTGCAGTTCAATAGCCTGGGGGAACGAGGCGAACGGCTGGCCCGTCTTAATTACGTGATATGCCGTTGTTATAAGTCGTGCAATAACACAATGGGCATCTACATTTAAATTCCTCACCAGCATGGTTAACGGCCTGGAAGATGGATTGTCAACCATCCACTTAGCTGTCACGCAAACCAGGTGCTGTCTGCTAGCATGGCTGGTCAGGTATTGTTTTCGAAAATGTCGGTGCCTCTGTAAAAATATTCACTTTTGACTGCTGAAGACGGGAACATACGACAGACGACACAGAGCATCTTCGTTCCATAAAAAAAGTTGCTTCCGTTTGAGCTCGTAGCTCTACTTTGCTGCACTATCTTCACTTTATTGTCTCGTGCCAGTTGTTAAAAAATGTATCAAGATTAGAAAATTACAATTTGACAACGACTCGTCACTCACTACTTTCTTGATTTGCGAACTGTGCCCCCAACGAGCTGCAAAGTTATTTATGCATTTAGCAGATAGCAAAACATATGAAGGATGTTAACTTTTACAATGCAAACTTTTTTTCAATCAATAATTTGCAGTGGCTTCGGGCCAGTGAGTTGCTAGGTTGTCCGACGTTACTCTTTACTGACCCCGGGCCATCGTTATTGTCGAGACCTGTAGAGTAAAAAATTGAGACTAAATGTGTAAATGGATGTTGAAACTCAGTTCTCTGAGTTGATGCATGTCAGTTTAGGCAAAGGTTGTCTTTTAAACTTCTAGGTTTAAAAATAAATCAGATTTGATTGGAACTCTCTCTTTTATACATTTACAGTTGGATTTGACATTTAACAGCCATTTAATTAAGCAAGTTGTTTAACTCAAACAACCATAACAGAGTACATATGGTATACAAAGCTGCAGTCAGATTTGACAAAATTGTTACCTTGGATGTTATCTTGACATATACATGGGGTCTTGATGATGATGCGTACGCAGCTTCAAGGCAGAAATACGTGTTCCATTTCAAGAGACTCCGAGACCGTAGCGCATCACTAGCATCTCGTCATATCACGCAGTCAGAGAACAGCTAGATCATCTACATATATTGTTCACAGCATTGCTGCTTGCAGCTATATTTTTTGTTGCTTTATTTGTCTTAAATAATATAATCTACAATTTCTGTAGAACATTTCTTTAATTCAGCAATGGTGACACAAGCGGGAATCAGATCTCACATTGCCATACGGCAACTCAACTAAAAAAATCTTAAATCGACCAAGAGCATATCGACCAGAAAATCGACTAGTCGACTGAGTGGGGACAGCCCTAATGAAAATTGAGCGGAAGTACGTAGGAGGGCAGAGCCAGGCTATGGGTGGCAACCCTACACACCACACACTATTGGAGCAAAACATCCTAGAAAAAATCTAGGATTTTTGTCCTCATGTTTGTGGTCTGTCACAGTTTTAAAATCTTTTTTTTAATTTTTTTTTTTTTTATGTCTGTACCCAGCATTAGCAACTGGTAGTTAACAATGCAACACACAGTCTGCAGGTCCCTCTGTGACTACTTCACTCAGCTGTCAATCCTAGCTGTCAACCATGACATGTAACCCCTTTTTTTATATCGTCAAATAACTCAAACTGATCAGAAAAAAATTGCCCTTGAACAGACATCAGCATGATAAGAACTATGCCTTCCTAACAGGGCCGGCCCAAGCCTTTATGGGGCCTTAAGCAGAATTGATTTAGGGGCCCCCCTGTGACGCAAATATTATTGATTATTTTTAATGCATGACTATTCGCACACTATCAATCAAATGCACTAATTAGCAGTGTTATTAGTTGTGTTGCTTACATGATAACATTGATTTATTTCACCCTTATACAGTTTTTAATTTTAACAGAAGCAAATCCAGTTTGGTCATGTGATGATTTGAACTTTAAATATTCAAAGTCTTACAATACTAAGTGGTGTACTTAATGTGGTGTACTGAAAAGTAGCTAAATAAACCAGACAATACATCTATTGCACACAAGCTAACCACTTTAATAGCTTATGGTTTAAACTAGCAATGTGCAAAAGGGCAAAACATTCAACTCCAAATAACTTAACGATACAGTATTTTCTTATTTCTTACAAAACTGATATTAAATTAAATACCTACAATATATACTGATCTGGGATTGTTAAAAACGGACCTGCTGTATCATCAACTGTAGCACTGGCACTTCTGGGCAGGAGGCGTTGGTTGTGGCCCAGCTCCAAAATATTTCAAAAGTGCTCCTAGGGAAGATTCATATGAGTACATAGTACACGGATCAGAATATTCATTTAACAACATAAATGATTTTACACAGCAGCAAGCCATCTGTACACTTGAAAGCACAACTCTTTATCTATAACTAGCTAATTGAGGCATAATGATATTGAAATATTATAACAATGGCCCCAAAAGAGTAGAGTGCAAGCTACTCTAGGCTAGCTTTGTTAGCGAGCTTAACTGTCAACTAGCCAGTTCACCCTTACAAAAAAGAAGTATACTTCAAGTTTATTTTGTAAGTATACTTGGTATAAAAAGTGTACTATTATCATGCTTTTATATCCAGCCGGCTGGACTACTGTAACACACTTTTCACTAGTCTTCCCAAGAAAACCACTGAAAAACTACAGCTCATTCGAAATTCTGTAGCTAGATTATCAACCAAAACTAAAAGGAGAGAACACATTAGTCCTGTCCTAGCTACTTTACCCTGGCTCACTGTCACTTTCAGAATTGACTTTAAGGTCCTTTTCCTCACATACAAAGCTCTACACGGACAAGGTTTTTATTGATTTGATGTAAAGCACTTTGAGCTACAATTATTGTATGAAATGTGCTATTTAAATAAAGTCTTACTATTTTTGTACCAAGTAAACTGAATTGGCCCACTTTTTAGGTCATTTAGTAAACTTTAAGTACACTTAGTGTATTTCAAGGTTTACTTTTGAATACTGTAAAGTAGCCTGTGTAGTGCACTTTCAGTTCATCAAGTATACTTCCTAAAGTACTTCAAAGTATACTTTGGAATACTCTAAAGTAACCTGTGTAGTGCACTTTCAGTTCATCAAGTATACTTCCTAAATATGGAGCTAGAAAGGTGACAAAAGTATCTGAATTTGAATGTGAAAGATCTGAATTATTTGTATGTCGAATTTCATAAAACTGAAATATTTTACTGTTGAATATATAATATCTGAATTATTTGTATGCCGAATTTAAAAAAAACTGAATTATTTTGATCCAGAAATACAAATTTCTAAAATTCAGATTGCAGGAATTCAGATTCTTGAAATTCAGATGGCGTGAATTCAGATTGCGAAAATTCAGATTTTGTCTGAACTAGGCCAAAGGTGAAACAGCTTGCCTTCACAGGGAAAAGTAGACGATTTCAGAACGACCGAATCTTGACATTCTCTGACCAAATTTTACCTCAGAACAAAAGCTAAGAGTTGCTCGTTGGAGGAAGAGTATGGAGCAAGTGCTTATGAAACTTGTAAAAACTTGTGTCTTCTCCTCTGCCAAAATCGGTAGTTACTGTTACCAAGTGAGTCTAGACAGAGTCGGAGGGCGGCAGAGACTGATGGAAGACGCGGAACAACTGGCAAAGCTATAGCCTATATATTTATGTTCCGGTGTTCTCTTTTCTGTGTTGGAGTTCTTTTAAGAGCTTGATGGCATCAACATCCAGCCTGATATAAAATCATGAACTTCAATTGTGTCTCAATTATAATACCCACACAGAAAATCCAGGTTGAATCAAGTCACGCTAGCTAGCTACTGTATTGCTAATAGCCAATTTTGGATGGTCAAGCATATTTTTCATTGTCTCCTAATTCCTATCAAAGTCAATGTTCAGCCTATATGCTTTGTTCATTTCCTAAGTGACATTTCAGTTATCGGTTATGGATAGTGAAATATTTGCTGTCTGAGAGATCGGACATAGTATTTAACAGCATAGATATAAGGAGTTATCAATGGTTAACAGGATATATCTGTAGTGCGGCCGGGTGTGATTGGATTCATCGTCCACACGTCGTCTGGAAGTCAGTTTCGATCACATGCCAACAATCTCCATACTATTTGTATTTTTGGATCAAAATAATTCAGTTTTATTAAATTCGGCATACAAATAATTCAGATATTATATATTCAACAGCAAAATATTTCAGTTTTATGAAATTCGACACACAAATATTTCAGATCTTTCATATTCAAATTCAGATACTTTTGTCAGCTTTCTAGCTCCATACCTAAAGAGCCTCAAAGTATACTTTGCAATACTTTCAAGTGCACTTTCAATTAATGTAAGTACCTCAAGAAGTAAACTTAATCAATTAAATTTTACAATGAAATACTAATAAATTATAATGTTTAGGGGCCCCTCAGACACCTCAGATCTTGCATCCCATGGTTAGACTGCAGATTCTGAAAGAAGCTACCAACTGCACAGGCAAATATTTTCCAGGAATCCAGCTCTTCTGATTAAACGTAATAATCATTTAACTCATGGTTACAATGGTAAACCAGCACAACAATGACAATTACCACGCAACAAAACACTACATTTTAAGCAGACACATTTAAAAAACAAAATTCACGAAGCTACATTTGTATTTCGAACAAACGGCAAACTTACCAGCAAATTTTAACACTATTTACCGCCTTGCATTATGGGAATTGACTAGCCAATGAGCCACACTATCTTCATTTATTCACGTCGTTATTTCGTTCTTCAGTCAGTTTGACAGTATAACCTTCAAATTCTCAAGTAGTTTTTTCGTTTTTTTTCCATGAATACTCCAATTGATAATTATTAGTAAAAGAGTATAGGGCTTCAGAATGTTTTGGCAGTAATTAAGGTTACAGCTTCAGTAACAAAAAATGATTCAATGTGCAATGCATAATACATTTTCATAGACATGAATTATTAGAATGAGTTGGATCTAAAAATGTAACCTGTAATGTAATTAAAAATTGTTTTGACTGTTTTTGCTGTATAATAATAGAAAACGTACAGCCTACTCCAGAAGAAATGTATACCATTTTCTGTTTCTAAGCATACTTTTAAGAAGTATATCAAAAGTGAACTTTTTTCTTAGTATACTTCTTACAAAAGTGAACTATTTTCAAAGCATACTTAAAAGTATATCAAAAGTGAACTATTCTCTAAGTATACTCCTTAAAAGTATATCAAAAGTGAACTATTTTCAAAGCATACTTAAAAGTAAACTATTTTCTAAGTATACTTCTTAAAAGTATATTAAAAGTGAATTATTTTCTAAGAATACTTCTTAAAAGTATATCAAAAGTGAACAAAAAGTACTATCCTTATTTTAGTATACTTATAGTATACTTTAATATACTTCTTTTTTGTAAGGGCACGTTAGCTCACAACGTAGCCTAGTTAGCAAACCTACCTTATAGCAAAATTCAATGGCAATCGAAATGTATTTTGAAATGTATTTAGCTAGTATGCATTTGCCTAGGTATATCCACCTAGGTGAATGCATACTAGCAAACGAAATGCCAACTTTAACGAGGGGGGATCTAGCTATTGTTATATTTTGTTAGATAGCTAGTCTAAGTGTTACACTAAAATGATAGCTAGCTAGCTCTAGCTAACATTGAAGGCTTGTTTGACACATGTATCTGTAGACAGTAAACGTTTATGGTTAAAAACGAATTAATCATGCAAACATACCTTGATCTTGCTGTTTTTTCTCTTCCTCTGTTTTCTTTTCTCTGCACCAGAGGAATATGTCTTTTTGTGTGACATTGCTTTTTGCCGTGTGATTGCGATTGCCGACTGATCTTTTCTGTTCTTGAACAATCGACAACGTTGTTGCTGTATGAGTGCTGACAAAGGCAGGCCCCCAAGATAATTTATAACAGTACTAGTAGGCTATTATCTTCCTTGCCAGCCGGTAAACATAATATTGAGTTTATTGCAAATTTATATGATTACCATTAACATAATATAATTTTAAAATTAAGCTGTAGCTTAAAGTGCTCTTGGGGGCCCCCCTGTGGTCATGGAGGCCCCGAGCAGCCGCTTAGTTCGCTTATGCCTTGGGCCGGTGTTACGTCCCAACTGGTTCCCAATTTAACTGGTTCCCCAGCTGTGCGTGCACCTATCAGTCTGCATCTATCACCAGATTCGTCACAATTTCACAAATATATTACTGGCGATTTTCAAGTCGGATCTCATATTTGCTGCGGCAAATATGAAAGTAGGCCTATGGGCTACGTGCCACCACATTAGACTACCATTCGCGACAAAATAAATGGAAAAAAAATAAAACATTTGCAGGCTCGCAAGAAGTGGGATTCGATCGCACTAGAGCAAAAAGGCGTACACACGAAAGTCCATTGATTTACACCGCGAGCTATACCACCTCTGAAAAGTTTGCCAACTGATTACGTATTTGTTAACTACGTTGGCTTTCAGGTAACATTTTGATTTGGCTTCTCCTGAATCAACTGGTTCCCATAGACACTACCCGAATGTAGGCTACTAATCACATATTTTGTTTTTTTTGGAGGCAATAGCCGTATTTACCACGACATCAAAGCTCCTTCTGACACCACATAACAAATTCATACTAAAAACGTTGCCGCTAACCCAGACAATATGATCAAAATACGCGTAACACAACATGGAAACATTTGTTTCCTATGCAATTTGTGTAGCCTATGGCTGAGTGTTTCTTCGCTATATCTTTTGAAATCAATTCATTTCATAATTGTATATTCTGAACAATGTAGTGAGCACTACATTACAGCCATTCACACCATAATAAATGGAAGCTAAGAAAATAAAAGATTTGAGTGGGATTCGATCCCACGAGCAAAAACAGATACATCGTTGTAATCTGTTGCATTACACCGCGAGCTACTGAGGCGCATGAAAGTTACAGTCACTAATTTTTTAAGTATGTTGGCCTTCAGGCAACATGTTGTTTTGGTTCTTCTGAATAAACTAGTTACCGTAGACACTACCCGAATGTAGGCCACTCATCACGTACTTGGAGTTGTCTCTATGCAATAGCCATATAAACCACGATATCACAGACTCTTATGACACCACATATTGCGAAGTAATACTTAGATTGTCGCTGCATGATATAGAAACGTGGTTACAGACATGATCCCACTTCTGATAATCATGGCAAGGTAACCCTAACAGGTAACCAGCTGTTTTGAATGAACCCCAAGCCAATAACCCCAAAAGATATGTGGTGTAATTAAGAGTCTGTGATATCGTGGTTAATATGGCTAATGCCTAGAGACAACTCCAAATACGTGATGAGTAGCCTACATTCGGGTAGTGTCTACGGTAACTAGTTGATTCAGAAGAACCAAAACAACAGGTTGCCTGAACGCCAATGTACTTAGTAAATAGTGACCAGAATTTTCATGAGTTCATTTCTCAGTAGCTTGTGGTGTAATGCAAAGGATAATAATAACGTATTTATTTTTGCTCGTGGGATCGAATCCCACTCAAATCTTTTATTTTCTTAGCTTCCATTTATTATGGTGTGAATGGCTGTAATATAGTGCTCACTACTTTTGTTCAGAATATACAATTATGAAATGAATTGATTTCAAAAGATATAGCGAAGAAACACTCAGCCATAGGCTACACAAATCGCATAGGAAACGAATGTTTCCATGTTGTGTTACGCGTATTTTGATCGTATTGTCTGGGTTAGCAGCGACGTTCTTTGTATGAATTTTTAATATGTGGTGTCAGAAGGAGCTTTGATGTCCTGGTAAATACGGCTATAGCCTCCAAACAACCCCAAATACGTCATTAGTAGCCTACATCCGGGTAGTGTCTATGGGAACCAGTTGATTCAGGAGAAGCCAAATCAAAATGTTACCTGAAGGCCAACGTAGTTAACAAATACGTAATCAGTTGGCAAACTTTTCAGAGCTGGTATAGCTCGCGGTGTAAATCATTCGATTTTAGTGTGTAGGCCTACGTCTTTTTGCTCTAGTGCCATCGAATCCCACTTCATGCGACCCTGCAAATGTTTTATTTTTTCTCCATTTATTTTGTTGCGAATGGTAGTCTAATGTAGTGCGCACGTAGCCCAAAGGCCTACTTTAATGTTTGCCGCAGCAAATATGAGATCCGCCAGTAATATGTTTGTGAATTTGTGACGAATCTGGTGATAGAGGCAGACTGATAAGTGCGCGCACAGCTGTGGAACCAGTTAAACCAGTTGGGACGTAACACCGGCCCTGAGAACGAGTATTCTTGGTTAAGGTTGGTGCCTGGAAATGCTTATGAAGCAAACTACGTGTCGGAAGAATTTCAAACTTGGGACAATGGGGATCAAAGCGATGGAATCGCTCGTTCAGAGCAAAAAATACAGAGACTACGTAAAGGATGGAAATGAGCACCCGCCACCAGCCAAATGCAGGTGATTTTGTGTTGTGGCGGGTAAACTGGCTTCACCTACTGACCACTGTGGCGGGTAAATACAATTATTACACGGCTGTTCTTAATGCTGTACTCCCCCATTCACTTGAATGGGGCTTCCCAACGTTGACCGTTGCTATGTATTACTGACCGCTGTCAAGAGAAGTGGCTTTTTGCTTCGGATTCACGTCTATCGTAACACTCCGCAAGTAGTCTGGTAACTTTTCAACCCCAGCATACTCCGTTGCTTAGCGACGTCAGCTGATTTGAAGTCTAAAATGTTCAACGTCATGAAGTTCAACGTCTTTGGTGAACAATTTCTCTGCTGACCACTACGAATGGTAACATATAAATTGTAAAAAGACACTGTTCAGTTATTTTTTTGGCAAGTAGCCGTGTAATAATGTAATGTATAATGTATCGAATGCCGTTGTCATTATCGGGAAAATAAGCCCCTTCAGAGCGAAGCTACACCCCTCTGCTTCGCGTCGGGGTGCTGTTCGCCCTGTCCTGGAAGAAGAACGCTCAGGAAAGCACCTCTGAAACTTCAGAATCTGATTCTGATGAGCAGAAGTAAATTGTACTGGGAGTTGAGAGGATGGGTGGAGGAATGTTAGTTTGTTGTTTATTCTGCCCTACTCATTTAATGAAATGTATATCAGTTTGTGGTTTGTGTATGTATAAGAGAGCAAGAGAAAGTATGTTTCTTTGAGACTTGAAACTGCTTAAGTATTGTATCTTGTAGTATTAATTTTCACATTACACATTGTCGGTTAAAAACAAGAAAGTGGCTGGTAAAAACATTGAGTGGCTGGTAGATTTTGAAATCCACCAGCCACAGTGGTCGGTTGACACAATTTTTTTTATTTCCATCCCTGATGTCAACGCTACAATGCTGGATATTACGATAGGAAATCCACATTTATTCAATGTTCTTAAACTCAACCGATTATTGTCATTTTACTATACTGTTCATTTTGAACCGACATCAGTGTGTATTTGGAAAGATAGCTGCGTATTTCCACTTTTGATTTGTATTTCCATTGTAAGTTTGGTCTTAAATTTTCATTTAGAAGTGCTATTAAAAGGTCTTAAAAAGTATTATATTTAACTTGTTTATACCTGTAGACACCGTTTAACTTCTTGTACTCACTGTGAATTATATTACTGTTGCTTGCTTTCCTACAGGTTCACTCTCTCACTTTTGGGTTCATTTTGTTTAATTTGTTTAAACACCTGCTCTTACGTTTCTTTCTATTGGCACTTATTTGCTTTTCACAATGTGTGCTTCATGTTTTGGTTACCCGCAATGTTTTTGGGGGTTGCTATCTCGTTGTTTATGATCCTTGACCTATTGTTAAGCTCTCTGTAGTGACCATCCAATCCTGCCGTAGTATTCGCTTCTGGGTGCGGGGGATCCAGTTTGAGTCGCTGTACAGAACCATTGTCCAGACTGAAGTGCATTCGTATGAGGTGTTCCCGTTTATTAAATATAAAAGCGGTAAAAACAGTATGACCTCCCGTCACCCTAGCCTCCCGTCAAATGGTGCCTGTGACCCTATATAACCCAGCCACCACAAACCACACCCAAATGAAACAAGCCCCATTAACCCCATAAGTGCACAATAATGGCTCCTACACACCGGCCCCAGTTCACCCAACACTAAAATAGGAGCCCTTAGTGTGCAGCCCCCTGCATCTTCTAATCTACTTTTCTTCTTAACCCTTGTGCTGCCTTCGGGTCACATGACCAAAAGGTTCATAACGAACCATCGTTGTGTTTACCTAATTTTACCCAATACAAAAGCAAATAAAAATAATTTTCTTTTAACCTTCGCAATGTGAGGGGTCTGAGACAGCCCAACGGTTAAAAGAAAATGCTTCACTTTATTTTTGAATGCGGTAAAGTTGTCGCAAACGAAGGTGGGTCATAATGACTGATGGGTCACAATGACCCGAGGAGAACACAATGGTTAAAACAGATTTTTGCAGGAGGAATATCTTAGAGATGGGTCTTTGCAGCTGACCGGACTTAGTCTTCAGTTGTAAAGCCCTCACTAGTCCATCTTTATCCGGGTAAGTGTTTGTAATTCTTCATAGGATCCAGGAACCGTAGGAGCAGTGTGATCCATCACCACCACAATGTCAACAGTGATATAGTTTCTTTGAGGTTTGGACCACTTCTGCCTTTCCTGTAGCAGAGTGTGGTTTGGGGTAAGAGCCTCTTAAGTCATTCACATCCTCTGAAACCTTTGTGATGGAGCGGTCGTATAGTCTCGAGGATCCATGGTGGATGCTGTTTTCCTCCTCTGTGAGGTCAGCATGTTCAGTTGTGCTACGGAGGTTGCCCTCGGCATTCTTCTCCTGGTGCTCTGCAATCTGTCTCTCGTACTCTGCCATGGCCTCGTGGTCCATCTCCAGTTCCTGAGAGCATTGCTTCTGTCGGTTTAGCTTGGCCCTGAGGCTGGTAAGCTTAGTGTCAAACGCCTGGGCCAGGGCCAGGGCCTATGCCTCCTCCTTCCAGCGCCGATAGCTCTTCTGCTGGGCAGCAAGCAGGCGGGTCAGGTCAGTGCCGGACATCAGACTGCTCTCCTCCACCTCCCGGACCCGCTCGTCCAGACCCTGCTCCTTCATCAAGTACTCCTGCTCCATCTGGGACACCTCCTGCTTGGCCCATCTCTGGGCCTGCAGGCTGCTCTTCCGCAGCTCGTCCATCTCCCAGCGCAGCTGGAGGCTCTCCTGCTGCAGCTGCAAACACTCCTCGCTCACGCCAGCGCAGTCCTCCCGCACTACGGCCAACACCGTGTGCAGCCTGCGCACCTCCTCCTGGCCCCGTGGCACCTCCTCGCCATACTCCATCTTCTTCAGCTTGTTCAGGGTGATGTTCACGTCATCCTTCATCCTCTCAGCGTTCAGACACCTCTGGAGCAGGGCATCCATCTTCCTGTACTCGGGCTGTCCGCGGCCCTCCTTGTAAACCTTCTCTAGCTCCTCCTCCACTGCTCTCCTCTCTCTGGGCAACCGTTCGATCTGAGACTCCTTGTCGGCGCTCTCCAGCTTTAGTGCCTCGTACCTCTCCTCCTCCAGGACGGCGCAGCGGCCCTTCAGCCGCCCCCCCTGGCTCTCCCACGCCCCTTGTTCTCTGAGCAGGGCCTTAGTTCCCTGGGAGGACGCCTTCAACCTGGCTTCCAACGGGCCCAGGGCTGTCTGAAGCTGCTGCAGCCCCCGGTCTGAGGCCTCCACGGCATCGGCATCCCTTCTCTGCATCTGGTCCTGTGCATTCTGCATTAGCTTGGTCATCTCCTCCACTTTGGCTGTAGCTGTCCGCAGATTAGCCTTTGTCTGCCTGAGCTGGATGCGTAACTCCTCCATCTCTGTGCCGTGCTCCGTCACAGTCTTCACAAACTTCTTGTCCTCAATTGACATCCCATGCTCCTTCCAGTGCCTTCACATTGAACTCTTGGTTATAGTGAGATACCAACAGCTCCTCCGATTTTACAATTGATATCCTGTTTGCGTGAACAGCTGGGCAGCTTCTCTGACCACCATCTCCACTTCTCAAGGGTCCATTTATGGCCCAGCCCAACAGGGTCCTAACAGCATAGGGTCAATTGTCTTTGCTATTAATAATTTCCCATGGCTCCATTAGCTTTGGCGCATTCGTGCCAATCAAAAGCTCCACATCAGTGTCCAACTCAGGGATCTTAACGTCTTTGAAATATTCCCATTTCTCGATGTCTCGCTGACGGGGAACGTTATTTGAGATGGGTATTGGAGTCTTGTGTATACGCCTTCGGCAGTTCTACAAAGTTCTCTCTTCGCAGCTAAGAGATCTCCAGTCCTGTGACACAATGGCTCGGCACCAGCTTCTCCTGGCCCATAGTGCGCAGCAGAATGTCGGTCTTTGTACCCCTCATGTTCAGCTGGTTCATGAGTGCGCTGGTGATGAAGGTAGCTGTACTCCCAGGATCTAAGAAGGCTTAAGTATGCAACACCTTGCCTCATTTCTTAGACTTTACTTGGACAGGCACGATGGAGTGAGTACATTCCTGGTCTCCAGCCCCAGTACCAGCATCAGCCTGGTGAAACACAAGTGCACTGCTCATTGGAGTTCCGGGTGATCTTGCGGGCTGCCCTCTGCTCTCTGAATGCAGAATAGTGGGATGCTTTAGATGGCATTTGTCACAGATGAGCTGACTCCTACGTTCTCTCATGTGACCAACGTTTAGGCAGCCAAAACATACTCCCTTTACCTTAAGGAGTTCGATCTTCTCCACATGAGAAATCCTGGTGAGTTTTGGACACATAAGGATGGAGTTAGACTGTTCACAAATGAGACAAGCCTCTGTAGGAGGACTCCTGGATGCTGTGAACTGCAAACTCGCTGCAGGTGGTGGGGCTGTGGCACTGTCCGTAGCTGTGATAGATGTAGCAAAGCTCCCTTTAATGTCACTCTTGGATTGGACTTTGTCCTTGTATGTTCCCTTTATGGCAGGACTTGAACTGCTGTCAGAGATGTCTCCAAATAGAGGATGATCAACAGTCAACCAGATCCATAAAAGTAGCTCTAAGTAGCCTAGCCGTTCCTGTATGTCACAAGCTGTAGATCTCCATCTTTCATGCAGCTTGTAGGGCCACTTCATGATCACTTGCCTCATATGAGATTGTACATTCAGCTCCTCCATGTACTGCATTTTTGACATGGCGTTGCAGCATCCTCTTAAGAACAGAGCAAATTCCTCCAGTGCATGAGTATCCTCAGATTTTATGACTTTTAATGTTCCATTAAAAGTTATTTTCCCTTTTGATAGCCCTGTTGTGATGCCATATGCGTACAGCTCCTAACCAATTCCCTTGGTGGCCCCCTGGTGTATTGTTCCAAGAAATACAAGCAATCCAGATAACTGCTTGTTCTCTTCTCCACACAGAAAAAAAAGGCAAAGATGCAGCTAACTGCTGCTGTACAAGCATTGACGTGATTTCATTTTGTTTTTGCATAATAGTGCAGATGGCATTATTTGGTGCAGTTGGGGCTTGTAGGGTAGTGAACTGTTGTGATGGTGCACTAAACTCCTCATATTGTGAAGTTGTGGGATGATCAGAGACAGGTGGATTAAACATGGCATTTACAGACTGAGGCTTTAAAGTAGACAATTCAAGCTCCATTTTTAAATCATATTAGAGAATGGCATCTCTTTGTGATTTGCTGTTCTATTGTATTTTCTCCTGTGTGAATGACTTGACATGGCTGCGTATTTTAGGCCATGCACCTAGCACAAGTGCTGGGGGCACTGCTGAGCTCAGCTGAGCAGTAACGTTTACAGTGCGTTCACACTGCAGACTTTTTTACCGCTCTGCACCGCCGGCCTTCCCACAGTGCACCACGCTTGGGGGCGTGTCAGACAGATTAATTCAGAGCAGTAGTTCTCTTAAATCACTGTTGTAGTTTGTATAATGTCATGGCAAATGTGCAGACAAAATACAACTTTTACACACATTAAGCAAAAGTCCAATACGCATTCTGGATCTGACATGATCTTATCTACAGCACACAATAGGTCCCGTTTATTAAATATAAAAGCGGTAAAAACAGTATGACCTCCCTTCACCCTAGCCTACCGTCAAATGGTGTCTGTGACCTTATATAACCCAGCCACCACAAACCACACCCAAATGAAACCACAAACCACACCAAAATTAAACAAGCCCCATTAACCCCATAGGTGCACAATAATGGCTCCGACACTCTCTCTTGGAAGTCGGAGTTTATCCAAGTTTGGATAAAAGTGTCTGCTCAATGATAATGTCATGTAAATGTTCTCTCCCAACGTTCTGTGTCTCTCCCAATGTTATGTGTCTCTCCCAACGTTCTGTGTGTCTCCCAACGTTATGTGTCTCTCCCAACATTCCGTGTGTCTCCCAACATTCTGTATTCTTTCTTGTTGTTCTGTGTTCTCTTCCAACATTCTGTGTTCTAAACAAACATTCTGTGTTCTCTCCCAACATTGTGAGTTCTCCTCAAACTAAAGTGGAGTGACTCATCAACATTATCAATGTAATCTATTATGGAAATACATAAATTTGCTTAATGTGCATCAGTACCCTGCCACGAAGTAATCAAAACATGTATTCCTCCGGAGAACAAGCAACACTTGCCCACGATCATCTAAAGATGCATACATAGCAACAACGTTTAGAGAACGGTCATTATCAGGTCATTAACCCCACCAACCTTCAACTCGTCTTGTTCATCAGCAATACATTTAACAAATTCCTGTAAAATATGTCCCCCCCATCATGAGATTACAGATTTGTCCACCAAGATTCAAACTAAATAGTTCCTGCATAGTTACTGTTTCTTTTTGAAATTGATGTCCAGTGTTTCATCCAGGCATTTGATAAGGGTTTATTATAATTTATTTTTTGTAGTTAAATTAATAGACTAATCAGAAAACGGAGGCTGCAGCCCTACCACTAATGTTCAGTGCTCTCTCCCTACGTTCTGTGTTCTCTCCTGTTTTTATTTAGTTTTACACACTTAAAACTAGGGTTGGGTATCGTTTGAATTTGATTGATTGTGATTCTGATTATCGCTTCCGGACCTTATCGGTTCCTCATTTTGATTCCAAAAAGGTAAAAAAAGGAGGATGAATATTTAGCCAACCAAAGATATTTATTCTGAACATTCAGAATGACCAGCAAAGGGAGCAAAATGCCACAATCAATATTTCTCTTTCTGTTGGCAAAATATACTCCCCAAAAGTAAAGCCAAAACATCTCAATCCTCCCCTGGTGGCTGACTGCAAAATAGGTAATAAGTCCCGCCCCCTCCATGAGCCAACCCCCCAAAGATGGTTTCTTTCATTTTTAAGAAGCAGGGCCGGCCCAAGGCATAAGCAAACTAAGCGGCTGCTTTGGGCCCCCATGACCACCAGGGGGCCCCCAAGAGCACTTTAAGTTACAGCTTAATTTTTAAATTATATTATGTTAATGGTAATTATACAAATTTGCAATAAACTCAATATTATGTTTACCAGCTGGCAAGGAAGTTAATAGCCTACTACTACTGTTTTAATCAATTATCTTGGGGGCCTGCCTTTGTCAGCACTCATACAGCAACAACGTTGTCAAACAGAAAAGATCAGTCGGCAATCGCAATCTCACGGCAAAAAGCAATGTCACACAAAAAGACATATTCCTCCGGTGCAGAGAAAAGAAAAGAGGAAGAGAAAAAACAGCAAGATCAAGGTATGTTTGCATGATTAATTCGTTTTTAACCATAAACATTTACTGTCTAGAGATACATGCGTCAAACAAGCCTTCAATGTTAGCTAGAGCTAGCTAGCTATCATTTTAGTGTAACACTTAGACTAGCTATGTAACAAAATATAACAATAGCTAGATCCCCCCTCGTTAAAATTGGCATTTCTTTTGCTAGTATGCATTCACCAAGGTGGATATACCTAGGCAAATGCATACAAGCTAAATACATGTCAAAATACATTTTGATTGCCATTGAACTTTGCTATAAGGTAGGTTTGCTTACTAGGCTACGTTGTGAGCTAACGTGCCCTTACAAAAAAGAAGTATATTAAAGTATACTATAAGTATACTAAAATATGGATAGTACACTTTTAGTTCACTTTTGATATACTTTTAAGAAGTATGCTTAGAAAATAGTTTACTTTTAATATACTTTTAAGTATGCTTTGAAAATAGTTCACTTTTGAAAGAAGTATACTAAGAAAAAAATTCACTTTTGATATACTTTTAAGAGGTATGCTTAGAAACAGAAAATGGTATACATTTCTTCTGGAGTAGGATGTACGTTTTCTATTATTATACAGCAAAAACAGTCAAAATACTGTTTAAGTACATTACAGGTTACATTTTTTAGATCCAACTCATTCAAATAATTCATGTCTATGAAAATGTATTATGCATTGCACATTGAATCATTTTTTGTTACTGAAGCTGTAATCTTAATTACTGCCAAAACATTCTGAATCCCTATACTCTTATACTAATAATTATCAATTGGATTATCAATGCAAAAAAAACGAAAAAGCTACTTGAGAATTTGAAGGTTATACTGTCAAACTGACTGAAGAACGAAATAACAATGTAAAATATTGAAGTTAGTGTGGCTCATTGGCTAGTCAATTCCCATGATGCAAGGTGGTAAATAGTGTTAAAATTTGCTGATAAGTTTGCCGTTTGTTCGAAATACAAATGTAACTTCATGAATTTTGTTTTTTAAATGTGTCTGTATTGTGCCTATATACTCGGTACTCAAGGACACAACCATCAGGATGCAACTCGACAACTTGTATTATACTTCATTTCACACGTGTATCATAACATCATATCAGTGCGCCATCACCTGGCCATAGCCGGCCACTACATCTCCCCCTTTTAGATGAATGTGTAACTGCTTTGTTAGAACCTCAAGATGACAAAGTGTATTCAACCATATGGCTACTTTCCCGTTTCCTAACTTATCTTATAATTTTTGGAGTTCACTCAAATCCTTATTAAAACTTAAAAGCCTAAACTGAGAAACTAACAGAAGAAATTATACTGAGCTATTTTATGGATTACTCACTAGATGCATTAAATCAGAACATAGAGTTTCGACTAAACATTTAACTTTTTAAACTGAACATTTTGACTTCTTTTGTTTTAACGTATTTTCTGTCCTCCGTAGTGTGTAGGTATGTTTAGTGTTCAAAGGTCCAGTCTTTCAGGGAGTCTCCCTGACCTAGTCATTGACATGTCACCTGATGTTGGGGGCACTGGTACTTCCCTGAGGTGTGACCGGTTGCGTCGCAGTCGTCCTCCATCCGGGGTCTCCACCTTGTATGAGCGTGGTGTAGGTGCAAGGCCCACAACTGTCCCTCTGGTGCGTGTAGGTCTGATCCACACCTGCTGTTTTTGTGTTAAGACACCTCCTAGTCTATACGAAGAGGCATCCGCTGACACCATGGTTTCATGGTTTGGGCTGTATTGGGCTAACACCGTCTCTGACCCTAGTTCTTTCTTAGTGTCCACGAATGCTTTCTGTTGGGGTGCTCCCCATGTCCAGCTGTTCTCTGTCTTCAACAGATCGCGGATGGGCTTTGTCATGTCGGGCAGGCGTGGTGAGAATTTCCCTACAAAGTTCACCATGCCCATGAAACGGCGAACATCTGCCACATCCTTCGGCTCAGGCATGTCACAGATCGCCTTTATCTTATCCGGGTCTGCTCTGATGCCCTGGGAGTTTATGACATGGCCCAGAAAACAGACTTCCGTCAGTGCGAACTGGTATTTTTCATTCAGAGTGAGCCCAGACTCTCTGAATTTCTGTAGCACCCTGTGCAGCCTATCGTCGTGTTCTGCCTGGTCCTTTCCTAGGATGAGGACATCATCAGCATGACATAGCACTCCGTCAATGCCATCAATCAGCTGGGAAATCCTCTTTTGAAAGTGCTCAGGGGCCAATGATATACCAAAAGGTAACCTCTTGAAGTAATATCGGCCCTCTGGTGTGATGAACGTGGTCAACAGCATTGAGTCTTGATGGAGCGGTACTTGCCAAAAGCCTGACGTTGCATCAAGCTTTGTGAAGACTCCTTCCAGCTTGGCCAGCGTCTCGTACACTGCCGGTAAGATGTGTCTCTCTCTGATGATGCTCTCGTTCAAATGGGTTAAATCTACACAAATGCGTAGTTTCCCCGATGTTTTCACATTAGGGACCATGCCTGCGCACCATTCAGATGGTTCTTCAGCACAGGCTATGACCTCCATTTTCTCCATCCGGTCTAGTTCCTCTTTAACTTTGGCCCGGAGTGGGATGGCTACACGTCGTGGGGCACAGAGGGCATAGGGTGGTGCATTGTCTTTCAGCTTAATTTTATATTCACCTTTAAGTTTACCTAGCCCTGTAAAGACATCTGCGTAGGTTGAGCGGAAGTGTGTCTCTGCATCGTCTATGCTATGGAGCTGAGGAATCATCTGCAGTCTGCGAATGGCTGGCAGGCCCAATAAGGGTGTGGTCAGGTCTTTCACAAGGAACACCTCCTCCTCAATCTTCCTGTCGCCTCTCTGAATGACAGAATGCACTTGCCCTTTGACATCCAGAGGTTGACTGGCAGGGCCCAGCAGGGGTGTGCGTGTCACTGTGTAGCTGCCATATTTCTCTTGCGTGTATTCTGTTTCCGGGATAGCAGTCACAGATGCCCCCGTGTCCACTTTAAAGCACATTGGGCCACCATTTATGGTAAGCATTTCAGTCCATATAGACGACTGTGGATAGTCAACAGCTCCCAAATAAGCCGCCCTATAATCCTCCTCAATGGATTCTAGGTTTTGAGCTGATCTGCACACAGATGCAAAGTGTCTGCTCTTTTGACATTTTCTACAGTCAGCATCTTTTGCTGGGCATTCAGTCCATGCATGTGTAGGGGTTTTGCCACACTTCCCACACTGCTTTGTGCTGGTAGAGGCAGGCTGAAAACGGCTTACATGTTGAGCAGAATTTTTCATATAAGCCTGTCTATTGCTGTTGTAAGACACTGCATCTATTTGCTCTGGCGAATCGGCTGACCGGAGAACAATTTGCTGCTTTTTCACCTCTTCGTGCTGCTTCACTTGAACTATGGCTGTAGCTAAATCCAATTTTGGGTTGAGCTGCATCTTTTCAGACAATTTGGCATCACGTATCCCGACCACAATCCTGTCTCGGATCAGCTCTTCACGCAAGACGCCATATTTGAAATGCTCAGCTAGCTTATGCACTGCTGTGATAAAGTTCTCTGCAGATTCGCCCTAACCCTAACTTCCTGACTTTGTTTATTAAACTTGGCTCGTTCGAAAATTATATAATGCACTCCTACAAAATGTCCATCAAAAGCATTTTTTACCTCGTCATAGTCATTTTGTTTATCCTCAGCCAACTGCAATGAGCTCAGGATGTCGTCAGCTTTATCACCCATTGTGTAAATGAGAGAATTCACCTGGTAAGCTTTGTCTTTTTCTTTCAATCCAAAGCAAGCCTGAAGCGTTTGAATCTTTTAATCCATGCGGGCCACGAGCTTGGCTCGAAGTCGAAGGGTCCCGGTGGTGGGATGGTAAAAGCGTGAGCCATGCTGTGTGCTAGTAGCTTACCGCTAGCTTGATATTAGCTTTCACCGTCAAACTGTCTCTCGAGCTCCACACGTCTCCGCCTTCACTCTCCACACTGTTAAACTAATCCAACTAGTTGTCTGTACCTCTAGACTTTGTCTGTCGTGGGTTATAAGCTTCTGACACCATGTATTGTGCCTATATACTCGGTACTCAAGGACACAACCATCAGGATGCAACTCAACAACTTTTATTATACTTAATCTCACACGTGTATCATAACATCATATCAGTGCGCCATCACCTGGCCATAGCCGGCCACTACAGTGTCTGCTTAGAATGTAGTGTTTTGTTGCGTGGTAATTGTCCTTGTTGTGCTGGTTTACCATTGTAACCATGAGTTAAATGATTATTACGTTTAATCAGAAGAGCTGGATTCGTGGAAAATATTTGCCTGTGCAGTTGGTAGCTTCTTTCAGAATCTGCAGTCTAACCATGGGATGCAATATCTGAGGTGTCTGAGGGGCCCCTAAACATTATAATTTATTAGTATTTCATTGTAAAATTTAATTGATTAAGTTTACTTCTTGAGGTACTTACATTAATTGAAAGTGTACTTGAAAGTATTGCAAAGTATACTTTGAGGCTCTTTAGGTATGGAGCTAGAAAGCTGACAAAAGTATCTGAATTTGAATATGAAAGATCTGAAATATTTGTGTGTCGAATTTCATAAAACTGAAATATTTTGCTGTTGAATATATAATATCTGAATTATTTGTATGCCGAATTTAATAAAACTTAATTATTTTGATCCAAAAATACAAATTTCTAAAATTCAGATTGCAGGAATTCAGATTCTTGAAATTCAGATTGCTGAAATTCAGATTCTTGAAATTAAGATTGCGGAAATTCAGATTCAGATTTTGTCTGAACAAGGCTAAAGGTGAAACAGCGTGCTTTCACAGGAAAAAGTAGACGATTTCAGAACAACCAAACTTTACCTCAGAACAAACTGAGTTGCTAGTTGGAGGAATACCCAGATCACGCATACGCATCTGGGATAGCACACATACGTCCCAATGTGTAGAAGATACGTCGGCAAGATCTGGTATGGAGATAGTTGGCATGTGATCGAAACTGACTTCCAGACGACGTGTGGACGATGAATCCAATCACACCCGGCCGCACTACAGATATATCCTGTTAACCATTGATAACTCCTTATATCTATGCTGTTAAATACTATGTCCGATCTCTCAGACAGCAAATATTTCACTATCCATAACCGATAACTGAAATGTCACTTAGGAAATGAACAAAGCATATAGGCTGAACATTGACTTTGATAGGAATTAGGAGACAATGAAAAATATGCTTGACCATCCAAAATTGGCTATTAGCAATACAGTAGCTAGCTAGCGTGACTTGATTCAACCTGGATTTTCTGTGTGGGTATTATAATTGAGACACAATTGAAGTTCATGATTTTATATCAGGCTGGATGTTGATGCCATCAAGCTCTTAAAAGAACTCCAACACAGAAAAGAGAACACCGGAACATAAATATATAGGCTATAGCTTTGCCAGTTGTTCCGCGTCTTCCATCAGTCTCTGCCGCCCTCCGACTCTGTCTAGACTCACTTGGTAACAGTAACTACCGATTTTGGCAGAGGAGAAGACACAAGTTTTTACAAGTTTCATAAGCACTTGCTCCATACTCTTCCTCCAACGAGCAACTCTTAGCTTTTGTTCTGAGGTAAAATTTGGTCAGAGAATGTCAAGATTCGGTCGTTCTGAAATCGTCTACTTTTCCCTGTGAAGGCAAGCTGTTTCACCTTTGGCCTAGTTCAGACAAAATCTGAATTTTCGCAATCTGAATTCACGCCATCTGAATTTCAAGAATCTGAATTCCTGCAATCTGAATTTTAGAAATTTGTATTTCTGGATCAAAATAATTCAGTTTTTTTTAAATTCGGCATACAAATAATTCAGATATTATATATTCAACAGTAAAATATTTCAGTTTTATGAAATTCGACATACAAATAATTCAGATCTTTCACATTCAAATTCAGATACTTTTGTCACCTTTCTAGCTCCATATTTAGGAAGTATACTTGATGAACTGAAAGTGCACTACACAGGTTACTTTAGAGTATTCCAAAGTATACTTTGAAGTACTTTAGGAAGTATACTTGATGAACTGAAAGTGCACTACACAGGCTACTTTACAGTATTCAAAAGTAAACCTTGAAATACACTAAGTGTACTTAAAGTTTACTAAATGACCTAAAAAGTGGGCCAATTCAGTTTACTTGGTACAAAAATAGTAAGTAAGACTTTATTTAAATAGCACATTTCATACAAGAATTGTAGCTCAAAGTGCTTTACATAAAATCAATAAAAACCTTGTCCGTGTAGAGCTTTGTATGTGAGGAAAAGGACCTTAAAGTCAATTCTGAAAGTGACAGTGAGCCAGGGTAAAGTAGCTAGGACAGGACTAATGTGTTCTCTCCTTTTAGTTTTGGTTGATAATCTAGCTGCAGAATTTTGAATGAGCTGTAGTTTTTCAGTGGTTTTCTTTGGAAGACTAGTGAAAAGTGCGTTACAGTAGTCCAGCCGGCTGGATATAAAAGCATGATAATAGTACACTTTTTATACCAAGTATACTTACAAAATAAACTTGAAGTATACTTCTTTTTTGTAAGGGTGAACTGGCTAGTTGACAGTTAAGCTCGCTAACAAAGCTAGCCTAGAGTAGCTTGCATAGATCCTACCCTTTTGGGGCCATTGTTATAATATTTCAATATCATTATGCCTCAATTAGCTAGTTATAGATAAAGAGTTGTGCTTTCAAGTGTATATAGTATCGTATATATTGTAGGTATTTAATTTAATATCAGTTTTGTAAGAAATAAGAAAATACTGTATCGTTAAGTTATTTGGAGTTGAATGTTTTGCCCTTTTGCACATTGCTAGTTTAAACCATAAGCTATTAAAGTGGTTAACTTGTGTGCAATAGATGTATTGTCTGGTTTATTTAGCTACTTTTCAGTACACCACATTAAGTACACCACTTAGTACTGTAAGTGACTTTGAATATTTAAAATTCAAATCATCACATGACCAAACTGGATTTGCTTCTGTTAAAATTTTAAACTGTATAAGGGTGAAATAAATCAATGTTATCATGTAAGCAACACAACTAATAACATTGCTAATTAGTGCTTTAGAGTAATAGTGTGCGAATAATCAAGCATTAAAAATAATCAATAATATTTGCGTCACAGGGGGGCCCCTAAATCAATTCTGCTTAATGCCCTATAAAAGGCTTGGGCCGGCCCTGCTCGTTCTTTTCAAGCCATTTGTAATTGAACTTTCATTTCCCCATGTTTCTAAGTTGAATCAACCATTGCAACCATTACCTGTATTGCCGATGCTTTACGGAATCAAAATCTGCAGTCGGTTTCGCTCTGACCTAACCATTGACAATGCAGCGCATATAGCCCACAACAAAATATTCGACCTGGCAGAACAGATTGCCTGCATTTTCGCTGTGACATGACACCAAAAAAATTAAGACCCATCCAATCTGAATTTAAGACAATGTAATACTTTTTAAGGCCTTATTTTTAGGAAAAGTGATTTAAGACTTTTTAAGACTTTTTAAGGAGCCGTGGGCACCCTGTTAAGTCAGTTAAAAAACAAGTCACTCAATAAGTGTCATTGTGTTCCTGGAGGAAATAACCTAACATAGTATCAGAGCCTGTTTAAGGAGAGCCTTGCCACTCCCTATTAAGCCCCATTGTACCGAATTTGGCAACAGTTCCACCAGAGTTCCACTGGGGGTGATTGCGAGCGAGTGCATGTTGAATGGGAGTCTATGGAGCTAAACGGCAAAATTAGTCTCTTTCGCCTGATTGTCGTTGCAAAATCTCCGATTTGATTGTAGTTTTTGCATGTTCAACATGGATTATAGGTCGAAGTTGAATGAACGAGTATTTATGTCCTTTTGATTTCTTAAATTTCTACATTTCTTACGTTGATGCCCATAACACGCTAGCATTCTGCTAATGAATTGGTTAGTGAAGGACTACTACGACCAGAGCTCCCGCTTGATGGCATCCGAAGCGGAATCAGAATGTCAGAGCATTAGCAACATTAGCAACAACATAAGCAAGCCAAAACTCTTTCTAGCATGTGTATTGACAGGGAGAGCCTAACCTGTCAGCTGTGTTGTCGATGCCCTGAGAGAAAAAGTGACCAGAGCTTGCCGTAAAACAGTAGTTCTGGTCGTACGATGTGTATGACGTCAATGACATTTTCAAAAGCTTTTTCGAACAGAAAGGCAACTTTAAAACAGCCAGCAGTCTAACAGCCAGCAGTCTGTATTTTTTTTGCCTCCCCTTTCGAATTCAGAATTCAAATTACTAGACAAAAACTTATATCCTGAGAAAAGTGGATTTTGAGGGGTACAGCTCCATAGACCTCCATTCTTTCTGCACTCGCTCGTTAGCGCCCTCACATGGAACTTCAACCAGTTCAGAACCCGGAAGTTTCCCGAGAGTGTCAGTTCTCTCTATATTAGACATTCTCTGATTGTATCCAACAAATCTTTCTTAACCCTTTCCTGCCAGACCATTCAAATATGGGAAATAAAATTCCCATGGTTCCCGCCTTAATATCTTTGCCGTCCAATTACCGATTTTATTTCTGAAAACTGCCAGATACTCATGACAACTTAAGTTTAAAGCACATATCATTGGTTAAGGAGTTACTGGGAGGGGGAAATAAATGTATCGTCAGAAACGGCAGCCATTGTTTTCCGAGGCGGAGCCAGAGCGGATACCATGGCAGATTGCCAACAGTGTTAGATTTACAGCTTCAAATTGAAATCGGAGACGATATTATGAGTAAAGACAAGTTTCTTAATATGTGTTGTCAATATTGTCAATTAAAAGTCTCAGCTTTTTACTTAAGAAGAATTTGTTTGTGGGAGTGACGCAAGTTTTTTCAGGAAAGAATTACGTGTCCGGCTTATTGAGAGGAGTATCCAGCCATAGCGCTAGCTACTTTTGGGGGAGGATAATTCCGGTTTCCCCGGAGGGAGGGAGGGAGGGAGGGCGGGAGGGCGGGCGGGCGGGAGAGAGGGGCTGTGAACAGTTGGTAGGAAGCCTGACACAAATATTTTGATTATGGAATGACGGACAACAATACTCATCAACCAGAAACGGCGAGGAACAATGCAAGACTATATGGTAGGTCATACAAAAACAAGTCCACATACTGTAGCACTGCTCATGTAGCTGGGGTGGTGGTCTGTTGTGCTGGTCTTAACTGGGGGTTGGGTTGTGTGCACAAGACAATTTCAAAATAGATGGCCCACACATGGACTGGACTAGCGCATGCTGCATTTAGCCACTCCAGTTAGGCTGCTTGACAAGGTTACACCAGACGCTGCTTAGCATGTTCTCTCTGTTTAACCTAACCCAGGTGCTACATTCATGCCTCCTGTGCTCCCCAGGTCTTCCCAAACTATCCTGGCTGCTTCAGCCACCCTCAGACCCCTGGTACCCGCTCCTACCAAGCTTACCTACTACCTCCTCTACCGCCGACTCCTCTTGGGCTCCAACCTCCTCCATTGAGGCAGACGAAGGATCAGAAAACTCCAATGGGGTCAACACGACTCAACAACAGGCAAGCCAGAGACAAGTTCCTGTTGGCTGCAAAGCTACAGTGCAGTCAGTCGGCAGAAGGACGATACTCAGCCTTCTGGTTAGATACAACCTGATACTCAGCAAGCTTGAAGGAGAGAGCTATTCTTAGACCTGCCAAACTCATATGGGGAGGGCAGGCTGCGTGTTTGGATGTGTGAATGTGTATGTTTATAGTGAGAGCATGATTCTGAAAGTATGAATGTGAGTGCATGTCTGAGTGTATGTGAGAATATGTTTGAGGGACTGCTATACTGTATTAAGCGACAGAGACAGTCTGAGGACAGAGCAGGAATTATCTGAGTCTATCTGACTTTGGATTACATCCAGTCACACAGAGATTTCATGATCTGCCATTTAGTGACAGTGTTTCATAATGTGCTCAAGTGAAATCTGGTGGTTCAACCTGATCTTCAATCACTTGGGCAACCCTCTGAGGATCATGTTTATTGGCTGTAGGTCAAAATTAGGCAGAGGCAACACATCTGCTGTAGAACATGGTTCCTATCAGGTCGGTAAAGTCTCCCCAGAGACACTGCTCTCTGCAGTGATGTGTACCAGTCTCCCAAAGCTGTAGGCTACTGCATAAAACGAACCACACACATGCTGGGCTCGGCTAAATTACATTACTTCCCAGGTTAAAGGGCATACATTAAGAAATATGCTAATTAGGGCTGAGATTTGGCTACACCGTTTCAACCGCGGTATACTTTTATACCAAATTGTTGTATTACACGTGTCAATTAAATGTCTGGCTGTTGTATTGTATATAAGCCATCATATAAATCGCATTCTTGCAATATTTAGAATTGTAGTTTAACTTTTATTTGATTTGCTATTTTCGTTTGACCTTGAAGCACATTTGCGTTGGTCTGACGGAATTTTCGATGTGGGAGTGAATTTTGTCTAAGCGGACCACATTCATGCCGATGCTAATTAATTATAGGGACCCATTCTGCAGGTAACCAATTTGATTTGTTGTTCAAGTTTTATGTCTCGTGCTGTAAAATTATTGTTGTAAAATTACACTGGTGGCGTTGCTAGTATTCTTGATCCAGGATGACTAGTGAAGGCTAACTACTTACTAGTGCCGTCAACGAATATTCTAAATTTGAATATATATTCGAATAGTGGTAAAAAAACAAATTTCGAATGTGAAAATTAATATTCTAATGTAAAAAAAGAGAAAACACAACTGCAGCGACAACGCGTCTGTCTGCTTTGCGGGTGGGCGCACGCCTGAGCGTCAAGGCCGATTTATACTTCTGCGTCTCCGTTAACGAACAGACGCACGCACGGAGTCGGACGGATTGGTTGAATTTATAATACTCCGACGGCTCTGCGTGCTGAAAGGAATTCACCGCTAGAACAGTAGATGGCGCTGCACTGCAATGTTCGCTAGGTTATCGAAAAGTCAAATTTACAAATTAGCCGCTTCATCAATAAAATAAGCACACTTAGCAACTACACTGCCCATTTCTCGTCACATTTTAATTCAGATGCTGATTTACATGTACTGTTTAGCTGAAATATGAATTGTAAAAACTTACAACAATGGCGGTCAAACCCCGCCCCCGGCCCTGACGCAAGCGGTTCTTAATATGGACCAATCACAGCCAAGGGGTATCCGTAAAATGACAGACGGAGAGTCAGGTAAATCAGGAGGTACACGCAGAGCTCTGCGAGAGGCTCGGAGAGGACACGGAGAGGGCATTTCTTGACGGAGAGGGCGTTCCCCGTGTGCGTGTGTGTAAAAACGCAGAGGTATAAATCAGCCTTCACTGCTGACAGTTGACTTGCGTGGAAGATGGCAGTAAGTGCAGAACCCAGCTTGACCGCAGCAGAAAGTGATTGTAACCCCCAAAAAACTAAAAAGTGATGTCTGGAAATATTTCAGATTTTGCTCAGTTGATGGTTAACTTGTTGATCCTACAGCTAAAGTAGTGTGTAAACTATCTAAGCTAGAGTTACCTTACAATTCAACAACTAACAACTTGAGACTACATCTCCATGTTTACCACAGCACAGCTCGCTCGGAGCGTTCAATGTCGGTTCTGTACTGTAAAACTTTAATGTAATTAATATTTGTTTCAATCACTGAATGAAGCCTGCCATATTTGGGACAAGAATCGCAACCTTAAATTGCTCGCACAAAACTCTTGATCAGAACTCATTGCATTGTTTATTGTTGTCGTTCATTTTACACCGCTATGCGCAGAGAGCGCGACGGTGCAGGAGAGAAAGAAAGACTGGGAGTCAGGTGACTGAACGGTGAGGGAGTCGGGCTAGTAATCAGAAGGTCGCCAGTTCGATTCCCGGCTGTGCCACATGACGTTGTGTCCTTGGGCAAGGCACTTCACCCTACTTGCCTCTGGGGGAATGTCCCTGTACTTACTGTAAGTCGCTCTGGATAAGAGCGTCTGCTAAATGACTAAATGTAATGTAATGTAAGACTGCATGTGTGCGATCGAGAGGCCAAGGTCTGCGGTCTTGGCCATTAGTTCATTTACTTATTTTTGTGTAGGTAATTTGTCAAATATGTTTAAACTTAAAGGGGCAATTGACAGTTTTTTTTTTGTATTTCAGACTGTTCCTTAAGGTCTCCAAATAGGGTATGTAACATTGGTTGGGTTGAAAATGGCCCGGGTGCTGTTCTATGCCCACTGACAGATCCTCTGAAAAGTTCCCGGGAAAAAACACTAGCTTTTCTCCTTTTATGGTATGCTCATTAATATTTAGATGAGCTGCGCGCTGATTGGTTGGTTTTCAACGAGTGAAGCTGGGGAGCAAAAACACAACACGACCAACAGCAGCACTCGCTGAAACACCAAAGTTGGAGACTTGAAATAAAAACATGCAAATAAATCTATTGTGTCTACACAACACTGTTTTCAACAGATTTACTATATATCATTTGAAATGATAACATTACTTGTTTCCACTTCTGTTGTTGAAACAAACTGGATTGACTTGGGTGGGTAGAACGTTAGGCTACAGCTTAGCAACCAAACCATATCCTGATTCTACTCGGCTTCAGTTAGCTAGCTAGCTAGCTCTAAATAACTTGCTGAAAAATAACATGACCAAGATCTGGACAAACATGCATCTTGAATTGTAGATTTACATTACACAGGTTATTTATTTGAATGAAACACAGTCAGGAACATGAATCAACGTTTATGGAGGATTATAGGGGCCAAAACTAAATAAATAAATACTTGGATAAATAAATTATTATATAACACAAAGCTTAAATAAATGACTAATTATATAATGTAATACCTAATTGATATACAAAATATATAAATTACAAATTAAATGAGACGCTAAATATATAAATGTTACATGTATTTGTGTGTACATATATATATATTTACATTTTAATGTGTTCACATTTATTTATTTATCCTTACATTTATTTACTTATCCTTACATTTATTTATTTATCCTTACATTTATCCACGGTGTAACTGGCTGCAGCAAAATAAATCCGTCGTCCCACGTCACCAAGTCAGGGGGCGGGTTCAAGCCTCTGATTGGTGGTTCAACTTGAATTGACTGCTTTTGACTATTCCAAGATGGCAGCACCTTGTGCGTATTCAATGAATGAAATATTGAATGCTACAGTGGTCGAAATGTTGGCGGTAGCTGAAGAGATGGAGGCACCTGCCAATTCACTTATTTTTTACATCATATTGAGAGCTTCGCTGAAATTATCGGAATGATATTGGCCCTAACTGACACAGACATCAATGAAAATGTGTTCACGATCCTCAGCAAGATGATACAGCATAAGGGTGGGCAAATCGATCTCAAGACCGACAGTGGCCGGGTTGGGAAACCCGGCAACAATCGATACCAACGTTGGTATCAACAGCCTGATTGATAGCGTGATAAGGTCGATACTTAAGTTTCATTCCACACTAAGTACACAACGCCCTTTACATCATAGTGGTTGTGCAAACACCGTCTAACTTCGCTCAAACTCACTTTGCCCCTCCCCTGCCAGGCTGAGTTGTTGCCGTGTACGTGCAGTAACACGACTCAGCGGCACACATTAACAGTATTTTTGACAAAACTCGTTGTCCTGTGTTTTATTTTGATCATAATCATGTACAATTAATTAAAGGAAACATTTTAAAAGTTCATTCAAATATTCACATTGATGATTCATTCACTTCACTTCAATTATGAGGCATTGCTTTCCCCGACACGAAAGTAGATTAACTGCTTTTCTAAGCCAAAAGTATCAGTATTGGCAATACTGGCCCTGTATTTATCCATTGCACACCCCTAGCAGCTGTAGAGTGAGGCGATAGAGGATCCCTCTAGATTGAAGAGAGCTTGATCAACTGGTGAAGTCTGCCTGGTGTGTAATACTGTTCATTCACCAATCAGAGGCTTTAACCCGCCCCCTGACTTGGTGACGGGGGACGACGGATTTATTTTGCTGCAGAAAGTTACACCGTGGATAAATGTAAGTATAAATAAATACATGTAATTATAAATAAATAAATGTAAGTATAAATAAATAAATGTGAACACATTAAAATGTAAATATATATATATATATATATATATATATAGCGTCACTGTGTCCAATCACGACCGCTGTAAACCACTATTGTCCAAACCCGAACGGGGTTTGGACAATAGGCTAAATTACCGGCGCCAGCGTCTTTTTACCGGCTCTAGTAAAGGATAAGCTAACTCTATAATTTTTTTTACAATATTTAGTTCGAAAGGTAAGAAGTTAAAGCTTAACGTGAAATCAGTAAATCAGCTGAAAACGTGATACAATCATTTTTATCAATATTTGAAGTGGCATTTTATCAGAATGTTAGCTAAAAACCGGTTGGGATTGGACACAGTGACGTTATATATATATATTAGTGCTGTCAGTTTAACGCGTTATTAACGGCGTTAACGCAAACCCAAATTAACGGCGTCAATTTTCTTATCGCGCGATTAACGCTATTTTTGGCCTTGCAGACTTTGTAGTTTTTTTCACATGCTGTTGCAACAATTACCGACTTTAGAAAAACTACAACACCACACCGGATCTAGCTAGACCGGAAACAAAACAACAGGCGCGCCACAAACACAGCCGGCTAAAGAGAAACAAACACTTGTTTGGCTTGCGAGCCGGCTAAAGAGTAGTAGCAGAGCCCGTTTACGGATATTAGACATTCTCTTGTAGTAGGCTAACGTTACGTTTTGAGTGGATGGCGAGTGCGAGATGCCGAAATGGATGCCAATAAGATTCTGAATGGAGAGTTTACTTTTAAAAAGTTGCCAAATGGTTCCATTGACAAGACCAGTGATCTGTGTGTTTTGTCGTTGTAAACTGAGCTATCATCGCAGCACGTCCAGTCTGAAATACCACTTGATGGCCAAGCACACAGCTGATGCGAATTCTCCGCCCCCTCGTCAAAGCCAGGCGATTGCTATGTTGTTTTCAATAAAAAAAATATTGGCACGAAGCAATCCGAACCACTTTTCCATGTTGATAAGAGCATTAAAATTTGAAAAAAAGAATGTGACAAAAAGAAATCAAGGGACATTGAGAATAGATTAAAATGTGCGATTAATTGTGATTAATCGCGAGTTAACTATGACATTAATGCGATTAATCGCGATTAAATATTTTAATCGTTTGACAGCACTAATATATATATATATATATATATATATATATATATATATATATATATATATACACACACAAATACATGTAACATTTATATATTTAGTGTTTCATTTAATTTGTAATTTATAGATTTTGTCTGTCAATTAGGCATTACATAATATAATTATTAATTTATTTAAGCTTTGTGTTATAATATTTATTTAGTTAGTTTTGGCCCCTATAATCCTCCATAAACGTTAGCCCCACTGCCAATAAACTAGGCTAAATTATCACACATTCTACCTATGCTCTTGCGTTAGCAAGCTAAACTTGTTTACATGCCTACAGTCTAGGTGTTACTAGTAACAGTTACTAGCAATGGTACCGTATCCTGTATCAAGCACCTGCCTTTCTCCAGTTCTTTCGAATAGATTATCTAGACAGGCGTTAGCAATAAGCCAGACTGTTCGTTTTCTGGCTATTTTTCGGAAGCGCCCCTTCTAATGCCGACTACAGCTAGTCTAGCTAGTCATTTAATGTGTGTAGAACTGTATTTAGCATTCTACCTGGTATGCTATATTATACAGGAAACGTTAGCATTGCTAATAACTGTTAGCACAACATCATACTGTCCTTATAGGCGGTTGCAATGAGCATACGGTCAGAACAGCACCTCTTTCCAGGTTCAGCTTCCTAGCAAATCCTGCTTGCAATTGTCCAAGGTTGTCAAAACTGTCTTGGGTGAAATGTCCAGAGCAAATGAATGATTGAGTGTCGAACTTCGCCGGGATCTTCTCATGAGACAACAGCAGCCATGCCTGTTGAATGTTTGGCTCCTTGGCTTGGGAAGACTGTGATTGTTAGCCTTCCCTGTAGGCTACAGCCTGGAACACAGCATTTACGACCGTGGTCCATTTTCAATATCCTTGTTATAATTCAAAACGTTCTTCTTTGTAATTCCTTATAAGTAGCTTACACAGAGCAGCGCGCAGCTAAACTAGTATCGGAGATAGACGCTATCTCAGGCTGGTCTGGATGTAAATTCTGGGGCGTGAGAAAGATACAGACCAGAGCCAATAAGAGGGCGATCACCGGTCCTACGTAGGACCGGTAGCTTTGTTGAAAAGCTAGCGTTTTACAGCCAAATTTTTTCTTTTTGAGATTTGAATAGGAAAGAGGTGTGAATGGACTTTGATATTCACGGTATGTTTATTTTACCCACCGAACTGTGGTTATTCAACTATTCCAAGGTAAAATCGGTTTTGCAGTCAATTGCCCCTTTAAGTAAATTAGGCCTACCTACAGTGTACAAGTAGTTATGTTTCGTTGTATTAACTTGTCCTGTTATGACGTACCCAATGCGCAACCAGAAATTCGAATATATGTTTTTTGAAGGGAATATTCAAACGTTGCCATTTTAACAGCCCTACTACTTACTAACTGAGAGTGAGGTCATGCCTGGTAATATCAAACTGAGGCTTTAACGTATCGACCGAGCTTTAACGAGGTTGATACGCCAAAACCAAATTTATATGGATAGTAAAACTCAGACTGATCGCTTTCGTTCATTTAGAAATTTTTGTCGGAGGACATTATGGATGAGCCAATCGTTTGGTCAACGAGTGACGTTGCGGCAACGTAAGGGCAACGTAACTGTGTTACTTAGCTGGGAACGCTCATCCCCATACTTTTGAGTCTTGTTTTTAACTCAAGTGTTGTGTCATGCAGTTGTTTTTTTTGTAATAAATAATTGTGTGATGATGAAGTACGGTATGGTTATTTTGTACCATTTCTTAATTAAATTCACAGAATAATTACTATACCGTGACATACCGTAACCGTGATATTAAAACGTGTTTTCTCAGTTCCTCTTGGTCAAGCACTGACACCTCACAAACTGAGAACCTGTGTTTGCGAATGTCTAGTTGCAGACAAGGAACTAGCCATGGATAGCCTGCAGGCTCGGTCTCTGATAAGCAATACTTCTTTTTTCTTTAATTTTTATACACTCATGTAAGTTTATAAACACAAAGGACACAAAACACACAAACGTGCAAACTCGGTTTTAACACATCCGTTTCTCCAGGGGTGGTCTTGATGAAATACTGTGCACTGGAGAAAGATACACTGTCATCGCAGAAGAGGGAAAGAATTGCAGTTGTAGCAGGCCACATAAAATATGAACGTTACTTTCTGTTTTAGCTGGTATTATCACAGGTGTGTGACCAGATTCTCTTACAATTATTCTTCAAAAACGTGGATGCTGACGAAGCAAGCTACCCGGCTGGTAGCGTTACATCTCTTATAATAACCAGCGATTACTACCTAGCTTTCTGTAGCGTTCAGTGTGTTGTCAGCATCACCAGCAAACCACAAGAAAACGACACTATCAAGAATGCAGCTAGAGTGAACTAGTGCACTAGTTCCAGTGTTTGCTGAAGTACTGACTGTCCAGCTAACGTATCGTGCTATTCAGGCTAGCTAATGTAGCTTTTTTGGTGAAGGGTACTGACCTTTTTTGGCAGGATTTCTGGAATTCCTCCTACTTGGAGCCATGTCAGTAAAGTGCAGCTATACAGTTGCTAGATAGTCCACAAATAATGTTGGTAAAGCTAGCAACGCAATTTAGCAATGTTTTACGAGATGTTTGATATAAAGATATATGTATGTATCTATATGTATTGTCTGCAGTGATGGACAAGGACATACGAGGTTTCAATTCTAACCCAAATTTACGTCCGCCTCTTGGATAGTCTCAGGCTAAGGTCCATGGCACACCACACAACTACATGATTGACATAGAATTGTACCAGTCCATAACAACAACATTGGTGTAGACCAATTGTAGACCAATAGTCTTTCGGAACAGTTCCCTAGTCCCGCCCTTACCGTCAACGGGAAGAACATGGCAGAGTGTGACGGAAGTTTTCACATCGTATCTCACCCGTGTTAACTTCGCTGGCGAGTGTGTTAAGTATTTCACAATCTGTTAAGACCACACTATCTGATACGAAAATACGTTCACTTTCTCATTTACATTTATTCATTTAGTAGACAGACGTTTTTATCCAAAGCGACTTCCAAGAGAGAGCTTTACAAAGAGCATAGGTCACTGATAATAACAAGATAGCCCCCAAAACATTGCGGCAGGGCTCTCAAGTGTCACGCATTTTAGTCGAGCCTGCCACTTATCAGCCAGCCCCCAAAAAAGAAAGGGTCTACACCAGGGGTTTTCAAAGTGTAAGACAGTGAGCCTCCCTTGAGAGAACATGAAGTCACCGGGGCCTCCCCCATTTTAACGGGGTCATAGAATGATTTTTTGGGGGGTATTTCACACTGTTCCTTAAGGTCTCCGAATAGGGTATGTAACATTGGTTGGGCTGAAAATGTCCCGGGTGCTGTTCTATGCGCCCTAATGCACCCTGTGAAATAGCTCTGGAATAAAACAAGAGGGTTTCTTCTTTCTATGGTATGCTCATGAATATATAGATGAGCTGCGTGCTGATTGGTTGGTTTACAACCAGTGAAGCTGCAGAGCATAACCCAACATAACTCACTGAAACATCGAAGGTGGCGACTTGAAATAAAAACATACAAATAAATCTATTGTGTCTGCACAACACAGTTTTCAACAGATTGACTAGACATCATTTGAAATGACAACGTTAGTTGTTTCCAGTTCTGTTGTCGAGCAAATGGGATCAACATAGGCAGTGCCGCCGCTCCCGCCACTCGCATTGCGCGTAGGGCACCAAGTGCTGAGGGGGCACCAAAAATAGCTTAATGAAAAATCATCATAGTCATAATAATTATAATGCAGATATTATTTTAGTATAGAAATAGTATGCTCTTTTTAGGCATGCATATCACAAAACAGCCAGAACAAGAGATATATTTAATTGCTCAAGAAAGTAACGATGGTGCCCCCCCCCCCCCCCCCCAAAAAAAACACTCGACTTTATCATGTACCAAAAATACATGGCACTCCTTTCCCTGCAAAGAAGTGTTGAGCACATTTATCTTTTCAAAGATATCAGACAAATAGGCTAACCTTGTCACCCAGTTCATGTCCTCCATGTGTTTCACCAACGGAGAGTTGTTTTAGGCGAGAAATAGGAGGACTTCCTCACGCAAGTCACACAGGCGGGTGAGGACCTTGCCCCGGGACAAGAGGCGATGAGAAATGCGCACCCGAACCTAAGACCTAGTCAAGGTTTTGATGTGAGGTGAAATCGTAACTTCACATTAATGCGAGCGTGCATGGTGCGCGAGCAACATTTTTTGCATTAATTTCAGTGCAAATTTTTTTTTTGCTTTATGTAGCCTAGCTTAATATGAACATTAAGTTGGACTCATATTCTTATATTTTCCGGAAATTACAACCCAAATGTTTACCTGAAAGATTCAGGGCTTTTGAGAAAACATATTTTTCCCACCCTTGCAGGAACCTAGATTTATGAAGTGACAGATCTTTCTTTTTTTACCTGGCTTTTTCAGTTCCTCCTGGCATCTTTTTCCCTTCTATTTTATTCTTCTCTTATCAGCTTAATCTAGCTAACTCCCTCCACAACAATAAATGATGGTTTATTTATGGAGTTAGATTAGTTTCAGCTTGTCCCTGATTAACAAGCAATATTTCACCTACATGCTACCAGACGACATTGCTTGTGATCTGAAGGAGACGATGTGCATTATTATGGCAGGTTGTTGAAGTCCACAGACACGTTAATGTGATTGGCTAAAATTGAAAGAGAGGATCTGATAGACTGCAGAGAATATACTTTAGAAAAAATGCATTTGTGAATCTAAGCGCGTCAGGAAAGTTCCAAAAATCCACACCAACGACTGCAGGGATTTGTAACTCGTGTTTTCCAATTTGTAACTCGTGTTCTCCGATTTGTAACTTGTGTTTGTCAGGTTGCAAACAAATGTAATGGGGGTCATTTATTTGTGAATCGTGTTACATTTGTGAATCACGAAATACATTTGTGAATCGTGTTACGTTTGTTTGAATCGTGTTAGGTTTGTTTGAATCGTGTTACGTTTGTTTGAATCGTGTTACATTTGTTTGTTTGAATTATGAAACTAATCTAACTCCATATTTATTGTCTCCATGGCAAACACTTGGTACAGGCACTTGTGTTTGAGAAAGAGAGCATGCGCGACAACTGAAAACTGCACTTTTTAATGCACGGTGTGATAATGTGCTTATTTAGATTAAAACCTAGTGTAGCCCATTAGCTTACTTATCAGTCACACAGTAACTTAACAAATTTAACACATATCCTTTCATTCAGTGTGTGAAAAAAACAAAGAGAAAGCAGCCGATTTTATAAGCGGGCAGAGCGGCCCACTGTGAATTCTCCCGATGGCCTGAAAACTATTAATAAACAAGCAATATTTTGGGGGGTGCTATCGGGGTGCTTTGGTCTTTCTTGGGGGTGCTGAAGCACCTGCTAGCCCCTCCCTAGCGCTGCCCGTTTCGCCGATGCTGTGGGGCTTACCCGCCTTTGCAATAGGCCTACGTAATGCAACGAGATATGATGCCTCAGTTAGGGTTAGCCTCTTTGCAGACCACACATTGTGGCTTTTGAACATCGTATGGCCCTATCCAAGAAAATCCCAACTTTATATATACCTAGTCATATTTTCTGCGCTTTCTGCTGGGTTCAGACATTTTCTATCGGCAAAGTTGCTGTCACCGCTAGCTAAAGATGTTTTGTGTCAAGTATACTTCACATGCTGTCCAGACTGAGAGAATGATTAAATGACATTAAAATATGTATATTCCATATATCTACCAAATTATAATTTTCCAGAAAGCATATTTTTTTCAATAATAAAAAATATATATACTTGCCGCCTCCCCTGAAACTCTTTGGCGCCCCCCCTGGTCTACACAATAGCCAATTGGAAAAATCGCTTGGTATGTCAGAGGTGGCAGGTTAAACCCAGCGCGGGACTAACATAGGCCCAATACCTCTGAAGGAACTTGCAATACTTTGTCTGTTATGTAAAATAGGCCTAGTCATATTTTTGTTATCACACGATGACTGACATATTGTCACATTATAAACATCTCTTTCCAAATAGGCGTAATAATTGTCACTCTTGCCTGTCTTCAAAACTTGAGAGCCCTGATTTAGTCTTTTATCAGACGCTCTTATCGATTGCGACTTACAGTACAGGCAGTGGCGTAACTATAGGGAGTGCAGGGAGTGCAGCCGCACTAGGGCCCGTGGCGAAAGGGGGCCCGTCCTCGATCTCAAGTGAGAACTGACCAGGCCTCTCGCTCCGCGTAAATCACAGAAAGGTTAACATATGATCCAGTCCTATCAATTCACAAACATTTCTCAATTATGGTGTCAGTTATTCTCACCTGCCCAATAAACATTTTAACAATGGTCAGTTTTAACAACAGCAAATAGCCTCATTCATTTTGCCTCATTTGCCTTTTGCTGAATGAAACAAATCTCGTTTTTATTAAGTGATATTGTCTGGGTAATATGTTGTCAACGATTCTATAGCCCACCCACACGTTGTGATTGTTTGCCATCCTGTTGTGTTGCATTGCCTTGTGTGTTGAGTAATTGCAGTTACGCTACCCCATGCCCTTCATTCAAAAACACAAAAGTGGCTGCAAGAAGCGGCACGAACGCAAAGAGCAGGATGAAAGGGTGGCAAAGCTGGCAAAATTATCTCCATTTGGATTTGTGGCGAGGTGTTCAAAAGGACGCTACGGCTGACCCCCAGCCCAACAGCAATGAGTGAAACTCAGCCACCAGGGTAGGCTAACGTTTACTGTCTGGTATAGCCTATTGAATGCATTTAGACATGGCTATTAAACGTCATTAAATGCACATATAGGCATAAGGCAGCAGCCAGGTTAGATATTGAAAACAATGTGCAGGATGTTGTTGGAAAATAGCTAACGCTAGATAGGCTAATCACTCATCATGGCTACCCTTACAAAAAATAAGTATATTAAAGTATACTATAAGTATACTAAAATATCGATAGTACACTTTTAGTTCACTTTTGATATACTTTTAAGAAGTATGCTTAGAAAATAGTTCACTTTTAATATACTTTTAAGAAGTATACTTAGAACATAGTTTACTTTTAATATACTTTTAAGTATGCTTTGAAAATAGTTCACTTTTGTATACTGCAAAGTAGCCTGTGAAGTGCACTTTCAGTTCATCAAGTATACTTCCTCAAGTACTTCAAAGTATACTTTGGAATACCCTAAAGTAGCCTGTGTAGTGCACTTTCAGTTCATCAAGTATACTTCCTAAAGAACCTCATAGTATACTTTGCAATACTTTCAAGTGCACTTTCATTTAATGTAAGTACGTCAACAAGTAAACTTCTAAATGTAATTTTACTATTATTTACTAATGTATTAAAATGTTTATGGGCCCCTCAAACACCTCAGATCTTGAGTCACTTGGCGAGAACGGGGCCCTCATAATAGTTTACTGCAGATTTGTAGCTCTTCACTACATACTCAATAACGTACTTTTAAGAAGTATGCTTAGAAACAGAAAATGGTATACATTTTTTTCTGGAGTAGGATGTATGTTTTCTATTATTATACAGCAAAAACAGTCAAAATAATTTTAAAGTACATTACAGGTTACATTTTTTAGATCCATCTCATTCTAATTATTCATGTCTATGAAAATCTAATGCATTGCACATTTAATCATTTTTTGTTACTGAAGCTGTAATCTTAATTACTGCTAAAACATTCTGAAACCCTATACTCTTATACAAATAATTATCAATTGGAGTATTAATGGAAAAAAAAAAAAAGCTACTTGAGAATTTGAAGGTTATACTGTCAAACTGACTGAAGAATGAAATAACGACGTGAAATAATGGAGATAGTGTGGCTCATTGGCTAGTCAATTCCCATGATGCAAGGCGGTAAATAGTGTTAAAATTTGCTGAGAAGTTTGCCGTTTGTTCGAAATACAAATGTAATTTCATGAATTTTGTTTTTTAAATGTGTCTGCTTAGAATGTAGAGTTTTGTTGCGTGGTAATTGTCTTTGTTGTTCTGGTTTACCATTGTAACCATGAGTTAAATCACTGTTACATTTGATAAGAACAGCTGGATTCTTGGAATGTTATTGAGTATACATAGCCTGGCTGCCAGCACAACTTCTCCCCGCCCACCAAAAAATTTGATCAGGAATTTGGGTCTGGAGGGTCTCGTATTGGGGAACAACTAGCCTGACGTTGTCATACTCATAATTCTAGTCAGAATATGAGTCTGAGAACTCTCCGTTGGGCTTTGACTACGGGGCGTGTTTCAAACGAGCCTGGAAAACAAATGCCTCTTCGCTCAATTGGATAGACCTACAACCACAGAAAACTACAGAAAAACTGAATCTGGGCGTATGAAATTGCCAGGGCGGGCTTTATACAATGATGGACAGATGATCAACAGTAACGTAATCACCCACGTCACAAAAGAGCGCTTAAGTTGAATTCGTTTTGAACAAACAACATATTACGTTGCTCTGATTGGTTGTAGGTCTATCCAATTGAGCGAAGAGGCATTTGTTTTCCTGGCTCGTTTGAAACATGCCCGTGGTCAAAGCCCAACGGAGAGTTCTCAGACTCATATTCTGACTAGAATTATGAGTATGACAACGTCAGGCTAGAGTATGCAGTGAAGAGCTACGAATCTGCAGTAAATTATTATGAGGTCCCCGTTCTCGCCAAGTGACTCAAGATCTGAGGCGTTTGAGGGGCCCATAAACATTTAAATACATTAGTAAATAATAGTAAAATTACATTTAGAAGTTTACTTGTTGACGTACTTACATTAAATGAAAGTGCACTTGAAAGTATTGCAAAGTATACTTTGAGGTTCTTTAGGAAGTATACTTGATGAACTGAAAGTGCACTACACAGGCTACTTTAGAGTATTCAAAAGTATACTTTGAAGTACTTAAGTATATTTGATGAACTGAAAGTGCACTACACAGGCTACTTTGCAGTATTCAAAAGTAAACCTTGAAATATACTAAAGTGTACTTTAAAGTGTACTAAATGACCTAAAAAGTGGGCCAATTCAGTTTACTTAGTACAAAAAAGTATATAAATAAGTACACTGCTAGTATACTTTAAGTAATGTGATAATAGTATACTTTTTATACTAAGTATACTTACAAAATAAACTTGAAGTATACTTCTTTTTTGTAAGGGTAATCAATCAATTCACAATGTGTATTGTAATAAGCAGTGTTGGGAAAGTTCACTTTCTACATGAACTAGTTCAGTTCGTAGTTCATAATTCAAAATGTTGAACTAAGTTTAATGCTCCAAATAATGAACTAAGTTAGTTTTCAATATGTGGCTGCCATCTGCAATACCGCTCTCTGCCTCTACGCAATTCGGCGTTCTCACACTTGCCATGCATAGACAGTAGAAGAAAGAAAGAAAGAAAGAACACGCAGCGATTGACAGGTTGGGTAACCCTGGACACAAGACTGTTAACGGTGTGTTTTTAGCCTGGAAGTCTCTAGAAATCTGGCACCTTATTAAACAAAATTAAAAAGAGTGAACGTACCATTCACCGACACCAGAATGAATGCGTCCACTGCAAAGTATCGTTCATCAGGCTGTAATACAGTAGGCTACGTTCAGTTCACGTTCACCAAAATTATGAGCAAGTTCATGAACGTGTTTAGACGCAACACTGATAAGTACAATTCCATGCGCCTCGCTAAGATCAACACTCAATAATTTCGCCCGACGATAGGTCGGTTAAGGGGCCCGTTGGTGAGATCTGCACTCGGGCCGCCAAGTCATTGTTACGCCGCTGAGTACAGGGACATTCCCCAGAGGCAAGTAGGGTGAAGTGGCTTGCCCAAGGACCAGGGGCGTAACCACCAATTTGTTCTAAGGCCTACCCAAAAACGTAAATATCTCCGAAAAATTATGCACCTCGCAAAGTAGATAAGTAAAAAAAAAAATGAAAAGATGCCTATCCATATTTTTCTAGGCCTACACCCAAAAAAAAATTCTGGCTATGTCCCTGCCAAGGACACAACATAATTTTGCATTTTCCCTAACCCCTTAGCCACCTAACTCTGACAGCCAATAGCCTACTATTGTTGAAGAAAGGATTTAGTTTAGTTGAGTTATGGTTGTATTATCAATCTGCAGATTGGAAAAATAGTTTAACATAGCCCAATACATAAAATGACAAATTTCCATGCATTGGTTTGTGCAAGTTCTTATGCAAAAACAATGAAATTCGCGACCATGCAGTTTGTCAGCGATAAAGTAAGCAAACAGCACTTGATGTCTGACGTCAACGCAGCAAACAACGAGAAGCAGGAATGTCCAACTTAAAGGAGCTGTTTTTAACTCCTCTCCGACTGCAAGCGGCAACTCTTGCCGGTTGTTTCATGCAGCCGATGTCAAATACTTATTTTATCTCGTGCTGGGTAAAGTTGCTCTCACATACTTTGCAATACTTTCAAGTGCACTTTCAAATAATGTAAGTACTTCAAGAAGTAAACTGATTACATTTAATTTTACTATGACTTGCTAATATATTAAATGTGTAGGAGCCCCTTAAACGCACGCCTCAGATCTTGCCTTGTGGCGAGAACAGGGGCCCTCGCAAAGTTACACTGCAGACTCTTAGCTGAAAGAAGCAATTTATAGACCAATTATCACCCTACGTCACACGACTGTAAAGCAGGCTCAACTGCACATGTCGGTTGCAAAAGACAAACTTCTACCGGGTCTATTACACTCGGAGTGTCGATCAGGTCATCATATATCTCTGGCCACTGGATTTCAGGGCTTGACAAACTTTTTGAGGCACTTGTCCTACATTTACGTTTCACTTGTCCATGCACAAAAGTCACTTGACCCCGATACCTTTAAATAGCCTGACCAAGTGATCGGACAAAACTAGCCTGGCTAACGGAGGTCGCTTTCTCAGGCAAATCACGAATGAAACAGGCTCGGTTAAAGAAATCCGAGATGCTGGCTATCTTCAGCAGGCTTGTATCTACAACAGGCAGTCCTCCCTGATGTTTTGGGGGTAGAATGGAGTGAACAGGCAAAACTCGGCTGACTTGGGCAAAAGTAGCCTGGCTAACGTAGGTCGCTTTCTCAGGCAAATGATGAATGAAACAGGTTTGGTTAAAGAAATCCGAGATGCTGGCTAGCAGGCTCGTTTCTAAAATAGGCCGTCCTCCCAGACGTTTCTGGTGTAGAATGGAGTGAAATACAACATTGTGCACACTGCCAGTGAGCGACCCGAGTCTGACTGATGCTAACGTCAAAAATATCGGACCAGCTGGTTAAAAGCAGAATTTCCATATCTCTTGAAAGCTGCCCAGCTCGACTTTATAGATGTAGAATTGACTAAAATTATGAACTTTGTGACATGATGTGAAGAGATTGCTGCAGCCCGACTATGCAGTCTACCGGGCGACATTCCCACTCAAATTTCAAGACTTTCGTGATCCAAATCAAAATTCTGATGCGACAGATCAATGGGGAATCGCTTTCTCTCTTACATTGCGTGTCCACTGCAGCGACGCGATGCGAGCGACAACATGTTTTCCATTCATTTTCTATGGAGCAAGGCGAATCGCTTGCGTGGTGCATTGTGGGTAGCGACGCGACGCGACAGAGCAGAGATTTTCTCAACTTTATGCAAATGAGGAACGATTTTTGCTAGCGATGGCCAATCGTGTTTTCTTGTTTCTCGTAACGTAGCAACCATGGTAAACATTTCTAGCTTTCTAGGTTTCAAGGTGGAGGAGAAACTAATCGTTTGTGTGGCTGCTTACCCAGTCCTGTACGATACATAGCTTTATTATATGGCAACGACGGTACGAGCTTTCTGATTGGCTAATGGGGAGTCATGCCAGACGCGTATTGCCCTCCTCAGCGGTCAATACGGCTCCGTATTGCCCTCTGACGTGATCTTCAAACTGAGCGACGAGTCAGCTGCTGAGTTTTACTATCCAGATGATGCTGAAAAGATTTGTCATCGAAAGAGAGGATGAAATTAAAACTATTTTAGCAGAACCATGTTGTCCACTTTCTATCAAAAGTAATGAGTTGCTAGGCAACACATGAAACCCAGCATGAGAAGACTTGAGAGCTAGCTACAATTAGCCTAGAGGTACCATTTATTTTTGTTTACAAAATGAAAAGAAGCTAAAAATGCCATATAATAAAGTACTTACTAACCTCGACCGTTCGGTCATGCCGGGAAATATCAAACCTCGGCTTTGCTGTATCAACCTCGCTATCACTCGGTCGATACGTTCCAGCCTCAGTTTGATATTTCCCGGTGTTGTCGCCCAACTGGTTACCACGCTAACTGGTTCCCCAGCTGTGCGTTCACGCATCAGTCTTCCTCAATCACCAGATTCGTCACAAATTCACAAACATGCGACTGGCGATTTTCAAGTCGGATCTCATATTTGCTGCGGCGAATATGAAAGTATGAAAGTATAGGTTACGTGCGCACTACATTACATCCATTCACAACAAAATAAATGGAGACAAAATAAAACATTTGCGTGCTCGCATGAAGTGGGATTCGATCGCACTAGAGCAAAAACTCACTCCACATGGCAGTCCGTTGCCTTACACTGAGAGCTGTTTAGCTCACAAAATACTACCAAATCGGTACGTATTTATTAACTACGTTGGCCTTCAGGTAACATCTTGTTTTGGCTTCTTCTAAAACAACTGGTTCCCATAGACACTACCCGAATTTAGGCTACTAATCACGTATTTGGGGTTGTTTCGAACCATTGGCCGTATTTTCCACGACATCACAGCTCCTTCTAACACCACATATTAAGAATTCATACTAAGAACGTCGCTGCTAACCCAGATAATACGATCAAAATAGCCTACGCGCAACCCTTTGAAACACAACATGTGTCCATTCGTTTCCTATGCGATTTCGTGTATGGCTGAGTGTTTCTTTGCTGTATCTTTTGAAATCAATTCATTTCAAAGTTGTATATGTAGCGAGCACTAGCGTACATTACAGCCATTCGCCAGGACAAAATAAATGGAAGCTAAGAAAATAAAAAAAAACGTTTTTCCCGGTTTTTTTTCATATTTGCCGCAGCAAATATGAGATCCGACTTGAAAATCGCCAGTAGCATGTTTGTGAATTTGTGACGAATCAGGTGATGGAGGAAGACTGATGCGTGAACGCACAGCTGGGGAACCAGTTAGCGTGGTAACCAGTTGGGCGACAACACCGGCATGACCTCACTCTCGGTTAGTAAGTAGTTAATATTCGTACAGAGCTGTTAATTAAAAAAAAACAAAGCATGGCGCAAGGTTGCCGAAGTTGTTGGTGCTTGTACTTTCTAATTCAGTTTACCAGAGACTGAGGAATATAATAAAACGTTTTTTACACATGTCAACGTGTATGTCTATTAAACAGTTTTGTATTTTGTATACAAGTTGTATTTTGATCGATGTTGCGAGTACGTAAACCCAAGTCTGCACACTTGGCCATTACAACTACAACAGTGACTTTAGAGAACTACATTCTACATTCATCTGTTTGAAACGCCCCCGAGCGTGGTGAACTGTGGGAAGGCGAGCGATGGCAAGCGATTTGCGTCGCTGCAGTGGACACGCACTGTTAAAGGCTGTCCTCCTTGACTTTTTTGGTCTTTTTAAATCCAACTATTTGTATGATCCGTGTGGTCCTTTTGCCGTTTTAAATGCTCTTATTTCCCGGTTTTCTGCAGCCACATTGCGCGCGCCTCCCAAATGTTTACAAACAATAAATTGGTCTATAGTAGCCAACTGTGCACAGCCTCTGAGAATGTCTAATATAGGGAGAACTTAGCCTGACGTTGTCATACTCATAATTCTAGTCAGAATATGAGTCTGAAAACTCTCCGTTGGGCTGTGACTATGGGGCGTGTGTCAACCGAGCTCGTAAAACAAATGCCTCTTCGCTCAATTGGATAGACCTGCAACCAATCAGAGCAACGTAACATGTTGTTTGTTGAAAACAAATTCAACCCAAGCGCTCTTTGGTGACGTTGTTGATTAAGTTACTGTTGATCATATGTCCATCATCGTATAAAGCCCGCCCTGACAATTTAATTGGTCCAAACAGCTCCTGTTCGGATATAGTTTTTCCGCAATCGAGCCCCTCCAGACCCATCTTCCCGACCAAATTTTTTAGTGGGCAGGGATAAATTGGGCTGGTGTGAAGGAATGATAACATACTGCTAATCGATGCTGCTATACAAATCGATACCTCATATATGTATGTACACCCATTTGTCACGTAATGCTTACTACTAAAACATGTACCCAATTATAATCAATTGAATTAACAGAGAACTAATGAGATCATGCAACAGGATGCATTTCTGTGCAAGTGAGACCTGGCTGAGATTGGAATGTGTGCGTCTAAGTAACACTGGAGTGTGCAAACACGTCAAGGTCAGACAGGAGGAGAGTTTGGGCCGCTCAGAGACTGGTGCGAGTACAATAGGGCTTCTCAGCTATGGGGAGTAAAAGTGTCAACTTGGGAGATAAGGTGATGCTGGGACTGTAACTCTTCTTCGTTTAAGGACGGCTTAGACCAGCTGGTCTGAGCACCTTTGGATATTCTGTTTAAGGCCCCCTTTCCATGGAAACCCTGCCCCACCCTTCCCCATACCTCATCGACCCTATCCCTCCTGCATACCTTTGGAGACCCTGCCTCACCTTTCCCCATACATCATCGACCCTGGCCTGGTCTGCCTCACCCCCCTCTTTCCTGGAGGCGCAGCTCCCATCTCCCTGTACGCCATCAGGACCTCGGGGCGATCTACTCCCTTCCCTGGAGCCCCCCCCCTTCCCTGAGATTACCTCAGACATGTGGGTCTTGTCTGCCCCCTCTCTGAGGAGACCTGTGGGTCTTCCCCGCCCCCTCCCCCTCCAACATCACCAGATCTGTGGATTGCCCACCCTGTGCCACCGTGAACGCCCTGGACATTTAATTGGACTATCACATCCCCACCCTATGGTCTTCTGGCCAATCACCCATCAAAGGCACTCCCTCTCTGGAGGGTACAAGACCTGTCTCCCAAGGACAGGGAGACAGAACTTGGACTGGGCAGAACTCTCTCTGATCTCTGTCACGACCACTTTCTCAACGAAGGCCTTTGTTTGTTCTATTCTGAGACTCTGTTTCTGTGAGGCTACGATTGCATCATCTGATTCATTGTATTGGATTACGAACATCCTGGTGTGTTGTTTTCATTGTGTATCTTGTGATTGCATCATTACTTATATTAAACTACAAGTAACCTGGTCCGATGTTTAACCTTGTATTATTCTCCACTACCCAGCGACACATATTCCTTAACACTGGCAGCCAGGCTAGGGAAAACTGCCACTCTTGGGAAACTTCCGGGTTCTGAACTGGTAGTTCCATGTGGGGGCGCTAACGAGCGAGTGCAGAATGAATGAGGTCGATGGAGCTATACCTCTCAAAATCCACTTTTCTCAGGATATCATTTTTTGTCTAGTAATTTGAAAAAAAATACACACTGCTAGCTGTTAGATTTTTTTAAGTCGCCTTTCTGTTCTAAAAAGTCTTTGAAAATGTAATTGACGGCATACACATCGTACGACCAGAGCTACTGCTTTACGGCAAGCTCTGGTCACTTCCTTTTCTCTCTCAAGGCATCGACAACACAGCTGACATGTTAGGCTCTCCCTGTCAATACACATGCTAGAAAGAGTTTTGGCTTGCTTATGTTGTTGCTAATGTTGCTAATGCTCTGACATTCTGATTCCGCTTCGGATCCCATCAAGCGGGAGCTCTGGTCGTATTAGTCCTTCACTAACCAATCAGCATTCATTAGCAGAATGCTACACTGCAAAAACTCCTGCTCTAACCAAGACATATAATCTTATATCCAGCCAAAGTGTCTTATTGAGCTTATTTTGAGAATAATATACTAGGCAAGAGCAGAATGTGTAAGATAATTTTGATTATTTTAGGAATATTTTTCCTTTATTTTCTTACTTAGTTAGTATATCTTAAAGTTAGTTATTTTTATGTACATCAAGCTAAACTAGAGAGGGTACAATTTCTGAGGAAATTGTAGGGTGTGCTTGCTTGCTTCAGTTGCAGGTGGGTCAGTTTTCCCTTCTAGTGATATTTCAAGCATTTAGCCTACTCATATTGCATAATTCACTAAGAACATCCTTTGAAACAAGAAACCCCCTTTGAAACAAGCTACTGTTACGGTGCGTGTCCACTAGAGCGGAGCGGCGCGGAGCGTCGGCTTCCAATCCATTTTCAATGAAACTGGGCGTCCGTAGGCGTAGGGTATTGTGGGAAGGCGAGCGGGGCGTCGAAAGTTGGATTTTCACAACTATATGTAAATGAGGAGCGTGAAAACGCTAGCGTTGGCCAATCGGGTTGTTTTTTTGTTTCTTGTAACATAGCAACTGTTTGTCATGGTAAACATTTCTAGGTTTGACAATTTGAAGATGGAAGAGCAACTCATCGTATGTGTGTCTACCCACTCAGTCTTGTTTTATACTCGTACGATTAAAGAGACGTTAACAAAAAATGTATACCTGGCGCAGGGTTGCCGAGGTTGTCGGTGTCCCTGGTGTGTTAAATTCAGTCTCATCACTTTAGCTAGCTACAGTACGCAACCTAGCTCTAATTTTCTTCTGTGCTAGCTGCATACTGTACTAGTCTAGCTACAGTAGTCTAGTTTACCCGGCACACGATTGACATTCAATGTTGAAATGCTGGCAGTCACTCGCTAGCAATACAGTAAATATGTAGTGGCCATAACCGAGCGAATGTTACTGAAGTGCTGTACAGTACTGTACCCATAGCCTAGTTGACCAGATCATGCAACATCTAGTCAGCGTATCTGATTCCTTGCATCATGCAGTGTAAAAGCTGTATTTTGATCGAGACAGGAGCACCTATATATTTATATCAATAATGATCGATATTGTAAGTACATGAACCCAAGTCTGCACACTTGTCCATGACACCGTTTTAAACAAACTACAACAGTGACCTAAGAGAACTACAACTCTGTATTAACTTCTCGGTATCTAACACGCCCCCGAGCGTGGAGCACTGTGGGAAGGCAAGCGGTGCAGAGTGTTAAAAAACGCTGTAGTGGACACGCGTCACTGGCAGTATTTCAGATGGAATTGTGATTCAAATCAACCCAGTCTCATCCCAACTCGTCAAATATTGACGCTTGGGCAGAGCCCTTTGGCGTCACAATACCGACGCCGGGGGACGCCTTTTTCGTCGTTTTTTGACGCCTAGGGACGCCCATTGACTTCCACGTTAATATGTTCGGCTTTTCCCGTAGAAAATTGTAAACTATGGCGTCGTATTTTGACGCATTAGGTCTCCCATAGATTTTGATGAGCGGCTTTCGGATTTTTACGAAACGTCACCATAATAAGTCGGGTGATTTCGTAAAAATCCGGCCGATGTGCTTTCAACGTTATTTTTGTTGTTGTTAAATCCAAGACATAAACGTTAGAAATGACATAAACCTTATTTAAGGCCATACAAGTTATTTATAAAATGGACTGATACAAAATAAACCGATCTAAAAAGGTTGGCCTATGTGCATAAAAAATAAAAATAAAATCCTTCGGGGGAGGAATATCATTTTATTTTAATCATAATTTTAAGCGCATGGAAGCAATCATGTCAAATGCACTGACAGCAAAACCTATAAATTATCCAACATTATTGTAATTTTATTATTACACACAAGTCGCCGAAAAGTTTGACGCTCAATATCTGGCTGGAACTACTTCTTCTCACCCAAACCTCCGCTCTCTCGTACTGAAAAGGTAAGCTATTATCGATGAGGTAAATTTATATTTAAGATACTATCCTACTATACAGTTTTTTTGTTTTGTTTTTAGGTTGGTTTAATGTTATTATGTTTGACGTACATTGCCAGGTGCTTTGCATCACCAATATAAATTAATTGACTTTGTAAACTGCAAAAATAGTCTAATACACTGTGCTAGCTAGCTAGCTAGTCTAACGTTATGTCATGCAAGGTCATGAACCGGTGCACTTTCATTGGACTCAGACCAATGTTTATCTTTGCTGGCGTGGTCCTTTTTACATCTCATAGCTTGCTAGGCATGACATTTATTGTATTGTATTTTTTATCTTTTCTTACTTGCAGCTGAAGTCACGCATTTTCTGGAAACGATATCGATATCCTTATATATCCTTGCCTTACTGCCTATTTTAATAATTTGTCAGGACGTACCTGTGTCCACCTACCTCTGTCTACCTGTGTTACGCCCTCCACAGGCTCTGCCTGTCTTTCTGTTTGTGTCTTTCTGTTTGTCTGTGTTTGTGTGAATCTCCAGGCTCCAGTGATCCAGTCCACCCTACCTGCACAAGATCCACACCTGCGGTCCAGCTTCCCAATAACTTGCGGTGACATACCCTGGTTTGCCCTCCACTCACCGCCAGATCGTTGTTTTTACAACCTGGTACCTACATTCCTGGCCTCCTTGTACTTCCGAGTCTATTATCTACTATTTGTATTCAAAGTGTTCTAATATTGCACTTTCTTGTGTCCCAAAGAAACATCCCACTCGCCATCTGCCCATTTGTCTGTCTACTCTTTCAACTCAATGATGAGTGATTTGATGATGATGAACTCAATGATGAGGATGAGCTCAAGAGTGTAGATACATTTCTTGAACATCTCAAGACAGAAGAGGTAAAGCAGCTTCTGTTTTGTCTATAGTTAACAGTATTCCTTCTTACCAGTTCATATAAGATACATGGAGGCGTATTTAAAAGACATGAATCAGAAGGGTTACACTACTTCAACTGCTTTTTCTGTCAGTAGTCCGAAGGCATTTCCCATATTGGTAAACCTTTCTTAAACCAAGTTGTAATTCTAGACAGAGAAGAACAGACAGAAAAATAAGACTGCATCACCAAAGCCTGTTCATTGGAAGAAGAGGGACCACAATGGGGACATTGTTCACCAGCGCCCACGAGCCCTTAGAAAGCAGTCAACATCACAAAGACCAGACGAAGGAAGACATGTTTCTTCTTCACTGCCATTAGACCATGGCCAACACCTAGACCATGGTGAATAATCTTTTGTTCCAAATGCTGTATTTCAACAGTGTGTTGTGGCGATGTTGGAGTTACGATATTATTATTTTTTCTCCTCCCTTTTGAAAATTTGAATATGCGGCAGCTTGAGGACCTTCTACAGGACTCAGAGAACATGGAATCGCAAGATTTTGTTCAGCAGCCACCATTGTCCAGTTGGAGTCAAAGGCAGAAAGAGGTCCAACAATGTTGGCAACAGGCGAGGCCACAGAACCTTGACAATTTACTTTCTGCTGAGAACATTGTACAGATGACATGCAATCACTGTCACGTGAAAGAAGCTGTCATCCGTTGTGGGGAATGTATTCCCTCAGAGTGGTTTTGTGCTGAGTGTGATGGCTCGGTACATAAACACCACACTCTACACAACAGGCAAACCATCATGGATGGATTTTTCAAATACATCCCACCAACAGAGTCTGTGACACTCTGTGACACTGGAAAATACAGCATTTGTGAACAAGGTTGGCGTTTCTTTTACAATTGATTGTCAATTTTCTTAACAGATCATTCTTATCTGAAATTGAAATGTGTTATTTAAGTCATTACTCACAACCCAAACATTATTAATTGTATACCTTATGGTTCTTTGCCTTGCAGATTGTTTTCTGCCAACAGCTCTACCTCAAAGGATATGCTCCTGTGACACCGCTGATGCAGCAGTCTCTGTTGGTAGATCCATCATACTGGTTTGCATAAATGGTAGGATCTTGTCAAACTGTTGATTTTTTTTTTTTTTATATTACTAACACGTCACTTTGGTTTCATGTTATTGATTTGCCTTTCATGTGCTCTCAGGCCGTTATGATCTTCACGTTCCGGTGCTAACATGCAAACATTGCAACCAGAAATGGGCTCCAGAAGTCAGTGACTTTGTAAAGAGTGGTTACTGGCCCGCTACCATGCAGGCACAGACACTGTTCCACCAAGATCTCTTCCATTCCTTTGAGGCTATGAAGACAGCAGCTCCAGGAATGTCCAGACAAGCCTTTACAGCAATGTTGGACCAGAGAACAAAGCAATATGGAAGAGTAAGTAAAAAGCAGTTCAAGGTCCACAAGTGGCTGTAGTAGGTAGTACATATTTCACATTATAGACTGAAGACCTTACCACACAAAATAGTATACATGCATACAAAACACAAAACATACAAAGGCAAAGATGTAGTTTATCGTTTTTGAAAGCTGTATTATATTATTTTCTTTAGACTGGCAAAGTGAATGCAGATGCATTTCAGAGAAGTTTTCTGCAATTTGTGTACTGCAACTATGAAGAGAACCAACTTCTTGGAAAGGAGCCATTGGTCTGTCCAGCCTGTAGCCCTGAAATGGTGGCTGTTTCTGTGGATGGCAACAGAAAGTTGTACAGGTTCCAGAAAACAAACCAGTGAGTTCTGTGCACACATTATGAACAGCCAATGTAGTTAATATACAGTATGTCCAGCTGTTAATGACACTGTTAATGTCAATGTTTTTTTTGATAAGTGCTACATAAATAAAGGGTCGTATTACAAAGGTAGTCCATAATACATTGTCTTAAAGGAGTGAAGAGCCAGGGTTCTTCGATGGAGTGTTTTTAGCCCGAGACTCTGAGGTGTCCAGTTTTGTTGAGGAGGTCCGGGGAACTGTCAAGAGTGTACGTTTTACATTATTCTGAACAACATTTATTGGGATTATTTTGTTCTAATTAAAGTTAAAGTAGAAAACACGATTGCCTTTGGAGAAGGGAGTCTATGATCAGGTGGGGATACAGCACTAGATTCTTATCCAGGGGGCACAGTACATTCATATAGCATATTGCTTTATCCTTCAAATGTAAGATAGGTCAGGCAATGACAAAATTTTGACAGTTAAAGTTTGTGTGTTTGCGTGAACAGTCCTGCAATCTAGTGTACTTGAATTAACTATTGTCATGTTCGAATGATTTACTTTGCTAGACCGCAGGAAAAGCGATGTGTGGTGACACCCAATGGAATGCAGCAAGAGAGACTTCAAAGCGGGCCAACAAGTTGGATGAAGAAGGTGTGGAAATTGCTGTGTGTAGACATGGATTTCTTCTCAAAGGTTGGTATAGGTCTGATTAAGTAATAGTAAAAAAAAAAAAATATATATATTTATATTATGATCTAAAGCCTCTTTCATGTGCATTGTGCTTTTTTTAAAGGTCTGAATATGTATAGAGGAGAAATCTTTGCATATCCAATGTTTCTCCAAAAAGAGTTCCAGAGTGCTACATTTTTGGCCATGGATGTGACCTGCCGATATGTGCCATACTTGACAAAAGTGACAGAGGCCCTGACGCATCTTCAACCCTTTCAGGAAATGAAGCATTGCTTGTCTGTGATGCATGCCAAAGCCCACAATACAAAATGCGAGGTGATGCTTTTAGCTACTTGACCGTACATTTTAGAGTATGATGTGGCAAACTGAGTGTAAAATGCCATACTAAATGACAATAGCCATACCACAGTGGTCTGGACTGACCCATACAACAACCTAGGAGTGTGTTTAAAGTTTTTCTGTAGCCCCTAAGTGCTGCCCTCTAAAGTTGGTAATCTCAGGATATGCTTCAATAGCGTGTGTCCACAGCGCTTTACACATTATCTTCTTCCTGTAGATTCTGTGGACTGCAAGGAACCAGGAGGGCGCCGGCACCACTCTCGGTGAAGAAGTAGAGCAAGTGAATAGTTTTCTCTCCAGATGTGCCCTTACCACCAAGTACATGGCCAAGTCAGGTTTGTAAGCTTATTTCCCCCTGCCAGCCTGCAAATGTACATGTTTTACAAAATTGTATTGTGATTTTGTTTTGTTCTTCACAGTAAGAACTGACAAGCTGACTGTCCATGCTATGGGGTGGAATGAACGGAAAGAAAATGGCCTCCATATTGCCTTGTCTTCCAGATTCAGGAAGGTATGTTCACATACTGAAGATGATTAACTTTTTAAAGCAGTTACATATAAGCGTAACTTTTACTTATTATACCCAAAATGCATCACGTTGTTATAGTACCCCCTAGTAGACATTGTAGTGGTACAGGACCTCTGGTACTTTAAAAGACCTTAAGTATTGCTGTTTTCAGACAGTAGAGAAAACTGTGGATGTAGCTGAGAGCCTGAAGACAATGCAGGAGCAGTTGCATTGCTGTGATGACATGCTGAAACAATGGGTTGTTGATGTCAAGCAGTGGGCCAGTAGCAGTAAGAAAAATACTTAATTCATAACCACTCTCAGTCACTTGGTTGTAATATCTGCATATCTGTAGCTTAAATGTTAAAAGTGTATTTATTTTATCTTTAATCAAGGAAGCGCAGCACCTGGTCCTGTTGATGCTCAAAGTTTGCAGATCACAATCGAAGCACTCTTTGTGAGCATTTGTCAGAAAAAGCACTACCTTTACAGACAGAATGGTATGTATAGTGTTAACATAACTAATGCAGATAAATCTTAGGCTATACTGATATCTTCATTACCATGGCAGCTCTTTTTACGTACTATTGTTTTTACTGTATTTGCAGATCGCAACAAAAGGCAACAGAAAATAACTCAAAAGATAGCCCAGGAAAAGAAACGGTTGCTGGAAGACATCCAGAGATACAACCAACAGCCTGATGGTGACCTTGTGGACACAGAGTTAGTTGTGCAGAAACTCTCTAACAAAGCTGCAGAGAGCATGATCTGGCCTTGGCAGGAACATAACACAGGTGTTGCATCAAGATTTAACTTAAGTATGCATATAAAATGTCATCAAATTCGTTTATTAATGTCAAATGCTTTTATTCCTTGACAGACGGTGTGGACATCCTCACAAAGAAGAAGCTCTTTGACCACGTAATGCTTGCCTCACGACTAAAAGAGGAAAAGCAGATCCTTGTGAAGGAGATGCTGCAGCACTGCCAGTACCTCAAGGACTCAGTGGCAAATGTCCAGACACTGATGGGCACTGTTTTAGTGAGCACACAGACAGGAAGTAAGTGTAAATCAAATGATCTGGCTACATGCACTTTCAAATTTATAGGTCTAACTATTTAAGTGGAAACCAATCCTGCTAGTATAGTCTTCGGTCAATTAATTTCAACATAAATTAACAACATTTCCAGGCTTGCCAAATGGATTAACCGAGGAGGGGTCCAAGGGCCTCATCAGTGCACTAAAAAGAAGACTGCAAGACCTGAGACTCCAACAGCAGACCATAGCAGGCACCTACAGATGCACTCTCAAACCAAGTAACAGGCTGGTGGAAGAGGAGGACAGGGAAATGGAAGAAGACATGGACTGGCAACGTGGCAACAGCTCGGATGATGATGATAGTGATGAGGAGGAGGATGCAGAGAATTGAATTCAAGTCACTTGGATCTGAATCACTCAGTCACAGCTGTAATCGCCTGAGACCTAATTTGATATACTGTGATGTATACTGTGTGTTCTCTCCCTTTTGATCTCTACCTGTAATGGCCCAGGCGAGTCAATTGCAACAGAGGCTGCCTCTAGAGCATGACTGCAGCAGAGCAGAGAGCATTATGTGTAAATGAGTGGTATAACATAACACTTAACTTATAACATGGGTGAGTTGGTGAACAAGCTAACGTTTTCGGGTTTTTGTTTTAGATTCACTATTAGGTAAGGGAGCGCGCTGGCTCCGCCTTCCCATTGCGGGGAGGGCCAGCGGCTACCAGGTTTTGGTTTATTTTCACTAACTCAGTCTTGTTTTTCTGTTCAATAAACTTTTGTATGATTTTTTACATACATTGACTTGTGTGGTTGGACTCAATTTATGTTGGCTGGCAGATTGGGCAATTGGGAAATGATGGGGATAAATTATTCATTTATTATTCATCATATATTTATTCATCATATATTTCAATTATCCAGATTGATTTTGAAAAATTCTGATTTAACTCTGTATAACTATCATCTCAATATTTAATATTGATTAGTGACCATTAGTGAAAATCTGAGTCTGGATGAGGTTTAAGTTCTGTGTGTAATATAAGGTGGATTCGACTTCATGCAGCGCCGGCGTCGCCTGCAGCCCGGCTGACTTGACGCAGCCAATGGTATTCTCAGATTCAACGCAGCCGGCTGTCGACGCCGCCGGCGCTGCATGAAGTCGAACGTACCTATAGACGCATTTTCTGCTGAAATGAGTGGGAATATTTGGCGTATAAACCACGCAAATAGGGATCCTCCCAACGGAACCCTGAGTTAGCTGAAAGCTACTGATAGCTAACTGTAGTTCTTTAAAACCAACGAGATTCCAAACAATCGTAAAACGAAGTAATCGGATGGTTTCGAATTATGCGAAATTACACATGATGACAAGCCAAAAAGGCTAAATATAGCTACCAACAAATCTTGCCATACACTATGATTTAAGTAGCCCTAGCCTACACAAAAGGCGTGTTCGACTTCATGCAGGGCCGGCGGCGCGGACCAGCCAATGGCATTCACTCCTTCAAGTCAGCGAGGCCGGCTGTCGGTGCCGCCGGCGCTGCATGAATTCGATTACACCTAAAGTCAAGGCTAATCCCTCGATGCGTCATCTCATTTAAAATACTACTCCATTGCCAACTACGGCATTTAATGCTAATATTGATTACCTCTTCAACACCTCCAGTATATTATAATCTATTCATACATACTTTGTATGTGATATATCAATTGTTAAGATGTTCTGTTTTCAAACCCTAAACATGTAAACTTTGAAACATGTAGGCCTAGTTGAACTACAAATATGGCGTCGGTCAACATCTCGATGCAGTGTTTAATGGAATACGTTTGTAGTTCTTTTAGTAATTTGTCTTTTACACCAATATCATCTCCAATTTTATATTAGATTGATCAGAAATGTAAAATGTATATATACATTATAGATCAATACGCATTATATATAATCAGCACTACAAAAGTAAACTTTGGAATGTCTTTTTCTCATACATTTATTTTATATTAATTTTGAGTTTTGAATGTTTTTGTCACACTGCATGGAATGTCTCAATGGAGCAACATGGAAATTTTCAGCCCGGTAGCAGCATACATTGGAGTACAAGACACATTTTAGATTTTGAAAATGAACATTTCAAGGTGGCGCTGTTGAGCCTCTATCTGGCTTAGAGGTAAAGCCATGTGAAAAAAAGTATTTACTAGTCCAAAATATTTGACAGGGCAAGCCACGAACATGTACCACCAAGGACATCAAACCCCTAACCCTAGCGCTGTCGGTTCAGACCATGTCTTATGCAGAGCAACTAATCATCATTTAAGTTTGGGGATAAACAAATGCACAAGTGGTTCTGTACCCTGGTTCTGTTTGTGCTAAACCAGGACTATGTGCCACCAAAACATAATTTGACTTTGACCACTGATGTCGTCTATTTAGATTATGAATGGTCTTGGAATCTATACTTGTAAAGATACCTCATTGCAATGGCATATTTGGATTTTAATAAGACTGTCGTACAACAACGTCAAACCCATTTTTGGAAAGGTCTTAGCTTGCGGGTTCATTTATGTAAATTTGACACATCCTGTAAACCCTTATCTGATATATTGACCTTTGAACCCTTGCCAGGGGTCACCTTAAAGCCCTATATTTAGTAGTAGTATGGTAATTAGGGTTCCTTTTATGGCACATAGTCCTGGCTTGGTACAGTGAATGACTGGGGTTAAATAAACGGTGTCTTTTAGTTTCATAACCCTAGCCCCTACAGGGGATCAACAGCGCCACCTAGAAAAGGTAATTTTTCCTAAAATTCAATTCAATTTTATTTCCTATCTGAAGCTAGGATCATCCTGGGATTTTGTATTGAGACCAATATTGACGCTCTTCACATCATACTGGAAGATTATGATGTCAAATAATGTTAAGTAAAGTTGACATATAAAGATATTTAAATGTTGACTTTTCGAGTACTGATACATTTTGTCTTTCATAAAAGACCAATGAATGTATATTTGTCATATTAAGTGATTTAAATGTAACTGAGGACAAAGATCTTCTCAAAAAAATAGTTTTTAAATTGAAAGTAAAAAAGAACTACATTTCCCACAACCCTGCTAATATGTTTTAACGCTAATATGCGCCATATTTGTAGTCCACATGAGTTCGCTATGGTTATCATTTTAGTTAAGTGTAGCCCACATTATTTAATGACCTATTCAATTACTTTAAAAACTTGTATAGGTCTTACCACGTGTCAACATGCAAAAAAATAGAATATATAATGTATAATTCATATAGCCTACCTTCCTGCCATCACCTTTATTAAGGCATGGATTATTCTGAATGTGACGTCATCGCGCCACACTCCCAGTACAGATTATTCATATTCAGCCACAAGGAATCCATCATTTAACATTGTATGTAATGTGGTGTTAATAAGATAACAAATTTACATCCGCTTGTGATGGCCTAACTTTTAATCTAAGTCTTCTCTCCATAGGTAGTCTACTCTTACCTCCACCAAACAAGGGATCAGATGGTTGCTTGTAGGCTAACATAAGTGAGTCCAACCATGCAAGTCAATGTTTATAAAAGTAATACCAAAGTTTATTGAACAGAAAAACAAGACTGAGTTAGTGAAAATAAACCAAAACCTGGTAGCCGCTGGCCCTCCCCGCAATGGGAAGGCGGAGCCAGCGCGCTCCCTTACCTAACAGTGAATCTAAAACAAAAACCCGAAAACGTTAGCTCGGTCACCAACTCACCCATGTTATAAGTTAAGTGTTATGGCGGCAACCATAAATCAATGCCTAGAACCCAGGAAGTGACTAAATGACTAAATGTAAATGTAAGTGGATAACAAACAAAACTTGAACTGAGAAAAAGATTGTGGCCGTAACAGTATCACAATAAGCTCATAACATGTTACAGTGTATATCAATAACAAATATAGAATTGGGAACTCTTAAAACAATAACCAGGCAGCTAGGCACAGAAATATTAACAGCAGACTTCCAGGTATCCTCCCATTCTTTTACACTGTGAAAAGAAATAAACATCAGAATCAGAATATGGTTTATTCACTATGTATGTGAACAAACACAGAATTTACGGTGGCAGGGAGGGGCAAACAATAAACATACGGATCTTAAAGTAAGTAAAAGTGCAAAAGTTTAACTATTTCTTAGAACTAAAATCTAAGAATAAAACAATTTAAATATAAAATATGTATAAAAATAAGAGTAAGACTAAGTAAGTACAATTTTGATAACATAGTGGTTACTTTATCAAAAGTTTGTGAAATACAGTGATCAATGTTATTTGTTTTTACAATTCCACCATGAGATTATGTGACTTAAGTTAAAGGTCCCCATGGCATGCTGTTTTTGGATGCTTTTATATAGGCCTTAGTGGTCCCCTAATACTGTATCTGAAATCTCCTCCCGAAATTCAGCCTTCGTGCAGAATTACAGCCACTACGAGCAGTCCCACAATGAGCTTTCCTCAGGATGTGTCGTTCCTGTATCTGTAGTTTTAAATGCTATGAGGAGGAGAGAGGCGGGCTAACTGCCATGCTTCGGTCGTTTGTAAGCCATGATGTCTCGAGGAAAAACCAATATTGTGCTTGCACAGTCGTAGCTCATTTTATCATTGGCGGGCCATATTCTTTGGACGGGCAAAGCAGAGTAAGAGGAGGTAACCTTTCCCCCTTATGACGCATAAGAGGAAAATTCCAGATGGGCCCATCTGAACTTTAATTTTTTCAAAGGCGGAGCAGGATATCCAGGGCTTGGTTTACACATATCGTAATTTCTAGCCACCGGGGGACCATAGGTAGCCTGGCTCTGCCCTCCTACGTACTTCCGCTCAATTTGGATTTTGCTTCTGTACTAGGTCTGGGAGCTTGGCTCTGAAGTCGGTTTCCAGAAACACATTTTTTGTAGGTCCAATCAGCGAACAGAGGGAATGGCTAAGAACGATGACGTTAATGTCGTGCACTTGTTTGAGTAGTTCAGTAACGGCGGCGGAGAAAGATGCGAGCGAAACTATTCTGCGGTTGTGGCAACGCTGCCGAATATAGGTTAAAGCCGGAGCAAGAACATTCCTTGCTGAGTTTTGTTGGTGGCCATGATGTTGTGGCCCTCCTCCCCACGGGGTTCGGGAAAAGTTTGATTTTCCAGCTACGGCAGCTTGCTCCGTTACAGTAGTGGTGAAGGAGTTGGCTAAGGCGAACGCTTGCGATTGGTTATGGCAAATCAGAGTGGTTCTGGGCGGATCCAATTGTTTTACACTTCAACAGAGGACCCGCCTTCAAGGAAGTTAACGTTTGTCAATGGAGAGATCCCAGACCCTCTGGACAAATGAAATGTACGAGGGTCTGGTTAGGACCAGGCTAGACCATAGGTAGGATAGGGGAACTCATATTAATGTTAAATAACCTCCTAAAGTGAAGTTTTCATATCATGGGACCTTTAACACTGTATAAGTACGGGTTTGGAGAAGCACATTTTGTCGTATTGGCTGAAATAAAATTCAAATCCTAATAGTAATCAAATCAAATGCTTGGACAGTAATATGAATCTGGTATCTGTGGCCGTTACAGGACTATAATTAACACAAAGAATAACGAATCCTTATTGGATACTGCAGTTCTTTAGTAGAGTAGAAGTTAATTTCTCTGATATCACTGATTGGTGATAGTTTCTCCACAAAGGGAATGTATGTTTAATGATAAATGTTCAACTTTTAACAACAGGAACTATAGGCTTTTCACAAGTTGCTTGTGATAAAAAATGCTGTTGGCTACATTTCAGATGGAGGAAAGAACTTGAAATATAGGCAAAAGATAAGAGTACAGTCTCAGAGTTCGATGGGCCTAAATGTTAACCTGACACGTCAGATAGTTTGTTGCACAGAACCACCTGGGGAAGTCATCCTTGGAAACTGTTAGGAAAAGGGCAGGCACTTTTACCCCTAAAATTGCAAGGGATTGTATCTGTCTATTAGGGCCGGGCGGTATGACGGTATATACCGTGCGACGGCAGAAACCGGGAGAGTTTTGGCTATACCCTTTCAACCGCGGTATACTTTTTGACTTTTAAATGTTTTGCCCTTTTAAAAAGGGCTCGCATCTAAAGTCTTTACAAATTTGTGATATTTTTGTATTTCACGTCAATTAAATGTCTGGTTGTTGTATTGTATATAAGCCATTGCATAAATCGTATTCCTGCAATATTTAGAATTGTAGTTTAACTTTTATTTGATTTGCTATTTTCGTTTGACCTTGATGCAGATTTGCGTTGGTCTGACGGAATTTTTGATGTGGAGTACACATTCATGCCGATGCTAATTAATTATATATTTGATGACCCATTCTGCAGGTAACCAATTTGATTTGTTGCTCAAGTTGTATGTCTCGTGCTGTAAAATTATTGTTGTAAAATTACACTGGTGGCGTTGCTAGCATTCTTGATTTAGGATGACTAGTGAAGGCTAGCTACTGACTAATTGAGAGGGAGGACATGCCGGGAAATATCAAATTGAGGCTTTAACGTATCGACCGAGCTTTGACAAGGTTGATACGCCGACACCGAAGTTAGATATGGATAGTAAAACTCTGAGCTGTGAGTACGTCACCATGCGGATGGCATGACTGTGCATCCGCCAATCGGAACGCTCGTACTGTCGTTGCCTTTAAATAATAGCCAGTAACGTCTTGTAGTACATGCAATACCGTTTTTTCCACCACACGAGTGGCACTGGTAAAATTTCTTAGCTGAATTTACAGAACAATTACTATACCGTGATATATACTGTAACCGTGATATAAAATTACTCATACCGTGATAGAAGATTTTGGCCATATGGCCCACCCCTATCTATCACTCTAAATCTAAGGCCTGTAGCTGCCAGGAGTTCCTCTGTAGGATGATAATTAGTTTGGCCACAAGTGCATTACTTCAGACGGCCTATGGTCAGATGGCTGAGCGGTTAGGGAATCAGGCTATTAATCAGAAGGTTGCCGGTCCGACTCCTGGCTGTGCAAAATTATGTTGTGTCCTTGGGCAAGACACCTCACCCTACTTGCCTCGGGGGGAACATCCCTGTACTTGCTGTAAATTGCTCTGGATAAGAGTGTCTGCTAAATGACTAAATGTAATGTAAATGTAACTTGAAGCCTGGAAAGATGGATTCATGGACAAGCTAACTCAAAAAAGCTTTAATAATAATTAAACCCCCACTAAAAATAATTTAAATGAAACACAATTGCATGCATCTGAGCTTACCTGCTTTGAACGTCCCTCTTTTTAAACAGGAAATTGCAGCCTGAAAATATATGAACAGAGGAATAACAAATAAGATGATTTGCCTGAATTTTTTGGGGTCATTACAAGAAAAGATTATTCATGATGCATAAGCATATGACCCTTAGATAAGACAACCTTTACCTTAAATTCTTTTTCTTTTTCCTTGAGGAGAAGAGATGTGGGAAGAAGTAGAAAGTGGGTAACATAGAGAGAGGGTTGGTGAAGGAGGTAAAGAGAGCGAGGGACTGGGGAAAGGAGGTGCGGAGAAAGAATGGGAGGGAAGAGCAGGAGAACAGAAAGAGTGGGAGGGAAGAGGAGGGGAAGAGAGAGAGGGAGTAGGAAGAGTAGATGAAGAGAGAGAGGGAGTAGGAAGAGTAGATGAAGAGGGAGAGGGAGTAGGAAGAGGAGATGAAGAGAGAGAGGGAGTAGGAAGAGTAGATGAAGAGAGAGAGGGAGTAGGAAGAGTAGATGAAGAGAGAGAGGGAGTAGGAAGAGTAGATAAAGAGAGAGAGGGAGTAGGAAGAGTAGATAAAGAGAGAGAGGGAGTAGGAAGAGTAGATGAAGAGGGAGAGGGAGTAGGAAGAGTAGATGAAGAGAGAGAGGGAGTAGGAAGAGTAGATAAAGAGAGAGAGGGAGTAGGAAGAGAAGATGAAGAGAGAGAGGGAGTAGGAAGAGTACATGAAGAGGGAGAGGGAGTAGGAAGAGTAGATGAAGATAGAGAGGGAGTAGGAAGAGTAGATGAAGAGGGAGAGGGAGTAGGAAGAGTAGATGAAGATAGAGAGGGAGTAGGAAGAGTAGATAAAGAGAGAGAGGGAGTAGGAAGAGTAGATAAAGAGAGAGAGGAAGTCATAGGAGGTGGGTGGGGGACCGGGACAAGGTTAAGGGTGAAGGTTTGATCCTGAGTGGAGGCAGGGGATGTTGCTTCTGGTGTTTCTTCTCTTGTTTCTTCACCAGCTGTGGCAAGAAGGCTATTGTGGTCTGAGAGATAAAGAAAAATAAGTAAATGTAGAGGGAAGCAATATGTTCTCTGCTCCCAGCTTGAATCTAACTATAACAGCCCCACAAATGAGGTTAATTAAACAGAAACAGGGTCTAATCGGGGAATATTTACTCATCAACAATATTCTATTAGTATATTTTATGTTACATAACATGTTTAGAAACTAAATGTAAATGCAAAGTTATAAAAAAGCATGTCCCAATGCAATATATATGTTCTTACATTTAAGATAGTATTCATAAAGGGTGGTCATTTTTTTAATGATCTCCCTCACAGGCCCCTCTGGTATGAAGCCTATGCCTGCAATGACCTCTGCTGTAAACCCCCCCCCTCTCTTCTCTTTCCCCATGAAGAGCAGGGGCTTTAAGTCCAGTTCATGCAGCTTATTGTCCTAAAAAACAGACATTAACAAGTTATCAGGCTTTGTCCTCTGTATCAGCTCTATTGCCATCTGATCAACTACTTTTGAAATGGTATCATACTTCTTCCAACTTTTCAAAGTATCTACTATACTTCTTTTCAAATTGACAAAGCTAGGGGTCCTGACAGGAAGACTATAAAATGTGATGCTGCTATTGATAAATGATATGGCCTGATACCAATGAAACTGGCATTTATATCAAGTTCCGACCATTATAGTATGGATCTGAATGGAACCGTAACCTAAGACCTCCACATTCTCAATTACAGATATGCGGGCTGAATCTATCACTCTGCCTGCGTTGCGGTGCTTCTTCACATTCTCCCCCCAGTCACCAACATGCAAACTCTCCTCTTTGGACTTAATCCTCTTTTTTTGTGAGAGGCTTGCAAAACATGAAAGGCATGTTTTGCGGTTGGCAGTATTCATGACCTGGCAGTGAGGGCAAGGCCTGCTTTTGGGTTTGGTCATTTTCTGCAAACATAAACACATTGACATGTTATAAGCATCACAAGTAGGATTATGAGTAACACACATTAAATAATTATTATTCTTACATTTCATTCCTATGGCTTATGGGTATTGTAGTAAAGCATGAACTTCGGCATGAACATGGAAAGAAGTCATGTATATATTTGTCTCACAAACACCGAGGCAGGTAGCAAGCAGAGCGCGTAGGCAGGAAGATGGAGAGTTGGGGTGAGTGGGATGTTTCTTTGGGACACAAGAAAGTGCAATATTAGAACACTTTGAATACAAATAGTAGATAATAGACTCGGAAGTACAAGGAGGCCAGGAACGTAGGTACCAGGTTGTAAAACCAACGATCTGGCGGTGAGTGGAGGGCAAACCAGGGTATGTCACCGCAAGTTATTGGGAAGCTGGACCGCAGGTGTGGATCTTGTGCAGGTAGGGTGGACTGGATCACTGGAGCCTGGAGATTCACACAAACACAGACAAACAGAAAGACACAAACAGAAAGACAGGCAGAGCCTGTGGAGGGCGTAACACAGGTAGACAGAGGTAGGTGGACACAGGTATACACAGGTACGTCCTGACAAATTATTAAAATAGGCAGTAATTCAAGGATATATAAGGATATCGATATCGTTTCCAGAAAATGCGTGACTTCAGCTGCAAGTAAGAAAAGATAAAAAATACAATACAATAAATGTCATGCCTAGCAAGCTATGAGATGTAAAAAGGACCACGCCAGCAAAGATAAACATTGGTCTGAGTCCAATGAAAGTGCACCGGTTCATGACCTTGCATGACATAACGTTAGACTAGCTAGCTAGCTAGCACAGTGTATTAGACTATTTTTGCAGATTACAAAGTCAATTAATTTATATTGGTGATGCAAAGCACCTGGCAATGTACGTCAAACATAATAACATTAAACCAACCTAAAAACAAAACAAAAAAACTGTATAGTAGGATAGTATCTTAAATATAAATTTACCTCATCGATAATAGCTTACCTTTTCAGTACGAGAGAGCGGAGGTTTGGGTGACAAGAAGTAGTTCCAGCCAGATATTGAGCGTCAAACTTTTCGGCGACTTGTGTGTAATAATAAAATTACAATAATGTTGGATAATTTATAGGTTTTGCTGTCAGTGCATTTGACATGATTGCTTCCATGCGCTTAAAATTATGATTAAAATAAAATGATATTCCTCCCCCGAAGGATTTTATTTTTATTTTTTATGCACATAGGCCAACCTTTTTAGATCGGTTTATTTTGTATCAGTCCATTTTATAAATAACTTGTATGTCCTTAAATAAGGTTTATGTCATTTATAACGTTTATGTCTTGGATTTAACAAAAAAAAAATAACGTTGAAAGCACATCGGCCGGATTTTTACGAAATCACCCGACTTATTATGGTGACATTTCGTAAAAATCCGAAAGCCGCTCATCAAAATCTATGGGAGACCTAATGCGTCAAAATACGACGCCATAGTTTACAATTTTCTACGGGAAAAGCCGAACATATTAACGTGGAAGTCAATGGGCGTCCCTAGGCGTCAAAAAACGACGAAAAAGGCGTCCCCCGGCGTCGGTATAGTGACGCCAAAGGGCTCTGCCCAAGCGTCAATATTTGACGAGTTGGGATGAGACTGGGTTGGTTTTGAGATAACGGAGGAGTTTTTGACCATGAGTCCTTGAAGGGGCAAACGCGAGGAGAGGACTTATATGACCAGGTGTCTGCTGTCATCGAGAGAATGAAGCTACCTTGGAGTAAACTTGCCAATGTCACCACGGATGGATCGCCAAATTTAACTGGGAAAAACGTTGGGCTGCTGAAAAGAATCCAGGATAAAGTGAAAGAGGAAAACCCTGACCAGGATGTTATTTTCCTTCACTGCATCATTCATCAGGAATCTCTATGTAAATCTGTATCGCAGCTTAATCATGTCGTGAATCCAGTCGTAAAACTTGTTAACTTTATACGAGCAAGGGGACTTCAGCATCGTCAGTTTATTACGTTCCTGCAAGAAACCCATGCAGATCATCAGGACTTACTTTACCACTCTCGTGTCCGCTGGTTAAGTTTGGGAAACGTGTTTCAACGAGTGTGGGAGCTCAAAGAGGAGATTAGCTCATTTTTGGAGCTAATGGGAAAATCCAACGAATTTCCTGAGCTGAGCGACACGAACTGGCTTTGTGACTTTGCATTTGCTGTGGACATATTTTCACACATGAATGAGTTGAACGTGAAGCTACAGGGGAAAGATCAGTTTGTGCATGACATGTACACAAATGTGAGAGGCTTCAAATCCGAGCTGACCCTATTCTCCAGACAAATTTCAAACAAATCTTTCGCTCATTTCCCCACTCTAGCCACGCAGAAAGAGGCCACCCGAAACGTGAAGAAATACAGCAAATCACTGGACGACTTGCACGGAGAATTCTGCCGTCGGTTCTCTGATTTTGAAAAACTTGACAAGTCACTTCAGCTGGTGTCCTGTCCCCTGTCACAAGACCCTGAAACAGCACCGCAGGACCTGCAATTGGAACTGATCGATCTTCAGTCTGACTCCGTCTTAAAGGAGAAGTTCAACTCTCTCAAACTGAATGACTTTTATGCTTCACTTGACGAAGCCACGTTTCCAAACCTCCGGAGGAAAGCACAAACGATGCTGGCGTTGTTTGGCTCGACCTATGTGTGTGAGCAGACGTTCAGCGTCATGAACATCAACAAAGCCCGTCACAGATCCAAGTTAACTGACCAACACCTCAGATCTATCCTGAGAATATCCACTACAAAACTAACTCCAGACTTTGATGCACTGGCAAAAAAGGGAGACCAACAACACTGTTCCCACTAAAAATGAAAGTGAGTTTCTCAATACTGTTATGAAAAAAATGCATTTAGAAATAATGACAATAATAATAAATAATTAATAATAAAATATTCGTACAAAAACCCTTGCATATTTATGCTTTGCTACCTGTTAAATGCCAAAACCTTTCATGTAATGGCTTTTATATGTCATTTATATTAGTTCACACAAACACTCCATCGATCTGCTCCTGGCCCGGCCCCTCTGTCAAATTTTAGAACCAATTGTGGCCCGCGAGTCAAAAAGTTTGCCCACCCCTGGTCTATACCATGAGACCTGACACATATACTGTATAATAGAATGCAGTTTCTGTAATTTCATCTGATGTTAGTGTTTGTTATGACATGCTATGATTGATTAAATGTTCCTGTTGAAAGCAAACGTGTGTTAGTGTTTTGGTAGACATGGTGTATTGTTAGTGTATTTTTGTGTTATAAAAATTAGTGCTTGAGTTTAGTTTACAATGTGTGATTTTGAGCACAAAATTAACAGTTTTGCCAATTGTGTGTGGTAGGTGTGTTGGTGCATTAAGAGTAACAAGTAACAAGGAAACGTGTTAGATTTATTGAAAAGATTGTCATAGCGATTGTAAAAAACTTTCCCATCAAATTCTAAGTGACTTATGTATTTATAGGCCCAATGTAGACTGATTCCGCAAACTAGGACTACACCACACAATGGCGTATTTATTGCTGCTGCAAAATGTTGCAGAGGTAGCCAGTGGAGGGAGATGAGGAGCGGGGTTACATGGGAGCGTCTGGGTAGATTGTAGACCAGGCGGGCCACTTCCTGTCTGATGACATACCACACTGCACCTGAGCTACTGCTCCAAACTTTTCCCAAGCTTTTTTCTTGCTTCTTGTTAACCACTATATAATATATATTACTTAATTTAGTCATTTATTTTGTCCTTCCCGATTTAATCTACACATTTACTGTCTTACTTATAGGTTTACTTGGCGCGGCTTTCTTCCTTGGAGTCCGATGCTACTGTTCCTGTTGAACTAGCCAACTCAACGTTCTTGACGGATTATCTTGGCTGGCATAAACTATTAACGTAAGTTAACTATAATAACTATAATAACCATACCGATTTATTTGCAGAGAGCGACGAGTAGGCTACTTGTTGGAACGCTTTAGGCTACCAAGAGTAGTCCTCATGGATATTTGTAGCAGTCAACTGATTTCTATGGTGTTTTTTTGCTTAAGAATTCAGATTAAAGTGTAACCATTTATTTTTTCACTTCATCAGTTCTGTGCAATTCTCCAGATACAGCGTTCACTGCATGAGTAATTGCATTCCATGCATCGCTTTTATTTACTGCTTTGTATGCAATTCTGTCTCCTTAAATGGTTTTAACTCAGACGAGCAGCTAGCAAATGAATTAAACAGTTTTTATATGAGATTTTCTAATAGTGATTTTAGTGAGAGAATTAGTCACATGCGTGATAATCTTGCCAGTGACTCTGTTTTTAATATTGATGTCTCTAAGGGTGAAATATTTAAACAAATTAAGGTTAGGAAAAGTCCTGGCCCTGATAACATCAGTGGTCGTGTGCTTAAGTCCTGTGCTGGTCAGTTAAGTGAGATTTTCAAAGTAATTTTCACTCAATCCTTCCAGACGCAAACAGTGCCAAGAATCTGGAAACATTCTATCATCATTCCTGTGGCTAAGTGTAACAACCCCAAAATCTTGAATGACTTTCGACCTGTAGCTCTTACCTCATTGGTGATGAAAACCTTTGAGAAGTTGGTTAAGCAGGTGTTATTGGAGCAGGTGGAGAAACAATTAGATCCACTGCAGTTTGCTTATAGGGTTAGCAGAGGGGTTGATGATGAAAAACTTGACTTGTTAAATTCTCTGTATAAACATCTAGAGGCTCCTAAAACTCATGCTAGGCTCCTTTTTATCGATTTCTCATCAGCATTCAACACTATTCAGCCATACTTGTTGGCTGAGAAACTCCAGGCTCTTTTTAACGTGAATTCTACCCTAATTGGTTGGTTACTAGTTGTTCCTCTACTCAAAAAACCCTCCCTTAACCCTGCCGTCCTCCAGAACTACAGACCAGTATCACTGCTACCCTTCTTTTCTAAAACAATTGAACGTGCTGTATCTAACCAACTGTCTAACTTTCTCTCTCAGAACAACCTGCTTGACCCCAACCAATCGGGCTTCAAGACCGGCCACTCCACAGAGACTGCCCTCCTTTCAGTCACCACTGCCCTCCAGTCTGCCAGAGCGGCTTCGAGGTCATCCGTCATCATTCTGCTGGACCTTTCTGCAGCGTTTGACACGGTTAACCACCAGATCCTGCTCTACAGACTTGGAGAGATGGGCATCACTGGCACTGCACTCCAGTGGATCTCATCCTACCTCTCGGGAAGATCCTACCAGGTCTCCTGGGGAGGCAAACTGTCAGACCCCCGCCAGCTCTCCACCGGTGTCCCACAGGGCTCCGTCCTTGGACCCCTCCTCTTCTCTCTGTACACCACCTCACTTGGACCAATCATCACCTCCCATGGCTTCTCCTACCACTGCTACGCTGACGACACCCAGCTGTACCTGTCGTTCCCCCCGACCGATCCGGGGATCTCTGCTAGGATTGAGGCCTGCCTCGCAGACATCTCCGCCTGGATGACCGAGCACCACCTCCAGCTGAACCTCGCCAAAACAGAACTTCTCATCATCCCGGCAAAACCCTCCATCTCCCACGACCTGTCAATCACCCTGGGATCTGCGATGGTGACCCCCTCATCCTCTGCCAGGAACCTTGGGGTTACAATGGATGACGAGCTCTCCTTCACGGCCCACATCGCCGCAGTCTCCCGGTCTTGTAGATTCACCCTCTACAACATCCGAAAGATCAGGAGATACCTGTCAGAGCACTCCACCCAGCTGCTAGTCCAAGCACTGGTCCTCTCCAAGGTGGACTACTGCAACTTGCTGCTCGCTGGTCTCCCAGCATGTGCAACCCGCCCTCTTCAGAGGATTCAGAATGCAGCGGCCCGCCTGGTCTACAATCTACCCAGACGCTCCCATGTTACCCCACTCCTCATCTCCCTCCACTGGCTACCCATCAACGCCCGTATCAGATTCAAGACCCTGGTACTGACCTTCCGAGCAGTGAACGGGACTGCACCCATCTACATCAAGTCTCTCCTGCAACCTTACACCCCCACCCGTCACCTACGGTCTTCTTCAGACAACCGCCTGGTGGTCCCACCGCTCAAGACTGCCCGGTCCCAACACAAGCTCTTCTCCTGCCTGGTGCCCCAATGGTGGAACCAGCTCCCCACCTCCATCAGGGACACTGACTGTCTCCCCACCTTCAAGAAAAGGCTCAAGACGCACTTGTTCCGGGAGTACAACGGCACTTAAGAATGCTTGGCTGGACTTGTTAGTTTCCTCCAGGATCACTATGACTCTTATTGAGTGACTTGTTGCTATTGTAGGTTAGATATAAAGAAGTTAAGTCTTGTACTTGCTGTGTAATATTTTACTGTTGATTGCTCTTTTACAGGTACAGTCCTGCACTTTTGTGGTTCATGTTGTTTTAATTTGTAACTTGTATAACTACATGCTCTTATGGGTCTTCCCTTTTGGCACTTGTTTAGCTTTTTCACAATGTATGCTTCATGTTTTGGCTGCTTGCAATGTTTGGGACTATCTCGTTGTTATGATCAGTGACCTATGCTCTTTTGTAAAGCTCTCTCTTGGAAGTCGCTTTGGATAAAAGCGTCTGCTAAATGAATAAATGTAAATGTACTGGACTTTCTGACAGATAGGTCACAGTGTGTGAGGGTTAATGGTGCCTTATCCTCTAAAGTCCTTTGTTCCACAGGCTCTCCTCAGGGCTGTGTCTTTTCACCATTGCTTTTTATTTTATATACTAATGACTGTAGGAGTAGGTATGAGAATAGGCAATGTGTGAAGTTTGCAGATGACACAGTCATAGTGAGCCTTTTAACCCTTGTGTTCTCCTCGGGTCATTCTGACCCATCAGTCATTGTGACCCACCTTCGTTTGCGACAACTTTACCGCATACAAAAACAAAGTGAACCATTTTCTTTTAACCGTTGGGCTGTCTCAGACCCCCCACATTGCGACGGTTAAAATAAAATTATTTTAATTTGCTTTTGTATTGGGTAAAATTGGGTAAACACAACGATGGTTCGTTATGAACCTTTTGGTCATGTGACCCGAAGGCAGCACAAGGGTTAAACAATGAGGAGGAGGGGCATGGTCCTGTTGTTGATGATTTTATTGCTTGGTGTGATAACTTTTGTTTGTCCATCAATGTTTCTAAGACCAAGGATGTGATTTTTGATTTCCGGAAGTCACAGCACAATGTTCCGCACACTGTTATTCATAACAAGAATGTTGACATTGTAGCTGAATATAAATATTTAGGAACCATCATTGACAACAAACTATCTTTTGAGAGCAATACTGAGGCTGTCAGTAAAAAGTCCCAACAGAGACTTTTCTTTTTGAGGAAGATTAAATCATTCAGGGTGTGCACGACTTTGATGACTTTGTTTTACCAGTGTTTTATTGAATCTGTCTTGACATTTGGCATTGTGGTGTGGTACAGGGGTCTTCCAATGATCAGCAAGCGTAAGCTTACAAAGCTGGTTAATGTAGCATCTAAGGTGGTTGGGGTACAGTTAGCCCAGTTGCAAGAAATATACGATAAACGAGTTATGGGTAAGGCTAAACACATTTTAAACTGCCCTGACCACCCACTTTTCGGAGAGTTTGATTTGCTCCCTTCTGGTTGTCGCTTTAGGCTACCTAGGTTAAGAACTGGTCGTGCCAGAGATTCTTTCATTTCTGTGGCTATTAGGAACCTAAATTCACTTAGCCGACATCATGAGGTTTTTAAAAATGTAATTATTTATTTCCTGCCAATTGCCATTACTGTCCCAATTGGACCCTGTCAAGGGGTTTGGGGGAAGGTGTGTCTCTATTGTGTGTTCTGTGTTGTGTAATGTTGTTGGAATTTGGCGCTGTTCTGTGTTTGTGTATGTGTTTCTGACCCCTGCTGCACACTAATTTCCTTTTGAAGGATAAATAAAGTTGAAAGTTGAAGTTGAATAAGGTCTCACACTCACTCGCATTGTCCTACATGTGTCATTTTGCTAAAAAATTTGACTGTTAGAGAGTTGCGTCCAGTCGCTTGAGGAAGAACATATGCTAGTAACTTTAGATACGACTGTCGCAACATCACTGCCAGGGAGTCCTAACGCAAGGGAGAACTCAAGATTAGCCCCATCGGTTTCAACTTTGCAGCATGGTGCACTCCTCAGACGTTAGTGATTGTTGACTCCATCACGTAACATTAGATTGGAGCAACCAGCGACAGTTTACTGTGTCCATGTTCCTATCCGTCAAGGAACTCCCTCTCCGTGCCCTCTCCAAACCCCTCGGAGAGCTCTTCGTGCACCTCCTGATTTTCCTGACTGTCCGTCCGTCATTTTACGGATACCCCTTGGCTGTGATTGGTCCGTATTAAGAACTGCTTGAGTCAGGGGCGGGTTTAACGTGACCAACAAGAGAACAGAATCCTTTGACGCCATTGTTGTAAGTTTTTACAATTCATATTTCAGCTAAACAGTACATGTAAATCAGCATCTGAATTAAAATGTGATGAGAAATGGGCAGTGTAGTTGCTGAAAATGTGCTTATTTTATTGATGAAACGGCTCATTTGTATATTTGCTCAGACTTTTCTATAACCTAGCTAGCATCGCAGTGCAGCGCTATCTACTGTTCTGGCGGTGAATTGCTTTCAGCACGCAGAGCCGTCGGAGTAGTATAAATTCAACCAACCCGTCCGACTCCGTGCGTGCGTCTGTCCGTAACGGAGTCGGAGAAGTATAAATCGGCCTTTAGGGGGATTGGCGAGATCTACAGCAGACTTGTCTCTCCCGCTGGTTGGCTCGCTTAAGCTTAGAACAGGGTTTAGGATTTGTAGATAATTGGTCTCGTTTCTGGGACAAACCTGGCTTGTTGAAAAGTGACGGGCTCCATCCGAGCTGGAGAGGTGCTTTTCTATTGTCTAGGAATATTGAAGCTATTTTAGAGCAGACCTGACACTCACTAGAACAAGCCGGGCAGCAGTCTCTTAGAGAGTCTGATAGGTCTGTTGATAGGTATGTTGTGAGCTGTTGGGGGCCCGATAGCCTAGCTTGTAGTGTAGCCAGTGTGGTTGCTGATGTCACTTTTACCATTGAGACGGTGTCTGTCCCCTGCCCTTTTTCCAAATTTTGGCTTTCAATTATTAGGAATTACACCAATTTAATATGTATTCAGCCTTGCAGCCTTGCCTTGGATTTCGTCTTCACCACAGCACTGAAGCATTTGCCAAGGTAGTCAATGATTTATTATTAGCCTCTGACGCGGGCTCTATCTTTGTTCTGGTTCTTCTAGACCTAAGTGCAGCTTTTGACAGTGGATCATGAGATTCTCCTGGAACGTATGGGAAACTATGTTGGGATTTCTGGTACTTCACTTCAGTGGTTTAGATCGTATCTATCTGATAGATCACAATATGTCCACTATGATAGCTGCTCATCCAGGAGCTCCACAGTAAAACATGGAGTACCACAGGGTTCAGTTCTAGGCCCTTTGTTATTTTCACTCTATGTTGCCTTTAGGAAACATAATTAGAAGCTCTGGGGTACATTTTCACTGTTATGCAGATGAAACTCACCTATATATGTCTATAAAGCCTGGAGATTTTCCACAGGCTATGGAAAAATGTGTTTCTGGGTTGAGAACTTGGATGACAGCAAATTTCCTTCTTCTTAATTCAGATAAAACCTAGGTTCAAATTTTTGGTCCTGAAAAATACAGAAATTATTTATCCAATCTGACCTTAGACTTAGACGGCGTCAAAGTCTCACAAAGCCGGTTGGTAAAAAAATCTAGGAGTCACAATGGACCCAGACCTTTAGTTTGAGTACCATATAAGCTAATTACTAGAACTGCATTTTTCCATCTACGTAATATTGCCAAGATACGAAAATTCCTCTCAAAGTATGATGCTGAAAAACGAATACATGCATTTGTTATGTCCCGATTGGACTACTGCAATGTCTTGTTCTCTGGCCTCCCAATTACCTACCTAAAAAATGTACAGCGGGTTAGGGCTGCACGATTAAGGCCAAAATGATAATCACGATTATTTTGATCAATATTGAGATCACGATTAATTATCACGATTATTTGTTGATTATAACCTAATCCAATTTTATTGTCACAATACATTGTACTTGCATAATGGATGTGTATAAAACTCTTAATATATAATCAATAAAAAACAAATACGGCAGGGCTCAGCATTAAGGCTTGTCCGGGACAAGTGGATTTTTTTGTAGGGCAAGTGGAAGAGAAATGTACTTGCCCCACTGGTAGGGTGACCAGACGTCCGGAGTTCGGCCGGACTTCCAGCCTTTTGTCCGGACCGCTGTTGCGTGTCCGACTTTTCGCCCCTTTGTCCTCCTTTTTGACCCTTCCTGCCCACCGTTGCAATTTACCACTCGCGTAAGTTTTCCGATGCCACACCGGCTACATTCGCCCCTCAAACTCACTCCGGCCGGCTAGCTGATGCTAACCTAGCGATCCGGGTCACGGCACCACTGTAACAGACGTGGTCTTGCAAGTTCCGTCAGAGGTATACTGGCAACCGTCCGCTCCCACCGGGAGTCGAACTCACCACCTCTGATTTTCCAAGCGCCACCACTACCAACTACGCCAACGAAAAGCTAGCTATTCGTTGACGCGGGTGGCCTCTTACATACTTGAGGAGTGAGTTCCACCACACACCGGCTACATCCGCTTTGCCATAAGAGCAGCAAAGATCAATATCATACCTTCTGTAAGTTCTGTCGCATTGACGTGAGTAGTAGGGGGAAAGGGGCTTTAAGCATGCCTGCAATACGCAACTGCACAAGGATAATGCTCGGTCCAATACATAAAATGACAAATTTTGAAGCCGTTTATAACTCCTCCCCGACAGCAAGCGGCAACTCTCGCTGGTCGTTTCATGCAGCCACAGCCGATGTCGAACGCACCTATTGGTTTACGGAGCGCTAGATTGGCTTTGCAAAAAAAAACTTTGATACGGAGCGTTCTATGAACGGAATGACGCATTTTAAATATCGCTCGATCACGCGAATTTGATCGTGGGAAGCCGAAATCGTGATTAAAATTCGATTAATCGTGCAGCCCTACAGCGGGTGCAAAATGCTGCTGCTAGACTATTTACTACAAAAAGAAAGATTGATCACATAACATCTACTCGTCTCTTTACACTACTACTAACTTACAAATCTCTGCATGGATTGGCACCACTGTACCTCTCCAGTCTCCTTGCACCCTATTGCCCCGCAAGGACACTTAGATCTCAAGATGCTGGCTATCTGGTGGTTCCAAAAATTAAGAAAAAAACAGCTGGAGGTAGGGCACCTCTTCTCTGGAACAAATTACCTGTCTCCATTAAGGAGGCCAATACAGTTTCGACATTTAAAATGAGGTTAAAAACGTTAAACGTAAATTTGTTTAGTCAATTCTACGATTGTTAAAGGTATGCATGTGTGTATGTACTTTATTTATAAACCTTGGGTGTGTGTTTGCCTATGTGTGTATCACATGTAATTTTAAAATTGTAATTATAGCTTATATGTTCACATTGCCCCATCTAGATGTTTAAAATAAGGTAAACCTGTTACTGTATATTGTTACTGTTCTAGTTTCCGTTGTTGTATATTGTTACTGTTATAGTTTCTGTTACTTGTTGGAAACAACGGGGGACGGGTTGTTTTCATCTTTAGCGAAAAAGTACAACTTATTTTAGAGTTCTTTCCCCTGGAACAGATTTCATGTTCCAACCGAGGGAGGCTGTCACTGTCTTTGTGTGTGGGGCTGCATCAAATATTATGATTGTAACTGTTAGCTGCTCCTGGCATTCTCTAATCCCTGCTCTCCCCTTTCTGCCCCCCCCCCCCCACACATCCCTTGTGGTGTGGGGGGTTTGAGGTGTCAGCACCTGCCTGGTTGTCGGTCTGCCAACGCTGGACCTGGTCGTCAACCGGAAACCAACAGCGAGTCTCCCGGTCCTGTCCTACATCTATAAAGTTGAACAATGGATTTTGGTGTTTCAAAACCCATTGACACTGTATGACTATGTTTAGCCTGTGTTCTGCTCCTCTCTCTCACCAACCGTCTCTGGAGGAGGGGATTCCTCTCTGAATTGCTCCTCCCAAGGTTTCTTCAATTTTTTTTTCCTGTTGGGAGTTTTTCCTTGTCTTCCTGAGGGTTTAGGTTGGTTGAGGGGCAGTTCTATGGGCGTATGTGAAGCCCTCTGTGACATGCTTGCGTGTAAAAAAGGCTATAAATTTGATTTGATTATGAATCCACTGACGAGGGCGGGTTGCGCATGCTGGGAGACCGGCGAGCAGCGAGTTGCAGTAGCCCAACTTGGAGAGGACAAGTGCTTGGACTAGAAGCTGGGTTGAGTGCTCAGACAGGTATCTCCTGTCCTTCCGGATGTTGTAGAGGGTGAATCTACACAACCGGGAGACTGCAGCAATGTGGGCCGTGAGGGAGAGCTCGTCATCCATGGTAACCCCAAGATTCCTGGCAGAGCATGAAGGGGTCACCGTCGCAGATCCCAGGGTGATTGAGAGATCGTGGGAGATGGAGGGTTTGGCCAGGATGATGAGAAGTTCTGTTTTGGCGAGGTTCAGCTGGAGGTGGTGCTTGGTCATCCAGGCGGAGATGTGTGTGAGGCAGGCCTCAGTTGTAGCTGAGATCCCCGGAACGGTCGGGGGGAACGACAGCTGCGTGTCGTCAGCGTAGCAGTGGTAGGAGAAGCCATGGGAAGTGTTGATTGCTCCAAGTGGTGTACAGAGAGAAGAGGAGGGGTCCAAGGACGGAGCCCTGTGGGACACCAGTGAAGAGCTGGCGAGGGTCTGACAGTTTGCCTCCCCAGGAGACCTGGTAGGATCTTTCCGACAGGTAGGATGAGATCCACTGGAGTGCAGTGCCAGTGATGCCCATCTCAGAAAGTCTGGAGAGCAGGATCTGGTGGTAAACCATATCAAACGCTGCAGAAAGGTCCAGCAGAATGATGACGCATGACTTTGAAGCCGCTCTGGCAGACTGGAGGGCAGTGGTGACTGAAAGGAGGGCAGTCTCTGTGGAGTGGCCAGTCTTAAAGCCCGATTGGTTAGGGTCAAGCAGGTTGTTCTGAGAGAGAAAGTTAGACAGTTGGCTAAATACAGCACCTTCAATTGTTTTTGAAAAAAAGGGTAACAGTGATACTGGTCTGTAGTTCTGGAGGACGGCAGGGTTAAGGGAGGGTTTTTTGTGTAGAGGGGTAACTCTCTGAAGGCAGAGGGGAAGGTGCCGGAGGTAAGAGAGGAGTTAAGGACATGGAGAAGAAAAGTTGTGATGGAGGGGGAGATGGTTTGAAAGAGAGGTGGGTTAAGAAGGGTAGAGAAGGTAGAAAAACGTTTGTGAGGGTTTGAAGCAGAGTTAATTTTGTTCAAAAAGTAGTGGGTTTTAGCACCAGTTATGTGAGAAGAGAAGGATTTAAGGAGGGAGTGATACTTATCAAGGTCCACACCGTCTTTGGACTTGCGCCATCTCCTCTCAGCTGCCCGAAGGGTGGACCGTTCTTCACGAATAACATCCGTAAGCCACGGGCAGGAGGGAGAAAATCGCGCAAGCCTGGTTGACAGGGGACAGAGAGTCAAGTTATGCAGTTCATGGAGACATATCAGCACACCTAAACAAGGCTGTTGATGTATGTGGAATATTTCCTTTCGGGAGCCTGGGTTTGATGGGGATGACCATACCTGTCAACATTTGAGTACCAAAATCCAGGAGACCTCAGAACAGGGATGACGCTTTATTGGCTCTGACCACTGGGCAGAGCCGGCGCTCCATAAGGGGCAGAAAACTCCCTGAATGTAGTGTGTGCATAAATTCAATCCACACTCAACCGTTCAAACACTGACAAGTTTAAGAAGGATTTGTATTTAATTTTTTGGGACTAAAATTCAAGTCTTTATTATAATACATCTGCTATAGGACACTGTCCATTAATTTACATTGTTGATGTGTCCCATTTTAGTTTGGACAACACCCCAGCCCAGTCAAGATCATTTGTATGAATACAAAACAAACAGAAAGAAAGTAGTTAATGATTCCCTTCACACCCCTCTACAATTTTTTTTGATCACCGTCTGGGAGAGATCTGGCCAAGGATGGAGGAGAAGAGGACGAAGAGAAGACTCACTACACAACCACTCACTCACCAGACAGACATGTGGCCAACTTGACTATCTGTATGTGCTTCTACACTGACTGGATGGGTGTCAGCAGGAAGGTACTCTACCATGTCCTCTTGTAGGCCAGTCAGCATCCAGCTCTGTTGATCCAGGTAGTTGTTGAACACGTGTGTGAGAAAAGACAGACAGTCAGGAGAGTGCTGGTCAGCCACCATGTTGGTAGCAGTCTATTGTGGCTCCTCTCTCAGGCCGACCAGCGCCACCTCACTTGTGGAAAGTAACACAACCAAACCAGCCCATGAAAAATAAGAAAAAGTGCCATTTGAATGTCTGCTGTCCATTTGCTGTACACATACACTGTCATACCTATCCTGGATGTGTCTTTCTTCCTTGACCCCATTTCTCTCCTCTGAGCTCAGAGCATGGGCAGGGTAACGGACATGGGTGTACTGAGGGAAGTAGCAGCACAGATGTCTCAGGATGCAGAGTCATAGTCATGACTGCTGCTACTGGTTTGCGATGCCTTCGAACCATGTGGTGCCAGAAAAGGAGGAGGATGAAGAGGAGGGTATCAAGCTGCAGTTGGGTGTTGGTGCAGGACTCATGTAGACTTCTGTCTGTAGTGAAGAGTGAGGTCTCCTCCACTCTTCCAGATGAAGTGCTTCACGGTTCTCAGGTCCATATTGGGATCCAGCAGCTGAAAGAAGAGAACACACTCTCGAGTTACACTTATCTTAGGTACCTTCTCCTTGATCTATTTAAACAATCAATACCATTACCAACCAATCAGACCCGCACCTGGTCCTGACAGAGCAGCTCAATCTTTTCCTCCGCCATTATGGACACATCCTCTTCCTCCTTGGCCTCGCTGGGCTTCTCACTGGCCAAGGTGCCCGTCTGCGATTCACTGTCGAGGTTGATGATCTTCTCATATACATGCTCTATCACCTTCCTCACCTGCAGCATGTCGCTGGCTGACAACCGATCCCTATGGAAACCCCCACACCATAATATAATAATCTCCACACCATGTTATAATTATCAACAGAATATCAACTGCACTCTAATGATCCACTGATTAAAGGCAGGGTAGGTACGTTTTGCGAAACTAGCAATTTTGACTTGAGCTGGAAAGTAACCAACCGAAAATGTCCTACCCCCTCCCTTCAAAACCATTCCACCAAAACACATGAACACACTGCCTGACTACTGATAGGAGGAAGGTAGGTAGGTAGACAGGCAAGTAGCCCATCCAATCATAGCACTTGGTCCAAACTCAATGATTGGTTGTGTTTATAACAGTCCTGGGATGGCCATAGATTTCAGATAAATGTATATTTTTTATTGCTCAGGCTGTGAAGTTTAAGGTTAGGTTTAGTCTCCAGAAATGTGTGACTCAGTCTACAGTATGGTACAGTAGTGATAATGCAGATGGTGCTGCTTCTTACTTCTTCAGGGTTTTGGCTCCAGATGAGGAGTGAGGTTGGAGATAGAAGGGGATCTTGTTGAACTTGGGCATGTTTTTCTGAGAGAGATTGGATACATCACTAAATTTATCAGCACTGTCTTAATGGGTGATTATATAAGATTCTGTGTGAAAGTCCCATGTATCTGTTAGACAGAGCAGGGAGGGATAAAGACTCACGTCCACAGTGATGTCGATGACCCACTGAGGCACTGTCTCGTTGAGCAGCATCGACTCTGTCTCACCCCCCGAGTCTCGACACAACAGCCTGCATACAAACACACACAGGCAGGCATGAGCAATCAATCCTAGCCTGAGAACGAAAAAGTGTCTGTGTGTGCATTACCTGAATAGAGTCCTCCCTCCTGCTTCGCCAAAGATGACGGGAGTGTGAGGAGGAACCTGAAAGTAGCCGTTTCCCCTCTGTATCCTGCTTTCATGTTCCCCATTCACTAACACACACACACAGTCAAACCTGGAACTGCAGGGATGTATCTGAGCGTGCACGTGTGAATGTGAGTGTGTGTGCTCACCATGGTTCATGTCCGCATCCTCGTCCAGGGGGTTCATGTGTGTGCGTGGCCAGTACTCCAGCAGGGCCTGGAGCAGGAGGCCTCCCAGGTTTACTAGCACAAGAGGACTGTACTCAGACCTTGCAGCCTCACAACCAGGAGCCTCATCTAGAAGGCATGCAAGCGCACAAACCTTCCACGCACAAACTTCTACGCACTAGTTGGCATTCATGGCGTGAGACTAGGCACATTCCCCAGGCTGCTCTAAGAAAATGAAAATTAATGAGGTCATATGTGATGTACAAATGGTGCTGACAAATGCATCCATTGGAGACTGGATATGATGCAGCTCTGATGGAAGTAAAACATGCACAGGGAACTGCACATTTATGCATAATCAGAGTAATTTAAGGAGTGAAGCATGAAGCTTGCGAGCAATTTTATGATTAGATCTGATTTAACATGCTTGAACATGATTGTAAACTTCATCATGTATCTTCTGGTGCGTCAATAGGAAGGCCTCACTAACCTTGGCTCCGCATTCACTACCTATTTTTTATGTTCGTCTTGTTCACACTTGACTGAAATTGTTAGTCAAATCTAACATATGCTCCTCTCCTCCATTACCCTTGGACCCCCTTCAATACACATACCCCCCCAATTTATCTACAGATGACGCCATCTCCCTGACAGTGCAAATGCCCTTTCCTAACCTGGATCAGGGACACACACACATGAGGATGTTGTTTATAATTGATTACAGCTCACCAAGCTCATCCCCAAGCATAGGTTCCTGGGTATTAAAACCTCCCTTCGCTAGGGGATCCTGCACTTCCTTATGGGCAGACCCCAGGTGGTAAGACTGGGTCCTTCTCTGCCCTGACCCTGAACACCAGAGACCCTCAGGGCTACACTCAGTCCTCTTCCTCCTTTATGTCTTGTTCACAAACAACTATGTGGCCACAACCTAGCCCCAACATCATCAACAACGACAACACCACCATTCCGGGCCTCATCTCCAACAACGATGAGACTGCCTACAGAGAGGAGGTCACTGTTTTGACAACATGGTGCTAGGACAACCCCTCTCTCAATGTCTGCAAGACTAAGGAGATGATCGTGGAATTCAAGAAGTGTCAAGGGGGATGGAAGGGTGGGTATCGATGGAGCTGAGGTGGAGAGTCTCCTGCTTCAAGTTTGTCTGTGTGTTTGTCAGTGGTGACCTCTCCTGGTCTAGGCAATCATTCTTTTTCTTTTGTTGTCCTTTTCTTCTTGCGTCAAATACACAGAACTTTCCTACATACGACACCACATAGTCTGAGATATATGCCAGGTTTCATCAATGAAGACTCTGGGTTCCAACCCTGCTCTGTACTACCACTACCATGTGTTAGAGCCCACAGCTATGCTGGTATCCGTGTTCTACTACTCACACTTGGGGTCTGACGCATCGGGGCTGGAGAACCCTGCGTCCCTGGCTGACACCCAGGCAGCAAAGCAGTCGCTCTCATCCAGTGTGATGGTCAGCATCTGACACACAAAACAAACACACACATATTTGGTACTCAGAACACTAAACAAATGCACCTGGACAGATATCAGGGCTATTGGAAGACAGTCCTGGCCAAATAAAACATTTTTTATAATTTGAGTAACTAATTATATTTCCTTGACAAATTCATTACCCCTGTCTTCAAGTCCACAGAGAACCAGTTAGGAACATAGACCATTTTAAACTTCCGCTTGATCTCCTCATCAAACTCCATCTTCCCCATATCCTCCAGCTTACAGGCCTGGGGAGGGAAGCAGAGTAGAGTACAGCACAGCACAGGAGACAATTAATGACACTGTTATCCAAAGCAACGTACACAGAGAGAAGAGCAGATCTCCTCACACACCTTGAGAACATCCCAATAGGCCACGTTGTTGTTGGTGTCTTTGGTCAAGATGTGCCTCTTGTCATTGAGGATGTGGCACTGAATGATGCTAGCTCCACCTAGGGGACATAAGTGGAAACAACACACAGTCAGGTTTCACTGAGAACAGAAGGAATGAAAATGAAGAAACAATGACACAGAGCAGAAACACCAGTAATGTGTGTGTGTGTGTGCCTACCTTTTATGACCATTTCAGGCTGAGTACAAAGGGGAGTTAGGGGAGTGCTACAGTCGTTGTCATAATCTCCCGACGCCCGGAAGTTGTGGATGCCCTTCAGAGACTGATGCCCCCAGGCATCGGAAACACCACATCAAGTTATCATATCAAGTTACAGGAAACACCACATCAGGTTATCATAACAGGTTACAGGAAACATCATATAAGTTTCCAAGAAACACCACATCAACGCTGATTTGCAGAGAGACTTCCCTTGCCTTCACTGTAGTACCAGGGGCCGGGGCTTACCCATTTGTTGATGGTGGACTTGGTGGTGGCGACCCAGATGCTGCTGGGGGGGTCAGCTGACCTGTCCAGCTCCATCTAAACATGGACACAAACACACACGTGTCAGAGGTGACAGACAGAGCCATGCCTACAGGGTCCTGGATGGAGGGCAAGGTCTCCCCACCTTGAGAACAGGGGCCTTCTCCTCACAGATCAGAAGGCGGATGTCGGGGTTTCGCAGGTCTGTGCAGTACACCTTCCTGTCTCGCCCCCCAGAGTACATGTGTGTGAATGCCTCGTTGGCCTGCAGAACCCACACACCCTCATCGTGAACGCGGTAGGTGGCAATGCATCGCTGTTGCCCTAGCGACCACAGACGGATGGTCCCGTCAGAGCTGCCGGACAGACACTGGAAGAAACAGCAGGAATGTTCTGGTGTGTTATTTGGTTTGGTCTGGGGGGAACATGAACACCCTGACTGCAGACACTGACCTGCGTCCCGTCTCTGCTGAGCACCAGAGACTTCACGTTGTCTGTGTGTCCCTTCAGCTTCACCAACTTGGCACACGTCCTGGGGTCCCACACTCTCAGGACCTGCCGGCACACACACACACGCACACATATCCAGAACACACACATCCACACACACACATGCACACATCCACCACACACACACGCACACATCCACCACACACACACGCACACATCCACCACACACACACGCACACATCCACCACACACACATCCACCATACACACACGCACACATCCACCACACACACACGCACACATCCACCACACACACATCCACCATACTCACACACATCCACCACATACACAAACACATCCACAACACACACACACAGTCCACAGTGTCACACAGGAGCAGCATCACACACCACAAGGCTACGAGCCCCCAGCCTGGGACAGATACCTGTCTGATGATCACCAGAGGAGACCCTTATCTGAACTTTGACCCTACCTTCTCAGTGGAACCCGACACGATGACAGTGCCCATCTGGTTCATGGACAAGCTGTAGATGGAGTCCTTGTTGCCACTCAGAGAGGATGCTGTGAGGGGAGATGGGGGATCAAACAAGGCCTGAACTTTGTCTACTCACTAGTGACAGTGTTATTGGAGTCTATGAGGGGGGGTAGTTTGTCTACTCACTAGTGACAGTGTTGTTGGAGGCTGTGAATGGAGGTAGTTTGTCTACCCACTAGTGACAGTGTTGTTGGAGGCTGTGAGGGGAGGTAGTTTGTCTACTCACTAGTTACAGTGTTGTTGGAGGCTGTGAGGGCAGTCAAAGTGTTGACATCCCACAGGAAGATCTGTCTGTCTAGCCCTGCCGAAGCCACCAGCTCCTTATCTCTGGCATAAGCTAGGGCTTTCACATAGTCCTAAACACACACAATTATACCTGTTAACACCACTGTGAAAGAATGTACTTATTCTAGTAAGTCCACTGAGTGTGTGTTAGTTTGTGTGTGTGTGTTTGAGTAATCAGCTGTACCTTGTGTGTTCTCAGTGTGGACATGCAGAAGCCTTTATGGGCATTCCACACCTTGACTGTGGTGTCAGAGGAGGCAGATATTACTGGGAGAAAGCCAGAGAGAGAGGAGAGCAATGAGAGACAAGGGAAGTGAGAGATACCAAGTAAGTAAAGAGGAGAAAAGGAGGAATATAAGTTAAAGGAGGAGGAGATAGAAGTCTTGAAGGAGACATCTGACAAAAAAGAGAAACTCACATGTCTTTCCATTGCAGCAGAGGATGATGTCGTTGACCCAGTCTGTGTGGTGCTCCATGGAGGCAATGTACGGGTCCTGCTGCAACACAACACAAGCAGATACAAACTCCATCACACATCCATCCATTCATCCACATACAAACCCAATTACACATCCATCCATCCACACTCCATCCAGGTACAAACCCCATCACACATCCATCCATCCACCTTCCATCCATCCACATACACACCCCTCCACACATCCATACAGATACAAACCCCATTACACATCCATCCATCCATACACATACAAACCCCATTACACATCCATCCAGATACAAACCCGATCACATATCTATCCTTCCAGACACAAACCCCACCACACACATCCATCCATCCAAAATCCATCCACTAACCCCATCACATATCCATCCATCCAGATACAAACCCTACCACACACATCCATCCACCCATACAGATACAAACCCCACCACACGCATCCATCCAAATACAAAGTCCACTACACATCCATCCATCCAGATACAAACCCTATTACACATCCTACACATCCATCCAGAGTTCAGAGTGTGTACCTTGTGCTGGTTGATACTCCATATCCTGATTATTGAGTCCCTGCCGGCGGTGAAGAGGCGGTTGAGGGCTGGGTCTAGCTGCAGAGCATTCACCCCGTTACGGTTATACTTCTCCATCTCATCCCTGATTACATATGACACCTGGGGTGGCAAGAAAGAGGGTGAGAGGAGAGGCAGATTACCTCCATCTCCTCTCTGTTTACAACAAGGCAGAGGCCGTGGTGCAGCTTCACAGTCTGATGCTGAGAAGGCCTTTTCTGATATGGTCTTCAGTCTGTCTTCCTATCAAAGTGTCAACTGTTCTCTACACATCTACAACAGTTTAAACAAACCTTCAATCCATTCACAAAGAAACCAATTCCTGAGGTAGATCGAATGGATGCACTGAGCCAAACCTCAGCCAAACTGATAGTAGTCACACAACAGATATCGAACTATCATTGGCTAATGACATAAGTTTGTTGACGTTTCTCATGTAGAGTAATCATCTCTAGATTGACGTAATGCACAGACCTTCAAGGCTAATGATTGTAGAACTGCACGCTTGACAGACAAGCAAAACACAATCCTCTGACGCTGACTGGCCAGACAGCAGTTCCTTTTCAGATTAAGGGGGCGTGAGGCGGCATCCCTTCTGACGTCGGAAGATCTCTTCCTCGCAACAACAAAAAAACCCGCATGACATTTCGACCATACAATACGGTTTGGGTCGAATAAGTACAATTTTATAGTGACAAACGTTAATTTGGTCTGCATAAGTGTGCCGCCGGAATGCTGCTAGCCTAGCTAGCTAACTACCTGCCAGCGTCCGGGAGACCAGAGGCAGGGAGGGAAGTGACCGGCTGCACTTGCCCAACACGCTTGTGATGTTAAGAGATTTGCATGGACTAGCGACCCGATGTCGTGTCTCCATTATTAAGGATAGTATATTTATGCACAAAAATGATTCCTCATCGTTCATGCCACTGCATGACGCCATAGATCGATTTACCTGGACTTTTCTCCGCCCAGCAGAATTCTGTCTGTGATGTGTCGCCATCTTGCATGTTGACAGCTTGACGTCATATTTGAACGGTTGCCAGCTCCAACACAGTAGAACCCCGTCGAGGTGTACAAAACCCCCTTTCTGAGCACCGTTGTTGCACATTCCACCAGAGAATGTTTCTAAATTCAGGGTAGGAAGGAAATCGACAAGTGTGACAGATCTATTTTTGAGGGTTCTGCTGCTAAATACCCCTATTTTGTATCTAACAAAGTGAACCAATATTAATGGGTGTATCCAACTCAACCTGACAATTTGGCAGTACAAACCTTGTCAAAGAAATATTGCACACTGCATACTCTATAGCCACAGGTTGAATAAGTTGAGTGAGTGAATGAAGGCTTCTGCTACACTGGTCCCTCCTTTTTTGATAGTCTGTCTTCCCCACTGGTGCTGCCTGTCATGACCACCCAGCCCTCAGCCACTCCTTGAGCCCTGACTCTTCAGTCAGCTGCAGCTCATCTTGGACTGTTAGGAAGGATTTGCTGGAAAGGACATGGTCCAAGCCCGCCAGCAGACAGTGGAAAAGATGTGACCCGGTACAAATGATGCCGTCTGGACGAGCTCTGTGTCACCACATGAGCTAATAATGAGATAATGAGTTCATTATGTTGATTAGTGGTGACATCTTGATTAGTGGTGTGGGGACATGATCCACTGTCGAATCAGACTATAAAGGTCAGTGTTGCTCTGCAGGTTTGCCAAGAGTTTTTCAAAACATCAATGAACCCAAGCAGGTATTCATCTCACAACCTTTTACTTGACTGACCACTGGGGTGGTCCCAGGAGCAGCAGTCTGGGATTGAAACTAATTTCACTAGACTAGACCAAGGAGGCTATAGGGCAGTCGTTCAAAGTTTTGCTTCCTCACGATCTTTCCCCACACTGGGCTTCAAACTTGGGCCCTCTGACGCTTCTACTAGCTAGTTACTTTTCGATGGTAGGTGGTTAAAACTGTGTTTGTAAAAGTGATAGTTTGCAAGTCAGAGACCCCAAGTTCTATGCCCGGTGTGGGTAAAGATCGGGAGGGAGCAAAACTTCAGCTGTTACAGAAGCACAGATGTTCCCATCCTGAGAGTGTTCCTTTTCAGACCATCAGAGGGAACTCTAGCATCGCTTTAAGCATAACTTCAAGCAGCCCCGCAACTCAAAATATCTCTAAAGAGGGCATTACATCCAACCTAACATTTATTTCAGCGTTATGAAATTGCATTTTATTTTGGTTTTCATGGTCTATCTTTTCGCCAAAGGTGAAAGGTGAAAGGTGGTATTTATGTGACTCACTTTTGTATAACACTATGGAACTCAAGTTGAATTTAATGATGTCATATAGATTTAACAGGCCTAGGATATGTGCAGAATTTAGAAGTGAACAAAAACAAAGTTATATCTAGGATTATTACAATTTCTTAAACTCAGTTTCTTAGACCACTTTATTTTTTGAGTGTAGCATGCTTTGTGTCTCAAACAGATTTTTCTGTGTTTCGTTTCATATGTTTGTGTAACAACTTCACTGTCTGTTGGCTATAAAGTTAGGTCTATATATTTAGCCTAATACATAGCCTAAACGGCGACACATAACTAAGGCAGGGATTTAGCATCTTGGAGCTGACCTACATCTATGGGTTATATATTATTATTACAAACAGGTGGTCTTCTACTAAAGTAATTATTTTATTAATGAAGAAAAATTGACATGGACTATCCATTATGAATTATTCTCTTCCTTGTTTTCTCTCTCACACACACACACACAACACAACACAACACAACACAACACAAACACACACACAGAAAGAAAGGTCTGAGAGAAAGATCCAGAGAGAGAGAGAGAGAGAGAGAGAGAGAGAGAGAGAGAGAGACTGTTGATTCAGAAAATCCATTAAGTGACAAATCCTGACGCCATCTCCACATTAAGCATGCTATTTTTCTGGTTTATTCTTTAACAGTAAAATGCTGTTTTCTCAGGCATTATATAGCAATGTAGAGCTAACTTTAAATCATATCTCCAGACTACACTGCACGCGTCAGCGGAGGTCGTCTAAACAGTGCCCGGCAGACAAATAGGGGTAGGCGTTACCAAAAACATCTGACTTCCTCACTCCGCCACGCAAGGGCAATCAAATGGTCGGGATGCGTTTTCAGAGAGAGAGGTTAACGGAGACAGGCAAGCGGTCAATCTCACAACAATACGGACCAGAGGCTTCGTGCCTGCTCTTGGGAAGTTGTTCATTGGACTAAATCAACATTTGTTTGGAATTTGAGGAAAGGACGACTTTTATTCTGTACGTTTGAGATTACAATCGTTATGTTAAAATATGTTGGGAAATTCATGAACGATCACTTGGTTAACCCCAATATGGACCAGTGAAAATGCCCGATAAAAAGGAATGAACAACTGGCGCGCATATTTTCAACAGATCCATCCTTTGGTGCGCTTGCAATTTGCACTTAACTTTTACACGCAATTCGCACGCAGTTGGGCCTAATTAAATCGTTGATCTATTCAGCTAGGTCGGGGATTTTCTAAAAGTGATTTGGAAATGGCTTCTCTTCGGCACTCACTGTCAGTCCACAGATAAAACCAAATTAACTGAAATAGGCTGAGAGAACGAACACAGTGAACACAGGAGTTTTACATGTAAGTATTTACCTCGGTATTTTCTGGAAATTGTTTCTACTGACTCCGCATCTCTTGTTGTTTCTGTAATTAAACCCATAACAGTAAAAAAGAAAAAAGGTTTTGTAAGTTAAACACCCAATGTTTGTGGAGGGCAAACCGGTTTTTGATAATCTCTTTGTGTTTAGACAAACAAACCAATGTTCTTTTTAATAAAAAGCATATACTCAGATAGGCCTATATACAAATAGGTTTTTGTTCATTCAAATCCACTTTTCCTCTTTTAGATGTCAAACTAAAGGTTGTGTTTATATGTGGTTCATCTCTATAGATAAGATATGAACACGGTGCAGAAAATGAAACTGTTCATTATTAAGGTTTTTGACCTCAGAGCTGGCGCGCGTTGGGGTTAAACTGTCCCCCCGGTAATCATGTTTACCTCTCGCACGCCTCTCTTTCCCCGGGCTGATGACACCGCTTCAAATGATGATGAGAGTGCGACAATGACGTTAGGCGAGTCGTCCAGCCACTCAGTTTTTGTAACATAAGCTAATTTACACAGAAGTATGCTTCAAAATAACGTTGGTTATTTTGACAATGAAGGAGGTTAGAATTACAAGTTCTGTGGGACGACTTTTGTTTATTTCTTATGTGGCTCCAGTCTTGCTAACGCGTTGGTACTGTAGTCTTGTTCGTTACTTTTGAATAAACACATTTTAGCGTGACTGTGCGCTGCCTTCAGAGCGCGCGGCACACTGGCCAACAGGTGTCCGCTGGCTATACGCCTATACTGCATGCATTGCATTTGTGCCTTTGCCTCGTTTTAAAAGTGACGGTGCTTGCTGTTTGTTCTGTGTAACATCGAGCCCTGCTTCTCCGGAATACCTGACCTTCCCTGCTGTAAGGCTGGGCTGAACAGTCGCGCCAACTGCCACGGCTCGAACCGGTGCGCGTCTCCCGAAGCAACGCGCAAGGCAGACGGTCTTTTGAGCGTTTAAGTCTTTTAAGTCAGTACAGTAATGCACGCAATGATTAAAACCAGGAACACGCACTACACACTACTTATTGTTCATCTTGGTAGAAATACAACATAGGCTACAAATAGGCATTTAAAATACAAGACACACATAGTAAAACAACTAAGGCTATACTAGCCTATAATAATAATTATTATTATCATGGTTAGCTTACATTTTTAAATAACAAAAATAACTGCCTTCAAATTATTGAATTTCAGACCCACTATGATGAACGCTTATAAATGTGGAAATTGTAGTCAATCATAGGCTATTTGATAAAACATGTTGTAGATTAGCCTATGTTGTTATACGTATTATTGCTGCCATGCTACTAGCCTGATCCTAACCAGACTCTCGTACATTTCATTTGTACAGAGAAGCTGTGTCTACTACCGTGCAATTGTGCACTTTGAGCACTGACTTTCAGTGCTTAGGGCGCTTCACTCACAAAACCAGCAGAATTCAGTGCACTGAAACTACCCGGATGGCGCACTGCATATGGTTAAAAAAAAAAGTGTATGGACACTACTCGCCCTAAATGGGCGCCATCTTGGCTACGTAGCGGAAGAGAAGGAGCCCTTTCGGCAGCTTTTTCCACTTGGGGTGGATAAGCGCGTTCATTTTGGCAGGTTTTGCCATAGATATATATATCTATGGGTTTTGCGGGTGTCGCGAGCAGATTTGCGTCCGTCACTTCCGCCAAGTGTTTAACGTAACGGTGCGTTCACACTGCAGCGACGCGATGCGAGCGACAACATGTTTTCCATGGTGCATTGTGGATAGCGACGCGACAGAGTGGAGATTTTCTCACCTTTATGCAAATGAGGAGCGATTTTCGCTAGCGATGGCCAATCGGAGTGTTTTCTTGTTTCTCGTAACTAGCAACCATGGTAAACATTTCTAGCTTTCTAGGCTTCAAGGTGGAGGAGAAACTAATAGTTTGTGTGGCTGCTTACCCAGTCCTGTATGATAGCCTACATAGCTGTATTCGTACAGAGATGTTAAGAGATGTTCGTTAAAAAAACGAAGCATGGCACAAGGTTGCTGAAGTTGTTGGTGCTTGTACTTTCTAATTCAGTTAAGTGACATTACGTAACTTTGTTCTGTAGTAACTAGCTAGCTAGCTAGCCCGGCTGGAACTCCCTATCGTATCGACAGATTAGCAGAGACTGAGGAATATAGTAAAACGTTTTTTACACATGTCAACGTGTATGTCTTTTAAACTGTTTTGTATTTTGTATACAAGTTGTATTTTGATCGATGTTGCGAGTACGTAAACCCAAGTCCAGTCTATGGTTTCTACGTTACGAGAAACAAGAAAACACTCCAATTGGCCATCGCTAGCGAAAATCGCTCCTCATTAGCATAAAGTTGAGAAAATCTAAACTCGAATCGCTTGAATCGCGTCGCGTCGCTACCCACAATGCACCACGTAAGCGATTCGCCTGGCTCCATAGAAAAGGAATGGAAAACATGTTGTCGCTCGCATCGCGTCGCTGCAGTGGACACGCACTGTTAGTGTCCCATTTTAGACAGCACTTATCAGCGACGGAGTGCACTGAATATGTAAGTGCACTGTTTTGCACTGTTCTTTGTATCTCTCGGCAATGCGTGACATGTGCACCAGCAGATACTATTTCAAAAGAAATTCCTGCATTAAAATAATGTATCATGAGTTTGTTTGATTTGGTCATTATTACACTGGCATTAATTATCACGTCAAACAATTACACTGCACTAAACTGTAAGTGTAAATGTAAAGTGAAAATAACAAAACAAGTCAGTATGATGACTTGAGCGAATATCATTCACGTCTTACTAAAACAGCGGCCACGCGAAAGGGAATAAGGAAACTGTTTCCTCTACTAAAAAATACAATGCGGGTCACGTGAAAAAATGATCCAAAGACTCGTAGAAAGACCGAGTCGGAAATGAACGAATCGTTCATTTCCTCTAGCTACAGAGCCTATGCAGGTCACGTGAAAAATTATCCAAAGACTCGTAGAAAGATCGAGTCGGGAAATGAACGAATCACTCGTTGAGAGGACTCGTTACTCCCGCGTCCTTATAAGGATTCGTTCAAAATGAACGAATCGTTCACGAACGACACATCACTACTCTGTTGAAATCGAAACTATTGGATTTGCCGAGAGCCACTCTGATCTGGCATAACTAATCGCTAGCGTTCGCCTTAGCCAATTCCTTCACCACTACTGTAACAGAGCTAGCTGCCATAGCTGGAAGATCAAACTGTTCCCAAACCCTGTGGGAAGGAGGGCCACAACATCCTGGCCACCAACAAAACTCTGCAAAACTTGTTCTTGCTCCAGCTTTAGCTTATGGATATTCGGCAGTGTTGCCACAACGGACGAATGGCTTCGCTCGCATCTTTCTCCACCGCCGTTACGGAACTACACAAACTAGAGAGGGTACAATTTCTGGGGAAATTGTAGGGTGTTCTTGCTTGCATTGGTTGCAGGGGCCTGTATTTAAATTACATTTTACAACTGATATTTCTGTATATTTTATATAAAAATGCATAGCCTACTTATTATTTATAAAGATTACATAGATTTAAAAGCAAAATTGTTTTACTCAAAATACAAAGAGTGAAGAGGAGAATTAAATAGTTGTCTTCTCATTTCCCCTGCAAGAGGGAATGGTGATCAGCAACCTCATAGCTGAATCAAAACGAACATATTTGGCAGACCAGTGTCAAAATTGACCTAATCTCTATGATTTAAACGTCATTGTAAGTTTTTCCCTTCTCGGGATATTTTCAGGCATTTAGCCTACTCATATTGCATGATTCATTAATAAAGAACCCCCTTTGAAGCTTATTTTTAACAACAATGTTACAAGCAGTAGGTATCTCTGATAGAATCGCAATTCAAATAGTAAGCTACCATCTGCTAACTGAAAATATGCCCCCAAAAACGTAAATAAGCTTGACTTTTGTTTAGGTGAAAATCCCTCATTCATAAAAATGTCAGTGGTAGCGATTATTATCAGTAACAAGGCAAAATGCGATATAGCCCTGTGTGGAGAAGCTGCCCCGATACATTGTACTAAGCAACTACTACGTACTAGACTGTGTTCGTTTTGGTAGCGATTGCGTTGGTTGAATTCAATTTAACGTTACTTCAGTTGTACAGTCCAGGCTGAAATGAATTATTTTCATGAACAGATTGACAAAGTTTAGGCTGTAGCAATGAGTTCAGGTTAGTAGTTAATAGTCAGATAGTTTCACCTATTGAAAGACTTTTGATTTAAGTAAGGGTAGTGCCGAACTTGTGCTACCGTTTGACTTCCTAGTACTGTTACCAGCTGTGGAGATGTTTTTGTTAGCTACAGTACAGTACAGTACTAGACTAGGCTACAGCATTGCAGTGAGCTACACTGGTTTGAAACCACAGGTAATGATAATGTCAACCACAAATCATTTACTTGTAATCTAACGTCATAATAAATCCTACAACAAAAATGTATTTGTGAGGAATGTTTATTTTGACGATTAACTGAACAAAAACAGATGCATCATAGACCGCTGTAGTATGTGTTGCCTGGGCAACAGAGGCTAATGTCATGATGCTAATGCTTCAGTGAAATAGTAGACTACTGTTTCAGAAAGTAGATGTACTTGTAATATTAGCTTATATTGTACATTACACATCACAATTGTGTGTCAAATCGCATAATATGAGCAAATAGTTATCACCCAGGCCTCTTTGCTTGTGACATTTCTGCAGCTGCCTTGCAGTAAAGCAGTTAGCCTAGCCATCTCCCAGAAGTTAACGATCTGCTAAACTAATGTTCTGCTAGAGATAGTCACGCGAGTTTTCGTGACATAAATTACATTCGTGGCATCAGTGACTGTGGCTAGTAAGTTAGCAACGGAACGTAAATCCCAATAAAAGCAACTCAATTGCTACCAAGACGAAACCTTTGACACCTAGGTTGTCGTTGTCCAAATGTTGACTAAGTTTTAGGGGGGCAAAAATAAATAAAAATAAATATAGCTGCAAGCAGCGATGCGGGTTCCTCCGCAAAATGGCAAAATATGATACAAATATACAATGTAGATGCTAAACAACTTCATGTTTGGCCAAAAACAGTAGGCTGAATGGGGATTTGAACTCATGAGCGTAAGGATGCAAGCCAGTCTCTCTATCCTCTCTACTACACAACAACTGTTGAGAGTTTATGAATAGAAAGAGCTGAGCTACCTTTGGTCAGCTTTGGGACAAAGGTTAAGAAACTGTCTACATTCCAATGTCAAATTGCATGAAATTGCACATGGTACTACTTCAGAATGATGTCATCTCAAAGCCAATAAGGTTTCAAAAACCATCCGTCAAAATGACACTTGATTTATTGACGCTAAGATATTGAGGCATGTGGACATTTACATAAATACAACCCTTTCAGCCATTTTGTATTGCATTTCTTATTCCATTTCACCCTATATAAAGACACATCTGCCCACACACAACTTCCATCCATGCTGTTTCCCTCTCTCCCAGCACAGGTCATGCCAAAGGAGAAATGCTGCGGCGGCCACATGAGGTTTAGGGGTAGTTCAAAAACATGCCTCCCACAATTGACACATTTTCCCCAAGATGGCTGACAAAAAGCAGATATTTTAACTCTACTTGAGTTGATCTCTTTCCAGAATCTCAGTCAATGCACAATTAACAATAGTCATGTGGGCGATCGGGCTAGGGCAGAGCTCACAAGGGCGTAGGTTTGGTCTCAGACTTGGTGGGGACATCCACCCATCCGCGCAAATCGAGATGCCATTCTGTATACTATCCCTAAAGAGCTAGTATAACTGTATAATCTAAAAATGCACTCTCCAAAAAAAGATGCTGTGATGATGAGACTGTAATGCTGAACAACAAAATGTTTTATTATCATAAACCTCACCTGAAGCCCTGATGCTGTTTCCTCAGCCTGCTCTACATCTGGAATGTTTTAATGCTGTCTTTCCTGCATACAAAATGGTTCATTCATTTTGTAGCCTATCCTATGGCTAGCAAGTTTAACCCTCCTACCATATTGTATACAGTGTTATTTCGACATTAATAATCGAATAATGATTCATTATATTTGAATAACCAACAGTGTTAACTTATTCACATTGCCAACAGTTTTTTCCAGCACCTGTCTAGCAATGCAGTGACAGTCCATCAACTGTGAATTTGTCCTAGGCTAGACTCCTAACCTTAGTTGACAGATTAGCTACAGAAGCTAGGTTTAGCTGTAACAATATCCTGGGTAACATATAATATCACCAGTTAATACTTTTCCACAGTAAAATTTGCATTTGAAAGCCTGGGCACTACCACTGCTAGTGAGGCTAGTTATTTAGCCTGACTTACACTGCTTTTTGAAAAAACTTTGTATGTCCCCTTTCTTCTTCTTGGGTGCAGGCATATCTAATCTACAAAGCACAAAAAGGAAAAAACATGTACATGCTGAAGGGAATATTAAAATGTGTTACTCTGGCCTTTTATGTATGTATTGTTGGCAGACAGCCCTGGTAAGTTAGCTGTACCGTTGTCGCCGCCACACCCGCTAACTTGTCTGCGACTGCCAGTGCAAGCAAGCATATGCTTCTTCCCGTGCGTGTCGCGTGTCAGGTAACTCTCCCCTTTGGGTTTTCAGCCAGTCAAATTATGGCGTTTCTTGTACTGTCGCGTCCTGGCCGTCGGAATCGATCTAAATAGCAACACAATTCGCTAAAATATTGGTGGGGACAATTTTGTCATTTTCAAATATTGGTGGGGACAAGTACCTAGCGTCCCCCCCTAAATCTACGTCCATGAGAGCTCATGTTCAGCTCCTAGAGAGAATAGCTTATGGCAGTACAGCAGCTGACTCTCTGGTCCTATTAAAATACACAACATGCACAATCAGGGTGACCAACAATATTATATTAACTAACAAACAATAACATTACAAACATCTAACTGAACAAACACAACAACTGAAATCCCTCGCACGGCTGTTGTAACCGCACTATTTTCCACAAGTCTTTGCCTATTTGACATACCGCACTGCATGCTGGATACCCAAGGGGCACTGACGCTGATTATCTCGCTGCGCTCCGACTGTGATTTGAGTAATAGCTTTGGGACAAAGGTTAAGAACAGATAATCAAAATTATGACAGGCCAAAAGACTGCGGCTGGATTTGAACTTGTGACCTTGCTCCTTGCAGTGCACTGTCTTAGCCTACTGAGCTATTCTCAGTGTTGAGAACCATTGTGGTCAGTTGCTGAATAGAAAAGTAAGCTATTTGTCCGGTGGCAAGCATTATAAGATTTGCCTGAAGTTTAAACTGTTGTAATTCAGTGATCTTTTGAGATATCAAGGCAGGGGCAGGCAGGCAGGGCAGGCCAGCTGGATGAAGCTGTCTTGGGGGCAGGGCTGAAGAGAAGCTGTCCAGGTAGAGAGGGGTAGTCCAGCAATGGGTTTGTGTTGCTCCAGCATCCTCTGTTGCATCCTCTGTTACACTCAGCATCCTCTCTTGTTGCTCTCAGCATGGTCTGTTGCACTCTGTTGAGGAGGCCTCTGCATGACCTGTAAAAGTGAAGAAAGGGTCCATGTCAGTGGTGAAAAATTAAGCTTTTTCCATCTACACTTGATACAGACTTCAGTTTGGACTGTGAAATGCAGAGGCAATACTTGAACTTGAATCCAAATGTGTTGGAAACCTATGCAAAGTCACTCAAAAAACAGGCTCTAATAAGAGTATTTAGCTCTAAACTGGTCAATATATACAGATCTGACAAAAGACCAGCTCATCCTTTGCCTGTAAACAGTGATTCTGACTGTCAGAGACCTATAAATAGGCTGACCAAGTGAAACTAGCCTGGCTAACGTAGGTCGCTTTATCAGGCAAATGATGAATGAAATAGGCTTGTTTTGAAAGATCCTTTATACTGGCTATCTTCAGCAGGTTCTGGTCTACAAAAAACAGCCCTCCTTGACGTTTTAGGACTACAATTTAGTGAATTACGATATTGTTTACACACTGCCAGTGAGTGAGCGAGCCGAGTCTGTCACGGAGGCTAAGTCAAAACAATGTACCCCCGGGACACAGTCTCACAGTTTTCCACAAATCACAAAAATAATCGGAGCTTATGAACATGACGCAACCAAAACATGACCGCCTAAATCATGCGGTCTCCCTGGCGCATAGGCTTATTACAAAGACTTTCACGACCCAAATCAAAATTCTGAGCCGACAGGTCAGTGGGGAATTGCTTGTTCTCCTAAAATCTGCCCTCTACCTTTTTGATGAATTTGCCGAGATGCTACATGATTCAGTAATGACACAGAGGGAAAAAGCTAGCTACTTTTCGAGTTCGGTTTTCCGTCACTTCAAACTCACGATCTAAAGGTCTCAAACCTTCACCATAATTCAAGAGTAGTGTACTTTCACGAACCCAATCATTGATTCTAGCTTAAAATGTGTAAAAATAGGACTTACCGAATGTGGCTGCCTCCAACACGGCTATCAGGCAATTCCAGTTGAAAACAACAATGGCCGCCGGAAAATAATTTATACTCGTAACGGCGAGCTGCGATTGGAAGCGAAATTAAACATGAGCTGAAGATCAAGGGTGGGGGCTTGGTCAGCACACCATTTCCAGAAAGGATGTGTGTGTGTCTCGCCAAGCTCGCGCATGTGTCAAGTATGTTGACCACCTGTCCCTTTTTGCGCTGTATCGCACAGCATTTTCAATACGCTACGTGCGGGACAAGGGGTGAAAATGCTGTGCGACACAACGCAAAGCGGGACAGGTGGTCACCCTAGTGTCAAGGGGCAAGATGAATCTGTGAGAATTTGGAGCGTGCTGTGGAGCAATTCACTTGAATTCAATCATATATTGACATACCAAGGTGAAATTGTTTATGGTACTTCAGAGTGATGTCGTCTTGAACCTATTAGGTTTGAAAAACAATCAGTCAAAATTATATTAGATTTATTAACAAAAAGATATTGAGGCAATGTGGACATTTACATAAATACACTTCTTTCAGCCATTTTGTATTGCATATCTTATTCAAATTGACCCTTTATAAAAACATGTCTTCTACACATCTTTAACAAATTTCAAGTCGATTGGATCTATGGTTTATGAGGAGAAGGGTTTTGAAGGTTGTCCAAATTTGGACAGTACAGCAAAATGTATCATGGCGGACCTTATGGGTTCTTAAGGCTTTTTTGTTCCCCATGAGGATTAAGGCATGTATACCAATTTTCAGGCATTTTGGAGTAATGGGGCGCTGGGGAAATCACGTAGACTTTGGGCATGTTTTAAAGCGCCACCTATGGGCGTACATGTGCCACTAGCCGTCTGGGAGTAATGAGTGACTTGTTGAATCATTGGGCCAAATCGGAAAAAATCGGGTCCAGGACTTTTTGAGCTATAGAGCCATTTAACGGAGAAGAAAAATAATAATAAGAATACTAACAAAAACAATAGGTTCCCTCCTACCGGAGGCACCCTAATAATAATAAGAATACTAACAAAAACAATAGGTTTCCTCCTACCGGAAGAACCCTAATAATAAGAATACTAACAAAAACAATAGGTTTCCTCCTACCGGAGGCACCCTAATAATAAGAATACTAACAAAAACAATAGTTTTCCTCCTACCGGAGGAACCCTAATATTAATACATATGTGAGATAACAATGGTTGTGCCTTTTCCGAAGGCAAAGCACACCCAACTAGAGCATGACACTGATTGGCTGGTAGAAAATTAACCGGAGACATCTGTCTTACGTACCTAATGGCCAGACCTAGTACAGAAGCAAAATCTAAATTGAGCGGAAGTACGTAGGAGGGCAGAGCCAGGCTAATGCTGCACCTCCTACGGATAAATATGTACGATTTGGTCTACAGTGATTAGTGAGGTACTGAAGTCGCTGGTCAGTTATTAGACCGTACAGCGTGAAGTGGCATCTAGAGGTGCATGGGGGGTTGGTTATAAAAAGCGCCTTTAAATTTAAATAAAACTGTCAAAACATTTTCAAAGCCATTGGCAAGAGAGCCACAACTCACTCAACCTGCTTCTGTGTATATTTATATCTTTACGATTATGAGTTACAGCAGAGACCTATGTTCATATCACAAAGTTCTAGCTTGCACACATCGACTACGTAGCAACGAAAGAGAACAGAAGTTTCACATAGCCTACAGTTCGGAGTTAGCTTTTTAAACACATTAAACGTGAAGCGCTTATTCTTTGGTTACATCATGAGCTACAGGGGCTTCCCCGGTTTACCGAGCGACAGGCTGATGTTAGGAACACAACGCCTACTCTCCTGGGATTGAGCGGGAGCATGCTTCACATGGTAACCGGTGGTTTATGACTAGGGTGAACCCCAGGGTCGGTTAGGTAACCCTAACCCAGCCTGTGGGATTTGCCTGCATCTCAATCATCACAAATACATCTGAAATACAGTCTGCCAGTCAGTGCCAAGACCCTGCTCTCTGGTCTCTAGCACAGCCTGGTCTGGTCTCTGTCCAATGCCAGCACTATCAGTTTAACTGATACACAGCAGAGAGGCTAGCGGCCTGTTCCACACCAAGAGCTGTGCTCACAGCACAATGAAAAACCCACCAATGCGGTGCAAGATCTTCTGTCAACAGCCTTCCGTTCTGCTTTAACATGGAAGCCAGACTGCTCCAGGGACTAAGACTGGTTGTCCATCTGGGCTTCAGAAGCTGTAGTGTCAGGTGTTGTCTGGCTGTGTGAAGGAACTGTGGGTCTATACTGTAACAGCTTCTGGTGGTGTTGTTAGAGTGTAATGTGGTTGACCAGGCGGACCTTGGTGACATATTTCTTTTCCAGATCAAAATGTTGTTGTGACAAGTGCCCTTATGTCAGGGACTGCCTCTTATCTTAATCTGAGATCCCCCTTTATGTCTGTCTCATTCTCGTTCCAGTCTGAAGAAGTCGTTATTGGTCATAAATCAGCTTGGATGAATCAGAGACAATATGAAATAAACATTTGACCACAGATCACATGACACGTAATTCACAGAAGAGCATATGTAGGCTACATGGCTACATTCAGCTTTTACTGTTATTATCTCTGCCTGTTTGAAAGCTCTGAGGATGAATGTGTTTTTGTGTTACACTGTTCAGAACACTGTCCCTACTTCTTTCCTGCCTCTGTCTCCCCGCTCTTTCACTCTCTCTCTCTCTCTCCCTCTCTCTCCCTCTCTCTCCCTCTCTCAACCTCTCTCTCTTTCAATTGCATAACATTCAGACGTGGCTGGGCAGGCAACAACTGGCATCTCGGTCTTTCTCCTCACGTTAATTCCGTTCCGGTGAAGTGCCTTAATGTATTTGTCAGATTGCCATATTTTCACAGACCCAAATGTACTGTAGTACTGGTCCTGTGTGTCTGGGGCAGTGTAGAACAGTAGGACTGGGGCAGTATAGAAATAGTAGGACTGGCCTGGGGCAATATAGAACAGTACAACCAATCTGGGGCAGTATAGAACAGTAGGACTAGTCTGGGGCATTATAGAACAGTAGGACGGGTCTGGGGCAGTATAGAACAGTGGACTGGTCTGGGGCAGTATAAAACAGTCGGACCAATCTGGGGCAATATAGAACAGTTGGACTAGTCTGGGGCAGTATAGAACAGTAGGACTAGTCTGGGGCAGTATAGAACAGTAGGACTAGTCTGGGGCATTATAGAACAGTAGGACGGGTCTGGGGCAGTATAGAACAGTGGACTAGTCTGGGGCAGTATAGAACAGTAGGACTAGTCTGGGGCAGTATAGAACAGTAGGACTAGTCTGGGGCATTATAGAACAGTAGGACGGGTCTGGGGCAGTATAGAACAGTGGACTGGTCTGGGGCAGTATAGAACAGTGGACTGGTGTTGGGCAGTATAGAACAGTAGGACTGATGTGGGGCAGTATAGAACAAGACAGATATGTGTAGAACCAGGCAGTGTGTGCAATAATGTGTGTTTGTGAGTGTGTGTGCAGGTGTGTGTGCATGTAAGGTAGGCCACACATGAATGCCCATGTTCGGCTGGCTGGGTCAGCAAGACTAGCTGAGGGCTGAATTAGCATAGCCCCAATCCCCACAATACCATCAACATGTAAGGATTATCCTGACTTCAAAACACAGTGAGCTTCCTCTTGCCTGGTGCTGCAGGTGTGAAGGCTGTGGACAGGTGGGGCGCTCAGGGGAGTTGTCAGTGAGCTAGGATATTGGCCTGGGAGGAGACAGTGAGCTGGGAGTTTGGCCTGGGAGAGGACAGTGAGCTGGGATGTTGGCCTGGGAGTGTGACTGTGTCACACTTGGACAGCTGATGGTTGGTGTATTGTCTCTGTAAACTAATCTAATAACACGGCAAACACACCCACACACGCACACACACACACAGATTGTCAAGAGTCTCTGGAGCCACTTCCAAACGTCAGTAGCCAATAGCTGTCCACCTGGTGTCACATGAGAGGCAATCATCTGCTGGTGACGGCGATGCCGGGGTATAATTAGTAGCACGCTACGATCAAAGGCAGCCATGATCATGATCATGACGATGTTTTATAAACAGACACACACATACTCATACGTCCCCCTACTTCATCAGAAGGGAGCATTTCAGGAGATTTATCAGGAGATTGCGTGAAACGGGGTGATTTGTGTTTGGGTACTGAGAGTGCCTTAAGAACCACAGGACCCATAGTCTGCTCTCCCTCCTCCATGGGGCTACTGGAGGCTTGTGGGTCTGGGAACAATGCAGGAGGGATTCCTGGGATATCTTCTAGGATAGTCATGTCAGGGTTTATACTCATTTACTGGTGACATCACCACAGGACAGGATGCCCTGATAGAACTGGAGCACACACACACACACATACAGAGACACACACATACACACGGAGACACACACACACAGGCACACAGGGTCACACACACACTGGGACACACGCATACACATAGACTTACACTTACACTCACCCGCACACAAACACACATGCACACAAACACATGGACCCTGGCATGTGCATGCTGTGGCCTTGGGCCAGTGCTGTCATCCCAGCCAAGCTGCTGACCAAATCAGTATAGCTGGCTCCAACTGCTGTACCTCACTGTAGACAAGGAAGACACACCCTCCAAATGATCTGTGTGTGTGACAGAGAGCGACAGAGAAATGTAGGGAGAGAGGTGGTGAGAGATAAGGAAAGAGGGAGCGAGATGGGAGATAGATGGAGGTGGAGAACGAAAGGGACAGGGGGCCAGAAAGACATGTTTGAAAGAGAGAGAGGTGGAGAGATAGAGACAGTCAGACATTTTGTGGTGTTCAGCTTGTTGAGACAAACCCATCACATCTGTGTGCCTGACCTCTGAAACCTTTCTCCCTGCCTTCCTTGCTTTCTTCCCTCCCCCCTCTTTCCCACTGTCCTCCATTCCTTCATCTCTCCTTTCCCTCCTCCGTCCCCCTCCCTCCTCACTGGTCCAGTTGTGAGGAGAAGTGACAGAAGAGGAGGCAGACTCAACCACAATTAATGGAAGTAGGTCGCAGGCTGGGAGGCTGGGAGGCAGAGAGCAGTGAGGAAGGAAGGAAGGAAGGAAGGAAGGAAGGAAGGAAGGAAGGAAGGAGGAGAAGAGTGAGAGGAGGGAAGAAGGAAGCTAGACAGATAAGAATAGGAGGGAACACAGAGGAAGAGGAGTGATGAAGGAAGGCAGAGAAAGCAGACAGGAAGCAACAAGTGCAGGTAAACAGGTTGACAGACAGACAGGTAGAAGGAAGAACAGGAAGACGGGCAGTGAAGGTAGGCAGACAGACATGCAGACAGGTAGTGGAGGTAGACAGGCAGACATGTAGTGAAGGTAGACAGGTAGTGGAGGTTGACTGGCAGTGCAGTGAAACAGGGAGACAGCTGGACAGGAAGTGCAGGTAGGGGAGGTAAACAGGTAGTGCAGGTAGACAGGTAGTGGAGGCAGACACGAAGTGAAGGTAGACAGGAAGTGGAGGTAGACAGGAAGTGCAGGTAGACATGTAGTGGAGTTGGACAGGTAGGGCAGTGAGACAGCAGAGGTAGACAGGAAGTGCAGGTAGACAGGAACTGGAGGTAGACCAGATATGCAGGTAGAAAGGTAGTGGAGGCAGACAGGAACTGCAGGTAGACACAAAGTGGAGGTAGACAGGAAGTGCAGGTAGACATGTAGTGGAGTTGGACAGCTAGTGCAGTGAGATAGTAGAGGTAGACATGAAGTGCAGGTAGACAGGAAATGGAGGTAGACAGGAAGTACAGGTAGACAAGCAGTGGAGGTAAACAGGTAGTGCAGGAAGACAGGTAGTGCATGTAGACAGATAAGATAGACTTTATCGTCCTGAAGGAAATGTGTCTTACAAGAAGTGGAGGTACACAATAAGTGCAGGTGGACAGGTAGTGGAGTTAGAGAGGTAGTGGAGGGAGACAGGTAGTGGAGGTAGACAAGAAGTGCAGGTAGACAGGTAATGGAGGTAGACATCAGCAAAGCAGATGGATGGGGCTGGTGAATCAATAGAAAGACTATTAAGATGATGTAGATCTTGACATTTTGGGGAACAAAAACAAAACAAACTGTTATGTGCATGGACAAATGCACAGCATGTGTGTGTGTGAATGTGTATAAGGCAGCCGTGTATTAGCAGGTGTTTGTGTGTGTCCTATCCTGGGGGATTCAAATGAAACACTCTACCAGTTGTAATGAAAAGGATTATAAATTACCTGCAGTGGTTGCGGGGAAGGCATTCTCATATTACACACTAAGAAGCAGGAGGAGGAGGACGAGAAGGTGAAAGAAGAGAGGAGCCAGAGAAGGAACAGTAGGAGAAGATAGGAGTAGGAGGAGCTGGAGGAGAAGGACTAGGAGAGGAGAAGAAAGATTAGTAGGAGAGGAGGAGATGGAGTAGGAGATGAGCAGGAGGAAGAGTGGGAGTAGCAGAAGAGGAGCAGGGGGAGGACTTTCACTTGCAATTCTATTTTATTCTTAGCCTCGGTTTTACCATTGTCCACAAAATGCTTTGGCTATACAGTAGTTGTTGTCTTGGTCATGGCCAATTAAATCATTTGAATTGTAATTTGAGATTGAAAGGTTAGGGCTATTCGAGTGTGTGTGCTTGTGTGTGTGTCAAAGAAAGAGAGAGGGAAAGAGAGAAGAGGGCTATGTCTGACATATGTTCCCTTTGATTTGATTGTAATTACAGATCATTAAGCTGTAACCCCTGCGATCCTCCCACACACACATCCCCCTGACATGCACTGTGCCTACCTGTGTTGTTGATACACTGGTACTTATCACTCACAGAGGGTTCAGAGAGAGAGAAAGAGATAGAGAGAATGAGAGAGAGAGAGGTTCTCAAACAACGTCTAGCATCATGTCACCGAACTGAAACAGGAAGTATTAGCCACACTTTGCAACATTGATTATTGTAAGTCCCTCTGTGCCGTTACACACACACACTATGGCTGGTCTAGGCAGACTGATCCTCAAGCAGAAAAAATCAGCCTCCTCACATGCTCTCCAGGAGTCGTTCATATTTTCGTGTACACTCTTCATCCCATCATCACTCCATCTAAATACATGTGGATGAGGATGGGGAGATAATTACCCACAGTTCAATTTGGGCCCAGTTCCTCTGATGAACAAGGCATGTTAGGTCGTAAGGTGAAGCCGTTTTTCGTTTCATCCCATTCCCATATATGGGGCACTACATTCCTTTGTTCTGATAAAAACACCTATTGGTTTTGAGCAAGAGAAAAAAAACTCTCCATGTGGAATCCTGCAGTGAATTTTTTATTAGTTTTTAAAGTCAGCACTAGTTCTTTCATCGCGTAATTATATTTTGATCATGAATGATGAGGAAATCATCACGTGCTTACTGCTAGACCAATAAAGTGGTCGCTTTTTGAAACAACAAAAAAACAGTAAAGAGTCTAAGATGTTTTTTCAATCAATCTCGTCAATATCAAGTAGCAAAAACAAGGAAATTAAGGCCAAACCTTCAAAACTATGTGGTAAGGATTTTAAACAATGCTATATGCATCTCACGTCCATAAAGAAAGAAAAAGTATTTTACCTGCACACGGTGGGATACATTCAGAAACAGGGCCAAACGGTGGCTTGGCTTGCAGGGTGAGAATCAGAAAATAGCATACAATATACAAACATTATCGAGAAGTTGAGTTTGACAATGTTCCCGAAGACACTGGGTTTCACTCCACTTGCTATAGGCAACATTGACATTTATGGCAAAGGCATAATAAAGGCATTTTCTGTTGCTTGTGAGAAAGATGAATACCTGACTGCATTTACAAATCTGGGTAGCAGTTTTAACCTGCACCAGTCTAACTTTGTTCATGTACAAGTATTTTATTGTCAGATGCACAGAACAACACAAGGTCAGACTGGGCACTGAAATTCTTAAGACAAGACAATGTGGCATAACATGACATATAAGTACACAGAACATAAAATACATCTATGCTAAGCTGAAATAAGTAAACCTCCTAAATATACAGATAAAAAAATACTAAATACTAAACCCTAAATACACATATTTACCTATTGCTAACCCTATAAACATATTCTAAACTAAGTGAAGTACAGTGAAGTATAATAGTGCAATATTACTGATAGTGCAACCAGGAGCTGAAAGTGACCATGTGTAAGTAGCTAGTAAGAAGTGAATCAATGACCATGTCAATGTCCATTCAGCAGCCTGATGGCGAAGTACAGTGAAATACAGTAGTGCAATGTTACTGATAGTGCAACTAGTAGCTGAAGTGACAGTGTGTAAAGTGACTAGTATGAAGTGAATCAATGTCCATATCAATGTCCATTCAGAAGCCTGATGGCCCTTGGATAGAAACTGCTGTCCAGTCTGCGGGTGCGTGACCGAATGCTGCGGTAACGCCTGCCAGAAGGCAACGGGGTAAAGCGACTGAAGTATGGGTGGTAACAGTCTCTTAGAATCCTGCCAGCTTTCCTGAGGCAACGTGTGTGGTAGGTGTCCTGTAGGGCTGGGAGCTTCCTGTCGATGATGAACTCATCAGAACGCACCACACTACATAGGGCCAAGCGGTCCCTGTCTGTGCAGCTCCCATACCATACTGTGAAGCAACCGGTCAGAATGCTCTCTATAGTGTATCTGTAAAGGTTAGTGAGGATGACTGAGTCCATGCCGAACTTCTTCAGTCTCCTCAGGAAGAAGAGGCGTTTACGGGCCGCTTTGACCACCATGTCCTTGTGAACAGACCAGGTGAGATCATTGCTGATGTTCACCCCGAGGAACTTGAAGCAGCTGACTTCCATTTCGGATCCGTTGATATGTAGGGGTGCATGCTCCTCCTCCTGCAGCCTCCTATATTCCACAATCATCTCCTTGGTCTTGCTGACGTTGAGAGAGAGGTTATTGTCCTGACACCATGATGAACTACTTTGCAAATATGTGTGCCACCTGTATGGCCACTCATCTGCTAAAACCATGAACGATGCAAGATACAAAGCATTCTGCATGGCATTGTCAGCTTTGCCACAACTATCCATGCCCCCGACAAGTGACGCCCTGTATCAACACTGCAAAAGGGCAAACTATCAAGCAGCCATAATGAGACATTCTCTGATGGGTATAATGTGTGCCCCTTCACCAATTGGCAATGGATGGCACCTTGAGGATAGGGAGTTAGCAGTCACCTGGAGGACTCGAGAAAGCTGGCAGGATTCTAAGAGATTGTTACCACCCATCATTCAGTCTTTTCACCCTGTTGCCTTCTGGCAGGCAATTCCGTAGCATTTGGTCTCACACGCAGACTGGACAATAGTTTCATTCCAAGGGCCATCAGGCTTCTGAATGTACATTGATATGGACACTGATACACTTCTCACTAGTCACTTTACACACTGCCACTTTCAGCTACTGGTTGCACTATCAGCAATATTGCACTATTGTACTTAGGTTAGTTTAGGGGTCTATGGTTAGTATAGGTTATTATGTGTATTGTGTATTTAGAGGTTTACTATACTGTATTGAATATTGTATATTATTATATATTAGGAGGTTTATTATATTTTTGCTTATCATAGATGTAATCTATATTCTGTGTACTCTGTGTATGTTATGCCAGGTTGCTTTGCGTTGTCTTGTCCTAAGAATTTTTCAGTGACCAGTCTGACCTTGTGTTGTTCTATGCATCTGACAATAAAGATTTGAACTTGACCAGAAATCCTGCCCCTGAAAGTGTGTTGCAGGTAGTCCACTGCAGTTGCAAGCAAGGCAAATGTGAGTCTGGAAGATGTTCCTGTATATCTGCAAGACTTTCTTGTACTGATTTGTCGGTGCCAAAATTGTGCAAATGTTACCCAGGAAACAGAGGAAAGAGCTACATGGGATAATAGCTCTGACTATAGCGATAGGGATGATATTTACATGTATTCATTTAGCAGACACTTTTACCCAAAGAGACTTCCAAGAGAGAGCTTTACAAAGTGCATAGGTCACTGATAATAACAACAAGATAGCCCCAAAGCATTGCGGGTAGCCAAAACAAGAAGCACACATTGTGAACAACCAAAGAATAAGTGCCAAAGGGAAAAACCATAAGAGGATGTAGTTAAGCAAGTTACAATTAAACAACATGAATCTCTAAGTGAAAGTGTACCTGTAGAAAAAGCAACAACAGTAAAATTAAAATAAGATTAACTAAAATAGAATATTTTGCAGCGAATACAACAGTTTAAATCAGTTGCCACTAACCAACAAGAGCAACAAGTCTCTAAGCAAGAGTCATTGTGATCCTTGAGGAAACTAGCATTGGGTTCAGCAAACCATTTCTAAGTACCATTGTACTCCCGGAACAAGTGCGTCTTGAGCCTTCTCTGATATCGATGCTTAAGGATGATACTGATGATTAAGGATGATACGGATGAGGAAAGATGATACTGATGAGTAAAGATGTTACTGATGATTAGGGATGATACTGATGAGTAGGGATGATACTGATGAGTAGGGATGATACTGATGAGAAAATATGTTACTGATTATTAGGGATGATTCTGATGATACTGATGAGTAGGGATAATACTGATGAGTAGGGATGATACTGATGAGTAGGGATGATACTGATGAGTAGGGATGATTCTAATTAGTAAAAATGCACTGTGTTGTATTTTAGGTTGATTTTGAGCTGCAATTAATCTATTGTAGAATTGTCAAATGTTTGGCATTATTCAGAATTAAGGGGGACGGGGTAGCATTTTGAGTCATTTCAGCCAACTTGGGCCAGTGTGCGTCTTTCTTTTTATCTTTCTGTGATTACACTGTGCCTACTGCACATTTTGATGTATAAAACATCACAGTTTTTCTAAATTTACAATGTGTATGTTTAATTTTGCTTGGTGACAATCAGTAGTAGTATACAAGAATTGTAGCTCAAGGTGCTTTACAAAAAATCAAGAAAAAAAATTATATAAGTCTAGCAAATCTATAAGAACAATAATATAACTAATAAAAGTAGTAAAACCCTTCTGAGATAAAATTACTTAAATGCTTTTAAGCTGTCTTTTAAAAATGTCTAGCGTGTTTGCTTCCCTTATATTTATGGAAAATTTGTTCCATAGTTTTGGGGCGTAATTGGCTAAGGCCGAATCATACATAATCATATTTTCTACAAATTTACCATATTTCATGGTCTACATTCACACTTGTGTATACTAATGCACCAATACCTGTCTCAAATGTTTAGGTACATGTATAAATGACAGTTTGAGAGCTATTTTGTGTTTCCAAAAAAAGTTTGTGTCCAAAATTAATACAAATACAGTTACAAGCAAAACCAGCAGCATAAGAATTTCGTTTTTAATCGTTTCGTTCTAATCTGTATTAGTACTGAGAAAGTTTTTCACTAAAACACACTTATTAGTAATGACAACTCAAAAGTTTGATTTCAACAGGGAAATATTTTGTTTATTTGCTCAAATCAGAAAATATGGTATACTAAAATAAAAACATTGCAACAAACTTTGCAGCTTCAAAAACAAATATAGCTGCAAGCAGCGATGCGGGTTACTCCGCAAAATGGCAAAATATTATAAACATGTACACTGTAGAACAGTGTTTCCCAAACTTTTTTTCTGGGGACCCATATTTTAAAAGTCACAAGCCTTCGCGACCCAAACCAATAGAGATTATTCGTAAATCACAAAATAAAGGTGGATTTGACCATTATTGAACAATAATGAGGATATTTTACTGTTATTTTATTGTTATTTTAGAACTTGTACTCCTACTGCCATTGTTAATAAGCTATCTCAGACTGAGGGATCACTTCTCTCTGAACAATTGAATCAGCAATGTTTAAAGAAGGTATCCAATAAGTGCCTAATTGGACATTAAATGTAGGCTATAAAAAACAAATAGCCCATTTCTTCTTATTTTCAACATTCAATTGAACCAGCAATATTGGAACAAAATATGAAATAATTACAAAAAGATTACAAATTATACAAAACATGTTGTACCATTTCAACATTGTTAATGGGATAGGTGGGCTTGTCTGTGTTTTTGTAGTGCGTTTCAGTCCGGGGTGCAGGAAGAGAGCGCAACACGCATATCAGGCGCAGCATTCAGACAGTTTCTGTGCTTGACTTCATTTTTGTGAGCACAGAAAATCCCAATTCGCACATGTACGTGGTAGTGAAAGGAATAAGCATAGAATTAGAAATACTGGCCCTACTGAGGACAGGATATTCTGACGAAATGCTTATCCAGAATGATGATAAGGTCACAGATCCATAGCGTCAGTGCGATCGCAGCTGAGCTGCAACAACTCGGTTTCTTCTGCAGGATGAAGCAATGGGACTGAGCTTGAATAGCTTCGGTGACTATTTATAGTACAAAATTACTGTAAATCAAAAGGAGATGTCTTTCGACAGACCCTCCAATCATCACGCGGAAGCCCTGCATCCAGGCCAGCCCACTCCTCCATTCACCCCCACCTGAGCGTCCATGGGCAGGACATAATCGCAGCATTTATCCAATGACCGTATAGTTTCGAAGCACTGAAAAAAACTGTTAAAAGCAGCACCATTGAAGTCCATAGAAGCTGAGTTTCAACAGGGAAATGCACTGTGGCGCTACGGGAATGTATGAGATCAGTCAGTCGACCTGCTAATATATGTAGCTGATTCTGAAAGAACTCGTCTTTGATATGAACGTGTTCTAACACATTTAAAATGTTAACACAATAGTAAATATTTGACCATTAATTAGTTTAAGAAATCGACACTGGCAGAGATTCAGATCGTGACAAGGCGACCCCAAAAAAACCTCTTGCGACCCACCCGAGGGCCGCGACCCTGTCTTTGGGAAACACTGCTGTAGAAGATCAAGACTTCGACGACAAGAGAGCAAAACTACTTCATGTTTGGCCAACAACAATAGGATGAACGAGGATTTGAACTCATGAGCATAAGGTTACAAGTCTATGTCTCTAGCCTCTCAGCTACACACCAACCACTGAGATTTTATGATTAGTAAGGGCTGAATATTAACTTTCCATAGGATATTGAAACTCTTCTTGAGTTGATCTCTTTCCAGACTCTCAGTCAATGCACAACTAACAATAGTCATGTGGGCAACTGGGTTAGGGCAGAGCTCATAGTCAACTACTTGCGAGAATAACCTGTGACAGAACAGCAGCCGACTCTCTGGTCACATTAAACCCTGATTATCTAGCTGTGCTCTGACTGCCTAATATGAGTATTAGTTTTTGGTCAACTTTGGGACAAAGGTTAAGAAACGGTTGACATTTCAAGGTGAAATTGCATGAAATTGCGCATGGTATTTCAGAAGGATGTCTGCCTGTTTGACTAAACAAGTAATCAAAATTAGTAAGTAAACTAAACAAGTAGCCAAAAGATAATGGCTGGATTCCAATTTACTACTTTTAAGGTCACCATCCCAGCCCATTGAGCTATTGACAGTGTTGAATAGTGTCATGTTCAGTAACTGAATCAAAAAGTAAGCCATTTCTCCTGTGGTAAGCGTTTTTAGAGTCAGCCAAAGTTGAAACTGCTTGTACATTTCCACTGAAAATGGGACAACAGGATCACTGGGTTGCTGCTGTAAAGAATAACTTACTTACAGTTTTTTTTAAAAGGTTGTTTGGAGTGCCATAACTTGTCATGGAAGGGAATTTCAAATCATGCCTAGCATCAGCGGGGATGTGTCCTGGCTTAGGTTACTGAAAGTAATTTGTGCAACAGACAAGGGAACCAAACAATCAATTTACTTCATTCGAGATAACCATTAGCGTTATCTCTACCATGAGTAGACTACAAGTAGCTAGCTACTGTGGTGAACCTGGCTTGTTTTGCAGTGGTTTACAGTCTCGCTAAACAGATGATTGGAGTGTTGTGATGGGCTCAAATAAACACGCATTACACTGATTTATCAGAAGACTAGAAACCGTTTTGTCAGAATAAAAAATAAAAAACTATGCCTCTGACTGGTTTTAAACCTACAACCCTTTGCTAACCAGCACAACATCTCAGCCAATTGAGCCATTCCTAGGCATGGAATACAAAGTTCAATAACTAGATAATTAAAAAAAAGCAATTTCTCCAATGGCGAGCATTGTCAGATTTGGTCCAAGTTCAAACAGCTGTAATTCAGTCATATTTTGACATTTCAAGGTGAAACTTTGCATGGTACTTCAGAGGCATGTCACCTTAAAGCTTATTAGGTTTGAACCATCCTTCAAAAATACATTTGATTTAGTGACACAAACATATTGAGGCAATGTGGACATTTACATAAATACACCCATTTCAGCCACTTTGTACTTGATTCAATTGCCTTAAGTAAAGTTTTTAAATACGTCATTGATACATATCTGTATCAAATTTCAAGTCAATTTCACCTTTGGTTCAAGAGAAGAGGAATTTTGAAGGTTTTCCCAAATTATCACAGTACAGGAAAATCCATCATGGCGGACCTTATGGGTCCTTGAGACTTTTTTGTTCCACATGAAAAATGAGGCATGCACACCAAGTTTCAGAAGAATTGGAGCAATAAGGTGAAATGCCATCACTTTGAAAATTGGAATTTTGGGCGTGGCCTGTGGCGCCCCCTATGGTCCGATGTGGCCCATATTTGGTGTGGGGGTACCCACTTGGATGTAGTATCAATGTGCCAAATTATAAAATTTATGACCAGGAGACTTTTTGAGATATTGGGGCGCAAGGAGAAGAAAAATAATAATAAGAATACCAACAATAACAATAGGTTCCCTCCTACCGGAGGAACCTAATAATAATACCAACAATTACAATAGGGTCCTCCTGACAGAGGAACCCTAATAAAACTAACGAAAACAATAGGTTTCCTCCATACTGAGGAACCCTAATAACTACAGAGGGTACAGTTTCTGGGGAAATTGTAGGGTGTGCTTGCTTGCTTCAGATGCAGGTGGGTCCGTTTTCCCTTCTTCTGATATTTTCAAGCATTTAGTCTTCTCATATTGCATAATTCATTAAGAACACCCTTTGAAACAAGGAACCCCTTTTGAAACAAGCTACTGTAACAACGTTGTCACTGGCAGTATTTCAGATGGGATTGCGATTCAAATAGTACCGTCTGCTAACTAAAAATAAGACCCCCAAAACGTAAATAAGTTCGATATTATAAGGGGGAAATTCAAAAGCAGTTTGCTAAAAGTCAAGCTAGCTGCCGTTGCTATCCACACTACACTGATTGTTTGAAAGCACAGGAAATTAGAACGTTTCTTTTGTACGGGATAATTAAACAATAAGCCCCAAGAGGCTGTGGTTTGCGCTGATTTCAGAACAAGTAAGGGGAGTTGTTAGGCACGATGCGAAGCGGAGTTTTTGCCAGTTTTGTTTTGCCATGAAGGGGCTAATTTCCCCGATAATGACCGGCGTTCTTCTATACATTATCCCGCTTATTACACGGCTACTTGCCAACAAAAATAACTTAACACAGTGTGTCTTTTTACAATGTATTTGTTACCATTCGTATTGTTGATCAGCAGACGTTGAACTTCAGAGTCTTCATAGACTCAGCTGACGTCGCTAAGCAACAGAGTACACTGGGGTTGAAAAATTACCGGACTACTTGTGGAGTGCTACGAAAGACGTGAATCCGAGGCAAAAAGGCCACTTCCTTTCGGACGGTCAAATATGAGAAAATTGTTCACCATAGAACGTTGGGAAGCCCCATTCAAGTGAATGGAGCATTCTACAGCATTAAGAACAGCTGTGACATAAAAGTTTAGCTATGGCTGTGGCATTGAAGACAGTACTGTAGCCTACTACACTGCCAGTGGGCGAGCCGAGTCTGTGACTCTGTGGCTAACAAAACAAGACGCAGTCTCACTCAAATTCCAAGTTTACACAAATAACAAACTATGCTGACCAGGGGCCCGTTCGTCGTAAGGGTTGAAGCTAAGTTAATCATTTGTCCCTTTAGCCCGTTAACATTAGCGAGCTAACTGAGAACCGCAAATATCGGTTCGTCGACGGCTGATCCGCATCCAAATCATGTGGTTAATTTCAATCAGGCTAAACTTATCAGGGCAAGTGCACGAGCACGTCCTACTTCAAAAGGCAGGAAAGGTCGATCACCAAAACCGTGATTTTCTAACGGTATGATGGCGGAAAAGACGAAAGTTAGAGCGGTGATATTCTCGCCATCTGAGCAAACTATTAAAATGAGTCTCTACGAAGACAATAAACATATTATCATGGCTAAGTCAAACACCGCCACCGCTGCCAGAGCAAGACAGGCATCTTGGCAAAAAAATTGCCGATAAACTAGGCTAAATGTGTATTTTGGTAAAATGTATAGGCTCATCTTTAGTGCCTTATTACCCCAATCAATCAGATCACATTTCTGTGTGCCTGCTGGCAGTAGGCTTAATGGAAATTAATCATCGATTGAGATCTTGATAGCGAAAATAATGATATCAACTCTTTCAGAATAAGTATAAAAACAAGGCCGAAGAGTATCTAATTGATACGAATTCATAGACACTTATGAGGATATATGTAGGGTGATATCAGGTAAAATGGGCCACTTTTTGGTAAATCTTTGGGACAACAATACAATACCATAGGCTATACCTTTTCCATGTGTTTTTATGATTACTTATGACTGTTTTTGATTTTTTTGTTGAAATGATGTAATCAAATATAATTATTTAGGCCCTACAGTTCTTGAAACATCAGCTGTGCCAACTTTTTTTGCACGAGCAGTTTCAGGTAAAATGGACCAGCTGTTCAGGTAAAATGGGCCAGTGAAACTGCAAAGGGATATTGTAATTTATCATCAATTTTAATTTTAAAACACAGTTGCTTATACAGCCACATAACATTTGAACTGCATTAAACAAACATATTCATATGTGCCATAATAAATAAAATAAAATGATCCTGAAGCCCAGACTCGTCACAGTTCCATATATATGTGACGGTGGGCCTTCAATACCCAGCTCGACCAAAAGGCTCTCATACTGGTTAAACCACTGGCTAACCACCTCTTTGTTGAGTCCAGCAGCCCGTGCTGCAGACAGGACCTCTGGCTTGTGCATCCCAAGCTCTTGGTTGTGCTTCAGAAAGTTCTTAAACCAGTAATATCCGGCCCTCCCTGCTGTCTTGAAGAAACCAGATATGGTGTTCTTGGCTGCAAAATCAAAGGCCACTTGCTGGACATCACGTTTTGTGAAGGGAAACCCCCTCTGCGCCAATGTGTTGAGGGTGGCAGCAAGCTCCCTTTCCGCCTCCTGTGGAAGGTAGGGCTTCCGCCCTGACACATGTTCACTGCCAGTCACTTTTCCACTGATGCGTCTTTGCAGTGTGGATCGCGGCACACCCCATGCTCTTGATAAGAGGTGCACACTCACTGTAATTCCTTTCTTCTCTCCCTCCATGTATTCATCTAAGGCCCCCTTCATCCTCTCCTCTTTCCACAGATTGTAATTGTTTGGCCTTCCTTTCCATCCCTGTTTTATCTTTGTATCTTTTCCTCTCTGGTCCATCCTCTCTTTTCTCTCCCTTTCCTTCTCCCTCTCTCCTCTCCTCTCGCTTCCTTCTCGTTCGCCATACTAACTGTCATGGTGTGACACACACAAACACACACACCCTTACACACACACACACACTCACACACACTCCAACACATGTGTAGGTGTGTTTGTGAGGGACACAGATGATGGCCCATTTTACCTGATATCACCCTATATGTATACATGTAGGCCTATGTGTAAATCCGTCTTTGATTTCATTGACTGGGACATGCCAGCTGGTTAAGCGCCAAGTAGGCCTACACTTTTCTTACAGCAACGCATGCTGTGGCTTTGCCAATGTTTTCTGCATCGCCTATACTGTATAAAAATGTAGCCTACCTGACGCGAAAAACCTCAAGGCTATGCAGAGAGTCTAAAGCACAGTAAAAGTTTCAAGTAGCTTTATTGTCAACTTCTTCACGTCAAGACATAAAAAGGAATCGATATGACGTTTCCCACTCTCCCACAGTGAAACAAATAAAGCACGGGCACAACGGATTAGACATTTCTTAAAACATAGTGTTACATATTCACACAGCAGCATAAGCTCATAAAGCATAGCTTGCTGCGGCTTGTGATATTTGCAATGTAGGCCTACGGCCCGAGAAGGTCTTGCAAATAAATGAGTCCTTGTCGGCTGAATCGATATCGCTCAAACAAGAACTAATCCGTGTGAAATAAAGGATTGGCGATCACGAAAAACTATCGGTATGGAAAGCTAATCGAACTATATAGCTCCTTGGTCAGCTGGGTCTCTCAAAAAGGGAGCTGCCAATTATTTTCCGGGGGTGTGGCAAGCTTATCCAGCTACACTTACGTTAGCCTGCTCTCGAGCAGGTTAGTGCTAATTGATATGTTACTATGGTGATTTATCTAAACTTGCTTCCATGAACCAAAAAGAGGGGCGTGTTTTATCTTAGCCTGACAGTTAGCTCGCTAAACTGCTTAGCGAGCTACGACGAATACCCCCCAGCTGGCTGTCTTCGCAATCGCCATATCTTTAAAACACTGCTGTCCATTTAGATGTAGAATTGACCCTGGTACAAAATGAAGAAAATACTCACCAGACGCAGATCGACAGTTGACTGAGTGTCAACACAACACAGTTGACTGAGTGTCAACACTGTTGTTGCTACCGCAATCGTCAATGGAGGCTGACAGGCTCTCACGTAGCAAACAAATCAATATTTTTACAGCAATCTATATTAAAATCTCACCACCTGGCTGTTTTCACAATAGTTGTATCGTCATATCATTTCCCTCTTTTAGTTTTTTTGTGTAAAATGTAACTACTATGACGCTTTCTAGCATGGCTGCCGCCTAAAAGACGAGGCAGTCTCATGGGCGACATGCACTTGCTCAAATTTCAAAGACTGTCACGTCCTAAATCAAAAATGCGAGATTGCAGTTCCACTCGAAATCGCTTTCTCTACAAAGCCAAATGGTTGTGATTTTTTGGGGGTGGTATTTTTCACTCGTAATCCAAGCTCCAATTTGCAAGCTAGAAAGACTCTATCATGTTGTATCCATGCGTCGTTGCTAACGTGTGTTGACGTGGTGACGTAGCTAGCACAGGTTACCCTTTGTCGACAAAAGGCACTTTGTCCCCACAAAAACGTTGTACCTCCTAAACTGTGCAACAGAACGTAAAACCTCCTACCGGAGGAACCCTAATAAGAATACCAACAATAAATATAGCTGCAAGCAGCAATGAGGTGGCCAAGCAGTCAAATAACCCAGAAAACATTTTAGACATCCTCAGAAGAGGGTAACAAGTACACGCAGCAAGTTTGGTGTGAATCCATCAAAGATTTGCTGAGATACAACCCAACTTCCTGTTGGCTGGCTTAACGGCACATTTTGATGCCAGTAAGTGAAGGAAGGGGGCTTGGTGAGCTTATCCATTCCAGAAAGCCTTGTATCTTTATGCATTAAGGCGTGGCCTGTAGCGCCACCTATGGGTAATGGTGGGCCATTTGTGGTGTGGTAGTTACTCTTGGCCTATACTATTAATGTTTCAGGATTTAAAAAACTTTTTACCATTGCATATAAAATCGGAAATGCAATACCAACAGGATCCACATGGGCTTTGGGTAAAGTGTGGTAGTTACTCTTGGCCTGTACTGTCAATGTGTCAGGATTTGGCGACCTTTTTACTATTGCATACAAAGTAGGAAATGCAATGACACCAAGGTCCTCAAGGGCCTATGCTGATATTCAAGGAATGAGTGGGGGCTTGGTCAGCCCACACAGTCCTGATATGTTGCGTGTGTGTCTTGCCAAGCCCGCGCGTGTCAAGGGAAGAATGAATGTGTGAGAATTTGGAGCATGCGCGGGGAGGAGCAGGGGACACATTTCATTGTAAATTTCCCTAGAAATTAGCCAAGCATGCATGTTTCAAAGATTCACCAAAAATCGAACTTTCATCTTAGAGTCAACTTTTTCTCAGATTTGTGTACCAAACATTCTCAAGAGTCTTCATATGAACTTGTTTGACTGGCTTACGTGTAAAGCATTGCGAACCATTGAAAAATGTATATTCTTGACAAATTGTAACTGTATAGAAAAATCAATGCTGCAGAATTTCTAATGGGATACCAAATCTGAAATGCAATAACATCAAGATCCACAAGGGCCTTTATTTCAAGCCAAAAAGTGAAGTGCTTTAATCTTCACAAGAAGTGAAGTGCTTTGTGCTTTAGGGCGTGGCCTGTAGCGACACCTATTGGTAATGGTGGGCCATTTGTGGTGTGGTAGTTACTCTTGGCCTATACTATCAATGTTTCAGGATGTTTTTAACTTTTTACCATTGCATACAAAATCGGAAATGCAATACCAACAAGATCCACATGGGCTTTTGTTAAAGTGTTGTTGTTACTGTTGGCCTTTACTATCAATGTTTCAGGATTTGGAGAACTTTTTACCATGGCAAACAAAATCTGAAATGCAATACCATCAAGATCCACAAGGCCTTTGCAAAAGACCAAGGAATGAGTGGGGGCTTGGTCAGCCCACACTCTCCTGAAATGTTGCGTGTGCGTCTTGCCAAGCCCGCGCGTGTGTCAAGGGAAGACCTATGGGTAATAGTGGGCCATTTGTGGTGTGGTAGTTACTCTTGGTCTATACTATCAATGTTTCAGGATTTTTATAACTTTTTACCATTGTATACAAAATCGGAAAAGCAAAACCAACAAGATCCACATGGGCTTTTTGTTAAAGTGTTTCTTTGCCTATACTATCTATGTTTCAGGATTTTGAGACCTTTTTACCATTGCATACAAAATCGGAAATGCAATACCATCAAGATCCACATGGGCCTTTTTTTCAAGCCAATAAGTGAAGGGAGGGGGCTTGGTGAGCCTATCCATTCCAGAAAGCCTTGTATCTTTGTGCTTTTGGGCGTGGCCTGTAGCGCCACCTATGGGTAATGGTGGGCCATTTGTGGTGTGGTAGTTACTCTCGGCCTACACTATCAATGTTTCAGGATTTGAGACCTTTTTACCATTGCATACAAAATCGGAAATGCAATACCATCAAGAGCCACATGGGCCTTTGCTAAAGACCAAGGAATGAGTGGGGGCTTGGTCAGCCCACACTCTCCTGAAATGTTGCGTGTGCGTCTTGGCCGCGCGTGTGTCAAGGGAAGGCTGACTGCGTGTGAGATTTTGGAGCACGCGCGGGGAGGAGCAGGGGAGACATTCATTGGAAATTTGCCTAGAAATTAGCCAAGCAAGCATGTTTCAAATATTCACCAAAAATCGACCTTTCATCTTACAGTCAACTTTTTCACAGATTTGTGTTATGAACATTCTCAAGAGTCTTCATATGAACTTGTGATTGAAACAGAGTATCACTTTTTGACTGGCTGATGTGTAAAGCATTATTTTAGCGTTAGCGATAAGTTCAATTTGCTTTATATCAATCATTTTTAGAGATATGAATTTGCCTTTGCACATGGTAACATGTTGTAGTGTCTTCCTCTGATCTACCAAGTTTAGTGTTGATATCTCAAAGATTTGCTGAGACATGACTTCACATCCTGTTTGGCGGCTTTTCTGATGAATTTGATTGGCTGTACCGGACAGACGGTTATGAGGATCAAAATTCCTTTGATAACTTTTGTGAGGCTTGGTCTGAAGATCATCTCTGGTGATTTTGAAGAAGATATGACAAAAATTGTAGGAGGAGTAGGCTTTCAAAGGTTTTTGATAAAACCGGAAATGGCGGGAAATCTATATAACCGGAAATTAACGCCATGGTGTGCGTTGAACTCGGCTTGATCCAGGGAATCCAATGGTACCTCATTTTTGAAAATGAGTCATACGGTTCAAAAGTTGCGTGTGTAAACACAAGTCCAACTTTGACCCATTGGTGGCGCTAGAGTGGTCTAATGGGAGACATGAAACTTGGTGTAGGTATAGAAGGGGGTATGGGGTCTAGGGGCTGCCATTGACTCCCATGGTACAAGAATTACAAATAATAAAACCACCAATAACAATAGGTTTCCTCCTTACGGAGGAATCCTAATAAGAAAAGGTAGAATCACTTATGTGGCTTCGCCGCTTCGCGGCTTGGCCACCAATAAGAAAAGGTAGAATCACTTATGTGGCTTCGCCGCTTCGCGGCTTGGCCACCAATTATGATTCTGCCATAGAGTCTGTTTTAGAAGACATCGACAGCCCATTAATTTTGAAAGAGGAACAGAGAAACGCAATCAAGGCATTTGTCGATGGAAAATATGTTCTTGCCGTCCTTCCTACGGGATTTGGTCAAAGTTAACATACTACGTTGCTCTGATTGGTTGTAGATCTATCCAATTGAGCGAAGAGGCATTTGTTTTCCAGGTTTGTTTGAAACATGCCCCATAGTCACAGCCCAACGGAGTTCTCAGACTCATATTCTGACTAGAATTATGAGTATGACAACGTCAGGCTAACATTTTGTAGGAGGAGTGAACAAAAACGTTTTATTAATTCATTCAAAATGGCAGCATCAATTCGGTTGGTATCACAAGTTAACATGTGTCAGACACGGGATCGACCCCCTAGAGGTTAGAGGACACATATCTACAAAGCACAATAAATCTGACTCTTCTTGAGTATAGATCCCCTGAGAATGAAACATGATCATTACCATTATACTGTTAGACAGCTACTGTGGCATACCAGGCTTCACTAAACAGATAAACCAGTGTCATGACATGCCTGAGGCTGGGTTCGAACCTATGACCTTGCACTTCAGAGGAACCCGTCTTATCCCAGTGAGCTATTCTCACTGCAGGGATATGCTGTGTTCAGTTACTGTATAAAAAAAAGTAAGCAGTTTCTCCTGTGGGAAGCGTTGTCAGATTTGACCCAAGTATAAAAAGCTGTAATTCAGTCCTATTTTGACATGTCAAGGTGATTGTGGTCTGAAAATGATTTGATTACATGTCCATGAAAATAGGAGCAACGGCGAACGAGGAGTTTGTTTTTATGAAAATTCCAAATGGATGACGCCCAAAATGGCAGACACGGGACAGTGTGATATATTTCGACTTAGTATGCCACGTAGAATCAGAAGAGACCAATCTTGTGATTTATGACAAATCTGTTCAGAAGTTATGATGCAAGAAATCCAATGCACTGGCTAGATGTAGCATCACTATATCAACAAAGCACAATATATCTGAGTATAAATCCCCTGAGAATGAACCATTATCGTGACCATTATGATTATACTGCTCGACAGCTACTGTCGCATACCTGGCATCACTAAACAGATAAACCAGTATCATGACATGCTTAAGACTTTGGCTGGATTCGAACCTACGACCTTGCACTTCAAAGGAGCCGTCTTATCCCAGTGAGCCATTTTCAGCGCTGGGAATTGCTGTATACAGTTACTGTATACAAAAAGTAAGCTGTTTCTCCTGTGGCACGCGTGGTCAGATTTGGCCCAAATTGTTGCCCCAACAGCTGTAATTTAGTCTTATTTTGACATGTCAAGGTGATTGTGGTCTGAAGATAGTCTGTGCCAAATCTGGTGAATATTGGATACATTGTGTAGGAGTAGGGAAAAAAGTTTCATTCATTCATTCAAAATGGCGGCCTCATCAATTCGTCTGGTATCATGCGTTAACATGCGCAAGACACGGGATCTCCTAAGATATCACGAGACATAGGAATCACTTAAATACGACAAACAAATCAACAGTTACTGGTCAAAACACAGTTTTGCTTATTGTAGCGCCCCCTAGAGCTCAAATGACCCTACCTTTTACGGACCTCTTAATAACAGGGTCATGAATCCATACACCAAGTTTGGAGTCAATGCATCAAAGATTCACTAAGATATGACCTCACTTCCCTTTTTCCGGATCAGTTGCTGAATTTGATTGGCTGTAACTAACAAACGGTTGCGAAAATCAAAGCTCCAGGGGATAACTTTTGTGAGGCTTGGTCTGAAGATCATCTGTGGCAATTTTGAAGATGATTCGTCAAGAATTGTAGGAGGAGTAGCGAAAAAACGCTTTTCGTTAACATTCAAAATGGCGGAGAATCTATATGACTGGGTATGACGTCATAGAGTGCGTCGAACTTGTCTTGATCCAGGGAATCCAATGATACCTCATTTTGGAAAATGCGGCATATGGTTCAAAGGTAACATGTGTAAACACACCTTCAACTTTGACCCATTGGTGGCGCTAGAGGGTTGAAATGGGAGACATGAAACTTGGTGAAAGTGATGAGGGGACAGGTCCCAAAGAGTGTGCCAAATTTCACAACTTCTGAGCATGTGGTTCTAGGGGCTGCCATAGACTCCCATGACAGATGTATAATAATAATAATAAATATAACTGCAAGCAGTAATGGCGGATTCCTCCAAACACTGCGAACCATTGAAAAATGTTTATTTTTGACAAATTGTAACTGTATAGAAAAATGTATGCTGCAGAATTACCAATGGCATACCAAATCTGAAATGCAATACCATCAAGATCCACAAGGGCCTTTATTTCAAGCCAGTAAGTGAAGGAAGGGGGCTTGGTGAGCTTATCCATTCCAGAAAGCCTTGTATCTTTATGCATTAAGGCGTGGCCTGTAGCGCCACCTATGGGTAATGGTGGACCATTTGTGGTGTGGTAGTTACTCTTGGCCTATACTATTAATGTTTCAGGATTTTAAAAACTTTTTACCATTGCATATAAAATCGGAAATGCAATACCAACAGGATCCACATGGGCTTTGGGTAAAGTGTGGTAGTTACTCTTGGCCTGTACTGTCAATGTGTCAGGATTTGGAGACCTTTTTACTATTGCATACAAAGTAGGAAATGCAATGACACCAAGGTCCTCAAGGGCCTATGCTGATATTCAAGGAATGAGTGGGGGCTTGGTCAGCCCACACAGTCCTGATATGTTGCGTGTGTGTCTTGCCAAGCCCGCGCGTGTCAAGGGAAGAATGAGTGTCTGAGAATTTGGAGCATGCGCGGGGAGGAGCAGGGGACACATTTCATTGTAAATTTCCCTAGAAATTAGCCAAGCATGCATGTTTCAAAGATTCACCAAAAATCGACCTTTCATCTTAGAGTCAACTTTTTCTCAGATTTGTGTACTAAACATTCTCAAGAGTCTTCATATGAACTTGTTTGACTGGCTTACGTGTAAAGCATTGCGAACCATTGAAAAATGTATATTCTTGACAAATTGTAACTGTATAGAAAAATCAATGCTGCAGAATTTCCAATGGGATACCAAATCTGAAATGCAATAACATCAACATCCACAAGGGCCTTTATTTCAAGCCAAGAAGTGAAGCGCTTTAATCTTCACAAGAAGTGAAGTGCTTTGTGCTTTAGGGCGTGGCCTGTAGCGACACCTATTGGTAATGGTGGGCCATTTGTGGTGTGGTAGTTACTCTTGGCCTATACTATCAATGTTTCAGGATGTTTTTAACTTTTTACCATTGCATACAAAATCGGAAATGCAATACCAACAAGATCCACATGGGCTTTTGTTAAAGTGTTGTTGTTACTCTTGGCCTTTACTATCAATGTTTCAGGATTTGGATAACTTTTTACCATGGCAAACAAAATCTGAAATGCAATACCATCAAGATCCACATGGCCTTTGCAAAAGACCAAGGAACACTCTCCTGAAATGTTGCGTGTGCGTCTTGCCAAGCCCGCGCGTGTGTCAAGGGAAGACCTATGGGTAATAGTGGGCCATTTGTGGTGTGGTAGTTACTCTTGGTCTATACTATCAATGTTTCAGGATTTTTATAACTTTTTACCATTGTATACAAAATCGGAAAAGCAATACCAACAAGATCCACATGGGCTTTTTGTTAAAGTGTTTCTTTGCCTATACTATCTATGTTTCAGGATTTTGAGACCTTTTTACCATTGCATACAAAATCGGAAATGCAATACCATCAAGAGCCACATGGGCCTTTTTTTCAAGCCAATAAGTGAAGGGAGGGGGCTTGGTGAGCCTATCCATTCCAGAAAGCCTTGTATATTTGTGCTTTTTGGCGTGGCCTGTAGCGCCACCTATGGGTAATGGTGGGCCATTTGTGGTGTGGTAGTTACTCTTGGTCTATACTATCAATGTTTCAGGATTTTTATAACTTTTTACCATTGCATACAAAATCGGAAATGCAATACCAACAAGATCCACATGGGCTTTTGTTAAAGTGTTTCTCGGCCTACACTATCAATGTTTCAGGATTTGAGACCTTTTTACCATTGCATACAAAATCGGAAATGCAATACCATCAAGAGCCACATGGGCCTTTGCTAAAGACCAAGGAATGAGTGGGGGCTTGGTCAGCCCACACTCTCCTGAAATGTTGCGTGTGCGTCTTGGCCGCGCGTGTGTCAAGGGAAGGCTGAGTGTGTGTGAGATTTTGGAGCACGCGCGGGGAGGAGCAAGGGAGACATTCATTGGAAATTTGCCTAGAAATTAGCCAAGCAAGCATGTTTCAAATATTCACCAAAAATCGACCTTTCATCTTACAGTCAACTTTTTCACAGATTTGTGTTATGAACATTCTCAAGAGTTTTCATATGAACTTGTGATTGAATCAGAGTATCAGTTTTTGAATGGCTGATGTGTAAAGCATAATTTTAGCGTTAGCGATAAGTTCAATTTGCTTTATATCAATCATTTTTTGAGATATGAATTTGCCTTTGCACATGGTAACATGTTGTAGTGTCTTCCTCCGATCTACCAAGTTTAGTGTTGATATCTCAAAGATTTGCTGAGACATGACTTCACATCCTGTTTTGCGGCTTTTCTGATGAATTTGATTGGCTGTACCGGACAGACGGTTATGAGGATCAAAATTCCTTTGATAACTTTTGTGAGGCTTGGTCTGAAGATCATCTCTGGTGATTTTGAAGAAGATATGACAAAAATTGTAGGAGGAGTAGGCTTTCAAAGGTTTTTGATAAAACCGGAAATGGCGGGAAATCTATATAACCGGAAATTAACGCCATGGTGTGCGTTGAACTCGGCTTGATCCAGGGAATCCAATGGTACCTCATTTTTGAAAATGAGTCATACGGTTCAAAAGTTGCGTGTGTAAACACAAGTCCAACTTTGACCCATTGGTGGCGCTAGAGTGGTCTAATGGGAGACATGAAACTTGGTGTAGGTATAGAAGAAACTGTCCTTAATGAGTGTGCCAAATTTCACAAAAAGTTGTCGATGGGGTCTAGGGGCTGCCATTGACTCCCATGGTACAAGAATTACAAATAATAAAACCACCAATAACAATAGGTTTCCTCCTTACGGAGGAATCCTAAATATAACTGCAAGCAGTAATGGCGGATTCCTCCAAACACTGCGAACCATTGAAAAATGTTTATTCTTGACTAATTTTAACTGTATAGAAAAATGTATGCTGCAGAATTGCATACCAAATCTGAAATGCAATACCATCAAGATCCACAAGGGCCTTTATTTCAAGCCAGTAAGTGAAGGAAGGGGGCTTGGTGAGCTTATCCATTCCAGAAAGCCTTATATCTTTATGCATTAAGGCGTGGCCTGTAGCGCCACCTATGGGTAATGGTGGGCCATTTGTGGTGTGGTAGTTACTCTTGGCCTATACTATTAATATTTCAGGATTTTAAAAACTTTTTACCATTGCATATAAAATCGGAAATGCAATACCAACAGCCTGTACTGCCTGTACTGTCAATGTGTCAGGATTTGGAGACCTTTTTACTATTGCATACAAAGTAGGAAATGCAATGACACCAAGGTCCTCAAGGGCCTATGCTGATATTCAAGGAATGAGTGTGGGCTTGGTAAGCCCACACAGTCCTGATATGTTACGTGTGTGTCTTGCCAAGCCCGCGCGTGTCAAGGGAAGAATGAGTGTGTGAGAATTTGGAGCATGCGCGGGGAGGAGCAGGGGACACATTTCATTGTAAATTTCCTTAGAAATTAGCCAAGCATGCATGTTTCAAAGATTCACCAAAAATCTACCTTTTATCTTAGAGTCAACTTTTTCTCAGATTTGTGTACTAAACATTCTCAAGAGTCTTCATATGAACTTGTTTGACTGGCTTACGTGTAAAGCATTGCGAACCATTCAAAAATGTATATTCTTGACAAATTGTAACTGTATAAAAAAATAAATGCTGCAGAATTTCCAATGGGATACCAAATCTGAAATGCAATAACATCAAGATCCACAAGGGCCTTTATTTTAAGCCAAGAAGTTAAGTGCTTTAATCTTCACAAGAAGTGAAGTGCTTTGTGCTTTAGGGCGTGGCCTGTAGCGCCACCTATGGGTAATGGTGGGCCATTTGTGGTGTGGTAGTTACTCTTGGCCTATACTATCAATGTTTCAGGATGTTTTTAACTTTTTACCATTGCATACAAAATCGGAAATGCAATACCAACAAGATCCACATGGGCTTTTGTTAAAGTGTTGTTGTTACTGTTGGCCTTTACTATCAATGTTTCAGGATTTGGAGAACTTTTTACCATGGCAAACAAAATCTGAAATGCAATACCATCAAGATCCACAAGGCCTTTGCAAAAGACCAAGGAATGAGTGGGGGCTTGGTAAGCCCACACTCTCCTGAAATGTTGCGTGTGCGTCTTGCCAAGTCCGCGCGTGTGTCAAGGGAAGACCTATGGGTAATAGTGGGCCATTTGTGGTGTGGTAGTTACTCTTGGTCTATACTATCAATGTTTCAGGATTTTTATAACTTTTTACCATTGCATACAAAATCGGAAATGCAATACCAACAAGATCCACATGGGCTTTTGTTAAAGTGTTTCTCGGCCTAAACTATCATTGTTTCAGGATTTGAGACCTTTTTACCATTGCATACAAAATCGGAAATGCAATACCATCAAGAGCCACATGGGCCTTTGCTAAAGACCAAGGAATGAGTGGGGGCTTGGTCAGCCCACACTCTCCTGAAATGTTGCGTGTGCGTCTTGGCCGCGCGTGTGTCAAGGGAAGGCTGAGTGTGTGTGAGATTTTGGAGCACGCGCGGGGAGGAGCAGGGGAGACATTCATTGGAAATTTGCCTAGAAATTAGCCAAGCAAGCATGCTTCAAATATTCACCAAAAATCGACCTTTCATCTTACAGTCAACTTTTTCGCAGATTTGTGTTATGAACATTCTCAAGAGTCTTCATATGAACTTGTGATTGAATCAGAGTATCAGTTTTTGACAGGCTGATGTGTATAGCATTATTTTAGCAGTAGCGATAAGTTCAATTTGCTTTATATCAATCATTTTTAGAGATATGAATTTGCCTTTGCACATGGTAACATGTTGTAGTGTCTTCCTCCGATCTACCAAGTTTAGTGTTGATATCTCAAAGATTTGCTGAGACATGACTTCACATCCTGTTTGGCGGCTTTTCTGATTAATTTGATTGGCTGTACCGGACAGACGGTTATGAGGATCAAAATTCCTTTGATAACTTTTGTGAGGCTTGGTCTGAAGATCATCTCTGGTGATTTTGAAGAAGATATGACAAAAATTGTAGGAGGAGTAGGCTTTCAAAGGTTTTTGATAAAAACGGAAATGGCGGGAAGTCTATATAACCGGAAATTAACGCCATGGTGTGCGTTGAACTCGGCTTGATCCAGGGAATCCAATGGTACCTCATTTTTGAAAATGAGTCATACGGTTCAAAAGTTGCGTGTGTAAACACAAGTCCAACTTTGACCCATTGGTGGCGCTAGAGTGGTCTAATGAGAGACATGAAACTTGGTGTAGGTATAGAAGAAACTGTCCTTAATGAGTGTGCCAAATTTCACAAAAAGTTGTCGATGGGGTCTAGGGGCTGCCATTGACTCCCATGGTACAAGAATTACAAATAATAAAACCACCAATAACAATAGGTTTCCTCCTTACGGAGGAATCCTAAATATAGCTGCAGGCAGCAATGGCGGGTTCCTCCTTAACATTGCAAACCATTACCAAATTGACATGACACAGACATGTATTTCACACATGTACACAATATTCCAAGACAATTGGATCAGTGGCTGATTTTAAGTCATTTTCAAAAATTCTTCACAAATTGTCACTGTAGAGAAATGTCCATGCTGCGGACATTGTGGGTTCTTGATACTCTTTTGTTCCCCATGAGCAATATGAGGCATGCGTACCAACTTTTAGAAATTTTGGACAAACGGGGTTAAAATGCTGTTGTCGTCGTTGTCATCTACCGCTTGTCCGGGGGTCGGGTCGCTGGGGCAGCAACCTAAGCAGGCCCCGACTTCCCTCTCCCCGGCCACTTCCACCAGCTCCCCCTGGGGGACCCCGAGGCGTTCCCAGGCCAGCCAAGAGACAGTCCCTCCAGCGTGTCCTGGGTCTTCCCCGGGGCCCCTTCCCAGTGGGACGTGCCCAAAACACCTCACCAGGGAGGCGTCCAGGAGGCATCCTGATCAGATGCCCGAGCCACCTCAGCTGGCTCCTCTCGACGCAGAGGAGCAGCGGTTCTCCTCTGAGCCCCTCCCGGATGACCGAGCTTCTTACCCTATCTCTAAGGGAAAGCCCGGACACCCTGCGGAGAAAGCTCATTTCGGCCGCTTGTATTCGGTCACCGCCCATAGTTCGTGACCATTGGTGAGGGTAGGAACGTAGATCGACTGGTAAATAGCGAGCTTTGCCTTTCGACTCAGCTCCTTCTTCACCACGACGGACCGATGCAGAGCCCGCATCACTGCGAACGCCGCACCGATCCGCCTGTCGATCTTGCGCTGCATTCTTCCCTCGTGAACAAGACACAGAGATACTTGAAGTCCTCGGCTTGGGTCAATGTGCCTTTCATCAACCCCAAGTTTGCGTGCTACAGGTCTGTTGCTGCTTGTGAGTGCTTTCTGCACAGCTTTCTGTTTGAAAGCTAAAATATAAGAATGTTTTGGCATGCTAATTCAGATTTCTACAAAAAGGAGAGACACGCGCAGCTTCAATTTTACACTCAGCGTTTGTTTGACCTCCTTGTCTAGTTGTTTGTCTGCAGCGTTTAATCAAAGAAATATGGTATATGACAGCAATATTTTGTATGTAACTGGCCTTTTTAACATCACAAGTGGCCGCAGCTTTGCCCCTTATGGTCTAGGACTTCCCCTAGCTGCATTGCAAATCAAGAATAGAGCTTTTCATTTGGCCCAGTGGCAGACTGTCTGAGGTTGTCAAATGTCACCACTCATGGAATGCTTCTTGTCCAATAAAATAGACTTACTTGAATGGAACTAATTGTTGTGCACACATTTATATTCCAGTTATAAACAAACATCAACCATATTGTACATGGACAAAGTTGCTTCCTAATTGCATTCACTCTTATTTCATAGTTTTTGTGATGTCAAAGTAGAATAACTACATATGTGTCTTACATAAACATACACACTCAATTTTAAATCAATTGTAGTCAGTGTAGTTAAATGTGGTAATATGTCCATATCATTGTTGTGTTGGAAATGTATGTGAATGCTGGGTGGTTGACTATTTCTTATTGTATGATCTGTTTGAGATGTAAGCAAGGTAAATATTCCGTGAGGTCTTAAGATAGATAGCAGTTTTAGAATAAACAAATACTTTATTAGCAATGAACAAAATTTACAAGTTAAAGGCAAATGAATAAGTAACATGAATATAAGTAAAAGAACGTATGTCGAGCACACTCATGCTGTTTGAGGTTGTCAAATATCACCAGACATGGACTTCTGCCTAAATTGACATGCACCAACTCAGAGCAATGAGTTTCAACAACCATCAGCACAGTTATTCAATTTGTTGACTCTACTCTTAATGCAAGACTATGTTAAAGTTATTGTCTGACATTCTTTGTCGGCAACTGTTTATGGAGGAACCATCCCTCAACAAATTGCTTTGGTCATGCTTTCTTAAAAGTCTAGTCCTTAATTTAGATGTGCCAAAGAAGATGATAACATGACCAAGCTGTGTTTGGTTGATTCAACTGTATAGTTCTGAAGAAGAAGAAGACCTTCTGTTTCTTTTAACAGTAGAATTAGCTGTGGCCAAACTAATCACAGAATGCCTACTAGTCTAAAATGTCTACTAGACTAAGGAGTGAAGGTGGGAGCTTGGTACTGTTGGGGCCATGTACTGTATGGTTTTTGAGTCAAACAACTTGCTAAATGATTAAATGTCAAATCCAACTTTAAATGTATAAAAGAGAGAATTAAACCTAGAGGTTTAAAAGGCTACATTTGTTTAAACAAACTACAGACAGGATTTGGGGTAAAAGCTCTAGAAATTAGCCAAGCATACATATTTTAAATATTCACAATTAATCTACTTTTCATCTTACATTAAACTATTTTTCAGATTTGTGGGGGTGCCGTTATAGGTTCGAGAGGCTTTTTTGCTCCTCATGAGAAATAAGGCATATGTAATGAATTTCAGAATTTTGGGACAAATGGGATGCAAATGGCATCACTTTGAAAATTGACAATTGGGGGGGTGGCCGTACGCCCACCTATGGATAATGGTGGGTCATTGTGGTGTGGTAGTTACTCATGGCCTATACCATCAATGTTTCAGGATTTTGAGAACTTTTTACCTTTGCATACAAAATCGGAAATGCAATACCATCAAGATCCACAAGGCCTTTGCTAGAAACTAAGGAATGAGTGGGGGCTTGGTCAGCCCACACTCTGGAGATGTTGCGTGTGCGTCTTGTCAAGCCCGCGCGTGTGTCAAGGGAAGGCTGAGTGTGTGTGAGGATTTGGAGCACGCGCGGGCAGGAAGAGGGGAGAGAGGATTTAGCCAAAAATCACTGAAATTAGCCAAGCATGTATATTTAAAATATTCACTAAAAATCTACTTTTCATCTTACAACCAACTTTTTTTCAGATTTGAAGACTAAACATTCTCAAGAGTCTTCACAAGAACTAGTGATAGTATCAGAGTATCCGTTTTAGACAGGTGGATGTGTAAAGCATTATTTTAGCGTTAGCGATAAATTCGATTTGCTTTACATCAGTCATTTTTTAAGATATTAAGTCAATTTTTCACATGGGAACATGTTGTAGTGTCTTCCACCGATATACAAAGTTTGGGGTTGATATCTTAAAGATTTGCTGAGATTTGACCCAACTTCCTGTTTGGTTCCTTTGTTGATGATTTGGATTGGCTGTACCGGACAAACGGTTTTGAAAATCAAAAATCCTATTGATAACTTTTGTGAGGCTCAGTCTGGAGATCATGTCTGGCAACTATGAAGAAAATTCGACCAAAAATGTAGGAGGAGTAGCGAAAAAACGTGTTTCCTCAATCTTTATTGTACAGAAAAATCCAATATGGCGGCCGTTATAGGTTCTAAAGGCTTTTTTGTTCCTCATAAGACATAAGGCATCTGTAATATATTTCAGCATTTTGGGACTTATGGCCTGCAAATGGCATCACTTTAAAAATTGACATTTTGGGGCGTGGCCTGTAGCGCCACCTATTGTCTCACATGGCCCATGTGTGGTATGGTAGTTACTAATGGTCTGCAGTTTCAACATGCCAAATTTCTCAACTTTTTACTATTGTGCTCTAGGGGCTGCCATTGACTCCCATGGGTAAAACATAATAATAAATATAACTGCAAGCAGTAATGGCGGATTCCTCCAAACACTGCGAACCATTGAAAAATGTTTATTTTTGACAAATTGTAACTGTATAGAAAAATGTATGCTGCAGAATTACCAATGGCATACCAAATCTGAAATGCAATACCATCAAGATCCACAAGGGCCTTTATTTCAAGCCAGTAAGTGAAGGAAGGGGGCTTGGTGAGCTTATCCATTCCAGAAAGCCTTGTATCTTTATGCATTAAGGCGTGGCCTGTAGCGCCACCTATGGGTAATGGTGGGCCATTTGTGGTGTGGTAGTTACTCTTGGCCTATACTATTAATGTTTCAGGATTTTAAAAACTTTTTACCATTGCATATAAAATCGGAAATGCAATACCAACAGGATCCACATGGGCTTTGGGTAAAGTGTGGTAGTTACTCTTGGCCTGTACTGTCAATGTGTCAGGATTTGGAGACCTTTTTACTATTGCATACAAAGTAGGAAATGCAATGACACCAAGGTCCTCAAGGGCCTATGCTGATATTCAAGGAATGAGTGGGGGCTTGGTCAGCCCACACAGTCCTGATATGTTGCGTGTGTGTCTTGCCAAGCCCGCGCGTGTCAAGGGAAGAATGAGTGTCTGAGAATTTGGAGCATGCGCGGGGAGGAGCAGGGGACACATTTCATTGTAAATTTCCCTAGAAATTAGCCAAGCATGCATGTTTCAAAGATTCACCAAAAATCGACCTTTCATCTTAGAGTCAACTTTTTCTCAGATTTGTGTACTAAACATTCTCAAGAGTCTTCATATGAACTTGTTTGACTGGCTTACGTGTAAAGCATTGCGAACCATTGAAAAATGTATATTCTTGACAAATTGTAACTGTATAGAAAAATCAATGCTGCAGAATTTCCAATGGGATACCAAATCTGAAATGCAATAACATCAACATCCACAAGGGCCTTTATTTCAAGCCAAGAAGTGAAGCGCTTTAATCTTCACAAGAAGTGAAGTGCTTTGTGCTTTAGGGCGTGGCCTGTAGCGACACCTATTGGTAATGGTGGGCCATTTGTGGTGTGGTAGTTACTCTTGGCCTATACTATCAATGTTTCAGGATGTTTTTAACTTTTTACCATTGCATACAAAATCGGAAATGCAATACCAACAAGATCCACATGGGCTTTTGTTAAAGTGTTGTTGTTACTCTTGGCCTTTACTATCAATGTTTCAGGATTTGGATAACTTTTTACCATGGCAAACAAAATCTGAAATGCAATACCATCAAGATCCACATGGCCTTTGCAAAAGACCAAGGAACACTCTCCTGAAATGTTGCGTGTGCGTCTTGCCAAGCCCGCGCGTGTGTCAAGGGAAGACCTATGGGTAATAGTGGGCCATTTGTGGTGTGGTAGTTACTCTTGGTCTATACTATCAATGTTTCAGGATTTTTATAACTTTTTACCATTGTATACAAAATCGGAAAAGCAATACCAACAAGATCCACATGGGCTTTTTGTTAAAGTGTTTCTTTGCCTATACTATCTATGTTTCAGGATTTTGAGACCTTTTTACCATTGCATACAAAATCGGAAATGCAATACCATCAAGAGCCACATGGGCCTTTTTTTCAAGCCAATAAGTGAAGGGAGGGGGCTTGGTGAGCCTATCCATTCCAGAAAGCCTTGTATATTTGTGCTTTTTGGCGTGGCCTGTAGCGCCACCTATGGGTAATGGTGGGCCATTTGTGGTGTGGTAGTTACTCTTGGTCTATACTATCAATGTTTCAGGATTTTTATAACTTTTTACCATTGCATACAAAATCGGAAATGCAATACCAACAAGATCCACATGGGCTTTTGTTAAAGTGTTTCTCGGCCTACACTATCAATGTTTCAGGATTTGAGACCTTTTTACCATTGCATACAAAATCGGAAATGCAATACCCTCAAGAGCCACATGGGCCTTTGCTAAAGACCAAGGAATGAGTGGGGGCTTGGTCAGCCCACACTCTCCTGAAATGTTGCGTGTGCGTCTTGGCCGCGCGTGTGTCAAGGGAAGGCTGAGTGTGTGTGAGATTTTGGAGCACGCGCGGGGAGGAGCAAGGGAGACATTCATTGGAAATTTGCCTAGAAATTAGCCAAGCAAGCATGTTTCAAATATTCACCAAAAATCGACCTTTCATCTTACAGTCAACTTTTTCACAGATTTGTGTTATGAACATTCTCAAGAGTTTTCATATGAACTTGTGATTGAATCAGAGTATCAGTTTTTGAATGGCTGATGTGTAAAGCATAATTTTAGCGTTAGCGATAAGTTCAATTTGCTTTATATCAATCATTTTTTGAGATATGAATTTGCCTTTGCACATGGTAACATGTTGTAGTGTCTTCCTCCGATCTACCAAGTTTAGTGTTGATATCTCAAAGATTTGCTGAGACATGACTTCACATCCTGTTTTGCGGCTTTTCTGATGAATTTGATTGGCTGTACCGGACAGACGGTTATGAGGATCAAAATTCCTTTGATAACTTTTGTGAGGCTTGGTCTGAAGATCATCTCTGGTGATTTTGAAGAAGATATGACAAAAATTGTAGGAGGAGTAGGCTTTCAAAGGTTTTTGATAAAACCGGAAATGGCGGGAAATCTATATAACCGGAAATTAACGCCATGGTGTGCGTTGAACTCGGCTTGATCCAGGGAATCCAATGGTACCTCATTTTTGAAAATGAGTCATACGGTTCAAAAGTTGCGTGTGTAAACACAAGTCCAACTTTGACCCATTGGTGGCGCTAGAGTGGTCTAATGGGAGACATGAAACTTGGTGTAGGTATAGAAGAAACTGTCCTTAATGAGTGTGCCAAATTTCACAAAAAGTTGTCGATGGGGTCTAGGGGCTGCCATTGACTCCCATGGTACAAGAATTACAAATAATAAAACCACCAATAACAATAGGTTTCCTCCTTACGGAGGAATCCTAATAATACCACCAATAACAATAGGGTTCCCTCCTACAGGAGGAACCCTAAATATAGCTGCAAGCAGCAATGGAGGGGCCAAGCAGTCCAGAGCAGGACATGGCCTCCATAGCACTTGCGCAACAACCTGTTGCACTCATGCAACACACCAAGTTTGGTTGAAATATCTGTTTGCGTTCCAAAGTACTGAGTGTTTAAAGTGTTTTTTTCTGGTATAACACCACAGGCCTCCTCTGCTCCTCTTGGGAACGATGGAACCCAAGTTCGGTGACAATCGCTAAAATGGTTGCTGAGTTACGCTCTAAAGTGTCTTTTGTGGCTTCGCCGCCGCCTTTGATCGGCTCTACCGAACAAACGGTTTCGAAAATGGAAAATCCATCAGACACCTTTGTGAAGCTTGGTCTGAAGATCATCTGTGCCAAATTTAGTAAACATTGGACAACATTTGGGGCGTGTAAAAGGTTTTTACACTTTTCCATGAAATCCAAAATGGCGGCCGCGTCAATTCGGTTGTTATGAAATATTATCGATGGTCAAGCTTGATATCTCACAAGACATCAACAGACAAAGAAATTACTTTATTAAGGTAAACACTTCAACAGTTATTAGCCAAAACACGTTTATGCTTCCGGCCACGCCCCCTTTTAGTCACATGACACCATTTTTGGAGGACATCCTTAGAATAAAGTTCTGAGTAGGCCTACCAACTTTGGTGTCACTGCCTCAAAGAACTGCTGAGATATGGCTTCACTTCCTGTTTGACGGCTTTTCTGCAGAATTTGATTGGCTGTACCGGACAAACGGTTTTGAAAATTAAATATCCTTCAATAACTTTTGTGAAGCTTGGTCTGAAGATCATGTCTGGGAATTTTGAAGAAGATTTGACAAAATGTGTAGCTTCGCTACAGCTTCGCTGCTTGGCCCCTAATAATTATTATAAGAAAAGGTAGAAACCCTTATGTGGCTTCGCCGCTTCGCGGCTTGGCCACCAATTATAAGAAAAGGTAGAAACCCTTATGTGGCTTCGCCGCTTCGCGGCTTGGCCACCAACAATAGGTTCCCTCCTACCGGAGGAACCCTAATAATACCAACAATTACAATAGGGTCCTCCTGACGGAGGAACCCTAAAAAAGGTCAAAGACATGAAACATTGTTATCTAGCCAAGGTGATCTATATGATAATCTATATGTTATCTAGCCAATAAAGGCCTCCCAGTCGGCTTTGGACCGTTTAAAGGCTGGAGTTGCATCCTTCTTATAAAGCAGGTCTCCAAGGACTTACAGCTATAGCAATTTATACTTATAACTATAGCAATTTTGCTGTGATTCATGAATATCAACGTAACAAGAAAGATAAACATTTTTGAATAATGTAATATATTGATATAGATGTATCTATGTACTGCATATCTGGTGATGGGGTGTAGGCATAATTGTGCAAAAGTGGGCATAATAAAAGTGGGCATAATTCTGACCATGATTCGTCATTAGACTCATTAACGATCACTGCAAAAGATCTGCATTTCCTGTGCAAAGACAGGAGAACCTAGCAGAACAACCATCTCTCCAGCTTTCCATCGCAGCCATAGCCCACCTGAGAGCTCACGACAGTTAGCCAGACTCGTTAGACCAGAGAGGTATATTAACATTGCATTGTTTGAGTATCTTAAGAGTCGAGACTTCAGGACCCCGGGTTCTGGACAGGATGGAGTGCTACGGAGATGTCGTTCTGCTAGGTTCTCCTGTCTGCACCAGAACTGCAGCTCTTTTGCAGTGACTGTGTCCTATGTACGCACGGGAACACTGAAGCTATGTAAGAGTGTCTCTTTTAGTACAGGTTTACTGTGCAACACTAGTTCACTCCAATGTTAATACATAGCTATAAAAATAGCATTCGTGCTGACCAACAGCAGAGTTAGCCAATAGTTCATCCTAAACTTGGAACTGGCAAAAACCTACACATTTGTATGTATAATTTGAACAGTACTTGCTACAAATCTTTAGCTGAGGCAACATACTCTATGTTCCTATTTCACAGACGCCAGCTGCAAATTAGCCACCCTAGCTGAAGCATCGACCATATGAGACTTAGCTAGCTATCAAACTAGACGAAAATGTTTGCAATTATAACGGATTGGATTTGATTATTCAAATCAGTTAAGTACGGTATTAACGGCACAAGTAAAACATAAGTATGCACAGAGATACTAGCAGCTAAATTGGATGACTGCAGACAGGTTACCGTTACAGAGCAAAAGTCACGATCCTGGGAGGCAGTGCTGAGGTGAAAAGGTGGAAAAGAGAAACGGTCGGGAAAGCGCAAAATCTGACGTCATTTCCACCCCAAAACTATTTCACTTCCTGAAAATTGCATGTAAACCAATCTCATACGAGTTTTGAATCTCGCTTGTTTCACAGCTAGCCATATTTAAAACAATATAGTATATTTTTATTGATTATGTTTAATATATTTAAGAATTAATAGACTTATGCTCATTCAAAGGAATTGTAATTAATACATTTTGAGAAAATGAACAAACTTGACAACAAACTTAAACAGTCTTCTGGACAGATGCTGATACTTATGAAGATATTTCCTTATATTCTCAATGCTATCAAGGACAATGTATACGTGCAGTTCATCAGGGATTTAATTTAGATATCTCAGGAAAGAGGCAATCCACAGAGTTTGCAAGGATCTCATTCTCTGTTTGCCCTTAATTAGGGGCAAAGCAGCAGCGCAGCTGCTGTGGCACCTATTGTAACTGTTAGTTTTATTATTATTATTATTATACTTAGGACTAGGAGTCTATGGCAGCCCATAGAACCGATTGGTGCAAAGTTTTGAAATTTGGCACACTGATTTGGAACGGTCTTCTGATTATCGTCACCAAGTTTCATGTCGATCCCTGAAGCACTATAGCGCCACCAAGGCGTGAAAGTTAGAGTTGCGTTTACGCCCACAACTTTTGAACCGTAAGACCGTTTTTCTTAATTGAGGTATCATTGGATTCCTTGGATGCAGACGATTCGATTGAACCCTGTGATGTCATTGTCGTCATGATGGTTTTTACGTCATTTGTATTTTAAGAAATGGCAACTTTTTCAAACTCCTCCTAGGCCGTTGCTCCGATTTTCATGAAAATCGCAACAGATCATCTTCAGACCATGCTGACAAAAATTTATCAAAATGTTATCGATGACTCAAACCGTTCACGAGTAACGCGCAAACGATTTCGACAAAGAGCACGCCAAAGCGGACGTGAGGCCTTGTTTCTGCGACGGTTTACCATATGGAGTCAAAACTTTGGAAATGTCATCACGAGCATGTAATTTAATCATCATCTTACCACAATAACCTTAATATGTCAAAATATGACTGAATTACAGCTGTTTATACTTTGGGTCAAATCTGACACAGCTCGCCACAGGAGAAACAGCTTTTTTATAAAGTACCCGAACACAGCATTTTCAATCAGCGAGTATAGCTCACTGGGATAAGACGGGCTGCTTTGGAACACAAGGTCATAGGATCGAATCCAGCTGCAGGTCATCGAGCATGTCGTGACACTGGATTGTCTGTTTAGTGAAGCCAGGTATGTCGCTGTCTAGCAGTATAATCATAATGGTAACGATGATGTTTCATTCTCAGGACATTTATACTCAAGAAGAGTCAGATTTATTATGCTTTGCAGATATAATGCTGCTACATCTAGCGAATGCATTTTGTCTCAAAATGACATGAACGTTTTTTATGAAAAGTTTTGCTTTGCTGCTTTCGTTACTGAATTTCCATATCGAATTATGCTTGGCCCCTTTGATTGCTGCTTGCAGCTATATTTCTTACATGTTATCTTAGTTAGTTGGCCTCAATTCTTAATTCAAGTTTTAGTGAGTCGAGAAACAAGTAAAATGTGCTTAAGGTATAGCTGTTGATATGGCTACAGAATTTTTCTACGGTAATTTAAGATAAATCTGCTTAAAACTAGTTTTATTACCTAAGTAAGGTAAGTCAAGATGATTTTTCTTGAAACAAGTCAAATATCTTCATTCATAATGAGTAAATACACCCCAAAACGAGCGTGACAAGGTAAATATACTGAATATAAGGCAATTTAACTAGAACAGATTTCCATTTTTTGCAGTGATACTTATTACTTATTATTGTTTAGTAAGAGTAGTGTGATGAAGTTACATTATTACTTTCTGTACAAAGTAATATTATTACTTATTATATGGCAACGACAGTACGAGCGTTCTGATTGGCTAATGGGTGGTCATGCCAGCCGTGTATTGACCTCAGCGCCGGTCCCCGGTCTGATACGGATTATTATTATTGCCCTCCTTTGACGTCATCTTCAAAATGAGCGATATCAAAGTCAGCTGAGTTTTACTATCCAGACGATACTGAAGACATCAACAATAACAAAGAAATTGTTAACTTTCTAAAAGAGTCGTTATGTTGTGTTGGAATTAAAGCCATTTTAGTAGAAACCTGTTGTCCGCTTTCTATCAAAAGTTATTGGTTGCTAGGCAACACCTGAAACACACCGTGAGAAGACTTGAGAGCTAGCTACAATTAGCCTACCATTTATTTTCACTTACAAAATGAAAAAAGCTAAAAAAAATCATATAATAAATAACTTACTAACGGTCGAGGTTAGGAAGTAGTTATTATTATATTATATTACTTTTACTATTACTTTTAATAGTAGCAAGTTTGACTTTGTAAAAAATTTGCAAGAACATTTTACACACAGTAGGCTACAGATGCAAAATAGTGTTTCTTTAAAGAAGAACGTTTATTTGAAACAATCTTAAACATCAAAAAGGCTTATAAATAAAAATAATAATATATTTCTGTAAATAAATTATAATATGTTAGCAGCCACTTGTGGAAAAGGGTCGCCATCTCTCAAGGTTTAAAGTGGATTTTTCGTGAGCTTCCAGCTTCGTTTCTCTGTGGACATTTTCGAGGTGTTTTTTTGAGTTTGAAGTGCTGCTTTGGCAATAGATAGTATTTTGTTGAGGCGCAGTTTGCGGTTCACTTTAATGTTTTTTCGTATATCTTCAATGAAACCCGCCCACGGGTGCACACCACAGCAACATTAGCGAAGCAAACAAAAGTTGAAAACACAACGACATTAACAAAAACGAAACATTTATAAAAAGGCTACATTTCAAAAAACAATCTACTACTTACAACACAACAGCATTGGTTCACACCACCAACATCAGCCGAGAACACACCAGCATTAGCCAAGAACACAACAGCTTTAGCCGAGAACACCGCAGCATTAGCCGAAAACACAGCAGCATTAGCACAAAACATTTGCAGAAACGCTGCATTTCAAGTTCACAACAAATCGTTCTCCAGACCACTAGGGGCAGTGCATACAAAGTGGGGTGTTTTTGGTGTTTTACCTGTAAAATCAAGTTAAGTAAATTAACTCTACGGGACCATGCTTACGCATAGACATAATAAAGATAATAATAATAAAAATGATTTATTATGTCTATGTGCTTACGTACCTCTTGGAGGTTTGCTATCGAACATAACGCAGTACAACATCACTGAAACTAAGAGAGGGCGTGCATTTTGTAAAACATAAGATTATAATTAAAATATAATAACAGACATCCCAACCTACAGAGACTCATTTCCGGGAGGTGGCATGTTCCACACCCCCCCCTCCCCAGGACGGAATCCGGACGCATGAAGTACTGCCTCAGCCCCCCCCCCCCCCCCCCCCCCCTCCGAGACGCTGTCATGCCGCGCGATATGCACCTATCTCTACCAGAAATTACCATTAGACAGTCTCTCGCTCGCTTGAAATACCCGATTTCCGGGAGATTGTATTGCATTTGCGGGCGTCAGGGAGCCGCTATTGAAATGAGGGAGACTCCTGGATCTTCCTGGAGACTTGGGATGTCTGTAATAAAACAAACTTCCATTGGTGAATTTAAGTTGTTCTTGGGTGATGTTCTTGATTTGAAAAAGTTTGTTTTTATTTTGGTGAGAACCCAACTAATGCCACTTTGCACTGCCCCTAGTGTTCTGGAGAACGATTTGGTGTGAACTTGAAATTCAGCGTTTCTGCAAATGTTATGTTTGGTGCTAATGTTCTCGGCTAATGCTGCGGTGTTCTCAGCTGATGCTGCGGTGTTCTCGGCTAATGCTGCGGTCTTCTCGGCTAATGCTGCTGTGTTCTCGGCTAATGCTGTTGTGTTCTCGGCTAATGCTGTTGTGTTCTCGGCTAATGCTGTTGTGTTCTCGGCTAATGCTGGTGTGTTCTTAGCTGATGTTGGTGGTGTGAACCAATGCTGTTGTGTTGTAAGTAGTGTTTTTTGAAATGTAGCATTTTTATAAATGTTTAGTTTTTGTTAATGTCGTTGTATTGTGTGTTCAACTTTTGTTTGCTTCGCCAATGTTGCTGTGGTGTGCACCCGTGCGCCACCGTAATTTCCACCCCGAAAACGCAATCATGCGGCCATGATTGCTGTTGTGTTTGCCTGGAGCGTGAATCAAAGGCAAACAGTGCGCCCAGTGCTACTGCGCGCAGGAAGTGTCGTTTAGGCAACAATCTGTATTTATAAGGCTATTTTAGTCCTTTGTTGGCCATATGCCAGGTTGAGATTTTACAGGTGGGACTGGCAAGTTAGCCCATAGCTAGTCTAATGTCTTCTACTGTACTAGAGCTAATGAAGTGGATTTTTTTGTAGGGCAAGTGTAAGATAAATGTACTTGCTAGAAGTGGCAGTATATAACACTTCACTGGGTCTTGCAGCTGTTTGTTTAGCAAGTCACAGTATTTCCAAGCCCTGATAGTATAATTGAGACGATGCAGAGGCCTGTTCCATAAAGCGAGTTTACCAAATAAGCCAGACTTATGCCAGATTCATTTCTAGTTCATACGGTTCCATAAAGCTAGCTCAACGTAATTCGAACTCGGTTACTATGGCAACTTAGGCTGCAAAACTAGTCTGGTCAGGGTCAGACTAACTGTCAGGCTTAGCGTGACTTGGTGCTTAGCCAGACCTACCTGTAACACTGACCCAACGGGAAAACGATGATTTACCACTTATATTCTCATTTTCTTATCCTCATCAGTTCAATATATTCAACATTGATAGAAAATCAACTTAGCAACATTGAGCCTAATGCATTAAACAATGATGAACAATGCTTTGATAGGCTACACACCATAGCCGTTAATGTATGGTGTTAGTTTGTGATTTCAAATGTTTAGGCATCAGGCATTGGCCTATATCTCAATCTAAATTATCAGAGCATAATTATCATAGCAACATAATTGTTAACAGTTGCCTACAATTGCAAAACAAACCTAAATCCGCTCTGTATTTCCCGACACAAAAACCATGTTAAAAGTTGGGCCACTTTATATATATTAAACAATGTCAAAAAAGCCAATTTAGATGAGTTTAGATGGTGTTTTTTAATCAACAAAGTAAAGGTCTAAAAACGCCCTCAACCTACGTAGCCTATCGTTCACGACGTCAATCATGGCGTGTCATTTTATTTTGATTGAAGCGGTGGATGAGGGAGCTGTCATTGAACATGATTTGAACATGAAGGGAACGTTCTTTCTGGACGAAGTCACGTGGCCGTGTGCATTGCTTTTGCCGTGGTGGACTGTATGATCCATGACCTCTTGGGCTGCTTAAGAATAGGGTGCACGCACAATTAGCTTGACTACTTAAATCTGAATTGAATAAGTAGGACTGCTTGAACTGAAATTGGCCTTTATGGAACCGCTTTAGCCCCGCTTGACTAACTAAACGTATTCAAGTCTGGTTTAGGACTTTAAGTCTCGCTTTTTTGAGCGGTCTTTATGGAACAGGCCCCAGTAGATACCACGTGCATTGATGTGCCAGGCTGGATAGACTGTTGCACAGTATGTAGCTCTACTACTGTCTATCGTGCTGTGGTGTAGTGGCAACATCATACATTTAAGCAATTCAAGACTTGCATGTACAGCAGGGCCGGCCCAAGCTTTTATGGGGCCTTAAGCAGAATTGGTTTAAGGGCCCCCCTGTGACGCAAATATTATTGATTATTTTTAATGCTTGATTATTCGCACACTATTAATCTAATGCACCAATTAGCAATGTTATTAGTTGTGTTGCTTGCATGATAACATAGATTTATTTCGCCCTTTTTAATTTTAACAGAAGCAAATCCAGTTTGGTCATGTGATGATTTGAACTTTAAATATTCAAAGTCTTACGGTACTAAGTGGTGTACTTAATGTGGTGTACTGAAAAGTAGCTAAATAAACCAGACAATACATGTCTCAATTAAGGAGGCTGATACTGTTTCGACATTTAAAAATAGATTAAAAACGTTCTTGTTTAGTCAATTGTATGATTGTTAAAGGTAAGTATGTGTGTACTTTCTATGTAAACCTGGGGTGTGCGTTTGCCTATGTGTGTTCACATGTACATTTTAAATTGTAATTTAAGCTTATGTTCACACTGCCCATTTAGATGTTACAAATAAAGTAAACCTGTTATTGTATATTGTTACTGTAATAGTTCCGTTGCTGTATATTGTTATTGTTATAGTTTACTAGCTGGAGACAACGGGGGACTGGTTGTTTTCATCCTTATTCGTATAAATATAACCTATTTTAGAGTTGTTTCCCCCGGAACAGATTTCATGTTCCATCCAAGGGGGGCTGTCGCTGTCTTGGTGTATGGGGCTGCATCAAATACCCTCTTAGCTTTGTTAAATTGCTGCACTAGTCCACACTTGACCGGTGGGGATCTAATTATATTACGACTGTAACTGTTAGCTGCTCCTGGCATTCTCTAATCCCTGTTCTCCTCTCTGTCCCCCCCACACATCCCTTGTGGTGTGGGGGGTCTGAGCTGTCAGGACCTGCCTGGTCGTCGGTCTACCAACGCTGGACCAGGTCGTCAACCGGAAACCAGTCTCCATGACGGCCAACAGCGAGTTTCCAGGTCCCATCCAACGTCTATAAAGCCGAACAATGGATTTTGGTGTTTCAAAACCCATTGACATTGTATGACTAAGTTTAGCTTGTGTTCTGCTCCTCTCTCTTACCAACCGTCTCTGGAGGAGGGGATCCCTCTCTGAATTGCTCCTCCCAAGGTTTCTTCCATTTTTTCTCCCGTTGGGAGTTTTTCTGGGAGTTTTTCCGTGTCTTCCTTGAGGGTTTAGGTTGGTTGAGGGGCAGTTCTATGGGCGTATGTGAAGCCCTCTGTGACATGCTTGCGTGTAAAAAGGGCTATACAAATACATTTGATTTGATTTGATCAATGTGCAAAAGTGCAACACATTCAACTCCAAATTACTTAACGATACAGTATTTTCTTATTTCTTACAAAACTGATATTAAATTAAATACCTACAATATATACTGATCTGGGATTGTTTAAAACGGACCTGCTGTATCATCAACTGTAGCACTGGCACTTCTGGGCAGGAGGTGTTGGTTGTGGCCCAGCTCCAAAATATTTCAACAGTGCTCCTAGGGAAGATTCATATGAGTACATAGTACACGGATCAGAATATTCATTTAACAACATAAATGATTTTACACAGCAGCAAGCCATCTGTACACGTGAAAGCACAACTCTTTATCTATAACTAGCTAATTGAGGCAAAATGATATTGAAATATTATAACAATGGCCCCAAAAGGGTAGGATCTATGCAAACTACTCTAGGCTAGCTTTGTTAGCAAGATTAACTGTCAACCAGCCAGTTCACCCTTACAAAAAAGAAGTATACTTCAAGTTTATTTTGTAAGTATACTTAGTTTAAAAAGTATACTATGATCATGTTACTTAAAGTATACTAGCAGTGTACTTATTTATATACAATTTTTGTACTAAGTAAACTGAATTGGCCCACTTTATAGGTCATTTAGTAAACTTTAAAGTACACTTATAGTGTATTTCAAGATTTACTTTTGAATACTGTAAAGTAGCCCGTGTAGTGCACTTTCAGTTCAGCAAGTATACTTCCTTAAGTACTTCAAAGTATACTTTGGAATACACTAAAGTAACCTGTGTAGTGCACTTTCAGTTCATAAAGTATACTTCCTAAAGAACTTAAAAGTTGGAGGAAGAGTATGGAGCAAGTGCTTATGAAACTTGTAAAAACGTGTGTCTTCTCCTCTGCCAAAATCGGCAGTTACTGTTACTAAGTGAGTCGAGACAGAGTCGGAGGGCGGCGGAGACCGATGGAAGACGCGGAACAACTGGCAAAGCTATAGCCTATATTTTTAGGTTCCGATGTTCTCTTTTCTGTGTTGGAATTCTTTTAAGAGCTTGATGGCATCAACATCCAGCCTGATATAAAATCGTGAACTTCAATTGTGTCTCTTAATTATAATACCCACACAGAAAATCCAGGTTGAATCAAGTCACGCTAGCTAGGTACTGTATTGCTAATAGCCAATTTTGGATGGTCAAGCATATTTTTTATTGTCTCCTTATTCCTATCAAAGTCAATGTTAAGCCTATATGCTATGTTCATTTCCTAAGTGACATTTCAGATCGGTTATGGATAGTGAAATATTTGCCGTCTGAGAGATCGGACATAGTATTTAACAGCATAGATATAAGGAGTTATATATGGTTAACAGGAAATATCTGTAGTGCGGCCGGGTGTGATTGGATTCATTGTCCACACGTCTTCTGGAAGTCAGTTTCGATCAAATGCCAACAATCTCCATACTAGATCTTGCCGACGTATCTTCTACACATCGGGACGTATGTGTGCTATCCCAGATACGTATGTGTGATCTGGGTATTCCTCCAACTAGCAACTCAGTTTGTTCTGAGGTAAAGTTCGGTCGTTCTGAAATTGTCTACTTTTTTCTGTGAAAGCACGCTGTTTCACCTTTGGCCTTGTTAAGACAACATCTGAATCAGAATTTCCACAATCTGAATTTCAAGAATATGAATTCCTGCAATCTGAATTTCAAGAATCTGAATTCCTGCAATCTGAATTTTAGAAATTAGTATTTTTGGATCAAAATAATTCAGTTTTATTAAATTTGTCATACAAATAATTCAGATATTATATATTCAACAGCAAAATATTTCAGTTTTATGAAATTCGATACTTTTGTCAGCTTTCTAGCTCCATACCTAAAGAGCCTCAAAGTATACTTTGCAATACTTTCAAGTGCACTTTCAATTAATGTAAGTACCTCAAGAAGTAAACTTAATCAATTTAATTTTACAATGAATTACTAATAAATTATAATGTTTAGGGGCCCCTCAGACACCTCAGATCTTGCATCCCCATGGTTAGACTGCAGATTCTGAAAGAAGCTACCAACTGCACAGGCATGTATTTTCCATAAATCCAGCTATTTGGATTAAACGTAACAGTCATTTAACTCATGGTTACAATGGTAAACCAGCACAACAATGACAATTACCACGCAACAAAACACTACATTCTAAGCAGACACATTTAAAAAACAAAATTCACGAAGCTACATTTGTATTTCGAACAAACGGCAAACTTATCAGCAAATGTTAACACTATTTACCGCCTTGCATTATGGGAATTGACTAGCCAATGAGCCACACTATCTTCATTATTTCACGTCGTTATTTCGTTCTTCAGTCAGTTTGACAGTATAACCTTCAAATTCTCAAGTAGCTTTTTCGTTTTTTTTCCATTAATACTCCAACTGATAATTATTAGTATAAGAGTATAGGGCTTCAGAATGTTTTGGCAGTAATTAAGGTTACAGCTTCAGTAACAAAAAAAGATCAAATGTGCAATGCATAATACATTTTCATAGACATGAATTATTAGAATTAGTTGGATCTAAAAAATGTAACCTGTAATGTACTTAAAAATTGTTTTGACTGTTTTTGCTGTATAATAATAGAAAACGTACATCCTACTCCAGAAGAAAGGTATACCATTTTCTGTTTCTAAGCATACTTCTTAAAAGTATATCAAAAGTGAACTATTTGCAAAGCATACTTAAAAGTACATCAAAAGTGAACTTTTTTCTTAGTATACTTCTTACAAAAGTGAACTATTTTCCAAGCATACTTGAACGTATATTAAAAGTAAACTATTTTCTAAGTATACTTCTTACAAAAGTGAACTATTTTCCAAGCATACTTGAACGTATATTAAAAGTAAACTATTTTCTAAGTATACTTCTTAAAAGTATATCAAAAGTGAACTAAAAGTGTACTATCCATATTTTGGTATACTTATAGTATACTTCTTCTATACTTCTTTTTGTAAGGGCACGTTAGCTCACAACGTAGCCTAGTTAGCAGACCTACCTTATTGCAAAGTTCAATGGCAATGAATTGAAATGTATTTAGCTAGTATGCATTTGCCTAGGTAAATCCACCTAGGTGAATGCATACTAGCAAAAGAAATGCCCATTTTAACGAGGGGGATCTAGCTATTGTTATATTTTGTTAGCTAGCTAGTCTAAGTGTTACACTAAAATGATAGCTAGCTAGCTCTAGCTGACGTTGAAGGCTTGTTTGACGCATATCAAATCAAATGTATTTGTATAGCCCTTTTTACACGCAAGCATGTCACAGAGGGCTTCACATACGCCCATAGAACTGCCCCTCAACCAACCTAAACCCTCAAGGAAGACACAGAAAAACTCCCAGAAAAACTCCCAACGGGAGAAAAAATTGAAGAAACCTTGGGAGGAGCAATTCAGAGAGGGATCCCCTCCTCCAGAGACAGTTGGTAAGAGAGAGGAGCAGAACACAAGCTAAACATAGTCATACAATGTCAATGGGTTTGGAAACACCGAAATCCGGGAATCAGGGAAATAGGGAATCAGGTGGCTGAGCGGTTAGGGAATCGGGCTAGTAATCTGAAGGTCGCCAGTTCGAATCCCGGCCGAGTAAAATGACGTTGTGTCCTTGGGCAAGGCACTTCACCCTACTTGCCTCGGGGGAATGTCCCTGTACTTACTGTAAGTCGCTCTGGATAAGAGCGTCTGCTAAATGACTAAATGTAAATGTAAATCCATTGTTCGGCTTTATAGACGTTTGAATGGGACCTGGAAACTCGCTGTTGGCCGTCATGGAGACTGGTTTCCGGTTGACGACCTGGTCCAGCGTTGGAAGACCGACGACCAGGCAGGTCCTGACAGCTCAGACCCCCACACCACAAGGGATGTGTGTGTGTGGGGGGGGGGGGCAGAGAGGAGAACCGGGATTAGAGAATGCCAGGAGCAGCTAACAGTTACAGTCGTAACAGAATGAGATTCCCACCGGTCAAGTGTGGACTAGTGCAGCAATTTAACAAAGCTAAGAGGGTATTTGATGCAGCCCCACACACCAAGACAGCGACAGCCCCCCTTGGTTGGAACATGAAATCTATTCCGGGGGAAACAACTCTAAAATAGGTTATATTTATACGAATAAGGATGAAAACAACCAGTCCCCCATTGTCTCCAACTAGTAAACTATAACAATAACAATATACAGTAACGGAACTATTACAGTAACAATATACAATAACAGGTTTACTTTATTTGTAACATCTAAATGGGCAGTGTGAACATTAGCTAAAATTACAATTTAAAAGTTACATGTGAACACACATAGGCAAACGCACACCCCAGGTTTACATAGAAAGTGCACACATACTTACCTTTAACAAGCATAGAATTGACTTAACAAGAACGTTTTTAATCTAGTTTTAAATGTCGAAACAGTATCAGCCTCCTTAATTGAGACATGCTATTTGTTCCAGAGAAGAGGTGCTCTATATGAGAACGCCCTACCTCTAGCAGTTTTTTTCTTAATTTGGGGTACTACCAGATAGCCGGCATCTTGAGATCTTTGAGTCCTTGCGGGGCAATAGGGTGCAAGGAGACCGGAGAGGTACAGTGGTGCCAATCCATGTAGAGATTAGTAAGTTACTAGTAAAACTTTGAAATCAGCTCTGGCTTGGATAGGGAGCCTGTGTAAAGAGATAAGAGTAGAGATTATATGATCAAACTTTCTTGTTTTTGTCAATAGTCTAGCAGCAGCATTTTGTACCCGCTGTAAATTTGTCAAGTAGGTAATTGGGAGGCCAGAGAACAACACATTGCAGTAGTCCAATCGGGACGTAACAAAAGCATGTATTAGTTTTTCAGCATCATCCTTTGAGAATAATTTTCGTATTTTGGCAATAATACATAGATGGAAAAATGCAGTTCTGGTGATTTGTTTAATATGGTACTCAAACGAAAGGTCTGGGTCCAATGTGACTCTTACATTTTTTACCAGCTGGCTTTGAGATACTTTGACGCCATCTAAGTTTAAGGTCAGATTGGATAAATGATTTCTATATTTTTTAGGGCCGAAAATTTGAACCTCGGTTTTATCCGAATTAAGAAGAAGGAAATTTGCTGTCATCCAAGTTCTCAACCCGGGAACACATTTTTCCATAGCATGTGGAAATTCTCCAGGCTTTATGGACATGTATTGCTGAGTATCATCTGCATAACAGTGAAAATTTACTCCAGAGCTTCTAATTATGTTTCCTAAAGGCAACATATAGAGTGAAAATAACAGAGGGCCTAGAACTGAACCCTGTGGTACTCCGTATTTTACAGTAGTGCTCCTGGATGAGCAACCATCATAGTGGACATATTGTGATCTATCAGATAGATACGATCTAAACCACTGAAGTGAAGTACCAGAAATCCCAACATAGTTCTCCATACGCTCCAGGAGAATCTTATGATCCACAGTGTCAAATGCTGCACTTAGGTCTAGAAGAACCAGAACAGAGATAGAGCCCGCGTCAGAGGCTAATAATAGATAATTGACTACCTTAGCCAATGCAGTTTCAGTGCTGTGGTGAAGACAAAATCCAGACTGGAGAGGTTCATAAAGCTGATTTGAGGAGAGGTGCTCTGTGAGCTGTTGTGCCACAGCTTTTTCTAAAATTTTGGAGAGAAATGGCAAATTTGAAATTGGCCTGTAGTTGCTAAGACAACCTGGATCCAGGTTTGGGTTTTTGAGAAGGGACTTAATAGCTTGTTTGAAATCGTCAGGGACTTGTCCAGTTACAATAGATTCATTAATAATACTAAGCATGGGTGGTCCAATAATAGGGAGAATTTTCCTACAAAGTTTGGGGATCAAGAAGGCAGCTGATGGGTTTCGAGGAATCTACCAGCTCGATGAACGCTTCCCTAGAAATAGGGTTAAAGTGAGTAAGAGCCTCAACATGCAGCATGCTGGGTATAGAGTCAAATTCAGTGTTGATGGCCACTCCTCCAGGACTAATCTGTAGTTTGTCCCTTATTGCATAGATTTTTTGGTCAAAGAAATCTAAGAAATAATTGGGAGAGATATCTGAACTAACACAGAGTGTACTTTTCTTAGTGAGTTTTGCAACAGTATCAAATAGGAACTTTGTTGTGTTTGTTCTTACTCATCAATTTAGAGAAATATTCTGATCTGGACCTGATGAGGACTTGCTTGTACTCCATTTGGCTGTCCTTCCAGGCCAGGCGGAAAACCTCCAATTTAGTGGTACGCCACTTATGCATGTATCTCTAGACAGTAAATGTTTATGGTTAAAAAACGAATTAATCATGCAAACATACCTTGATCTTGCTGTTTTTTCTCTTCCTCGGTTTTCTTTTCTCTGCACCAGAAGAATATGTATTTTGTGTGACATTGCTTTTTGCCGTGTGATTGCGATTGCCGACTGATCTTTTCTGTTCTTGAACAATCGACAATGTTGTTGCTGTATGAGTGCTAACAAAGGCAGGCCCCCAAGATAATTTATTAAAACAGTAGTAGTAGGCTATTATCTTCCTTGCCAGCCGGTAAGCATAATATTGAGTTTATTGCAAATTTGTATAATTACCATTAACATAGCCTGACGTTGTCATACTCACGTTGTCATACTCATAATTCTAGTCAGAATATGAGTCTGAAAACTCTCCGTTGGGCTGTGACTATGGGGCGTGTTTCAACCGAACTTTTAAAACAAATGCCTCTACGCTTAATTGGATAGACCTACAACCAATCAGAGCAACGTAATATGTTGTTTGTTGAAAACAAATTCAACCCAAGGGCTCTTTCGTGACGTTGTTGATTACGTTACTGATCATCTGTCCATCATCGTATAAAGCCCGCCGTGGCAATTTCATGGGTCCGCCCAGATCCTGGTTTTATGTAGTTGTTCCCAATACGAGACCCTCCAGACCCAACTTCCCGACCAAATTTTTTTGAGGGCGGGGGAAGTTGGGCTGGCAGCCAGGCTACCATTAACATAATATAAATTTTAAATTAAGCTGTAACTTAAAGTGTTCTTGGGGGCCCCCTGGTGATCATGGGGGCCCCCAAGCAGCCGCTTAGTTCGCTTATGCCTTGGGCCGGCCCTGATGTACAGTAAGTAATTTCACATTAAATAATGTATTTAAACTCAAGCTTGTGTGGTGCGTTGCTGTCTTCAATGCCACAGGCTAAACTAATTCAAAATAAACGTTTTTCATTTCCAGCACATTCAGTGAAGTATGGCTAGCAACAGCAGCTAGGCTAGCTTGCTCGACTGAGACCGACAGAAATTGTCGCTTTTGGCTTTTTTACTGACAATAATCGCTTCCAGCAAACTTCTTTTGAATCAGCCATTTCCCCCTAAATCAATTTCAAGCTTATTTACGTGTTTGGGGGCATATTTTCAGTTAGTAGTTGGTACTGTTTGAATTGCGATTCCATCTGAAAAATACTGCCGGTGACAACGTTGTTAAAACAACATTGTATCAAAGGGGGTTCAGCTTGTTTCATAATAAACGGACCCATCTGCAACCAACGCAAGCAAGCACAACCTACAATTTCCCCAGAAAGTATACCCTGTCTAGTTCCTCTTTGAAGTAATAAGCCCCCGTGATCAAGTGTTGAGCATTAAATTAACTGCACGGTCTGTAAAGATCTGGGGACGAAGCTGCCTACCGTACATAACAGAAAGTGTTTCCTTCTGCAGAAATTGGACCACAAGTTTAAACTCAAACAAAATAGAATGCACTGGCCAGCTTGCCAATACTGAGGATAGCCTACCGAAGCTGAGTTAGCCAGCTATGCTAACGACATTGATGCTAACATTTCACTGGGTCTTGCAGCTTTTTAATTGAGCTGAAATTATTATAAAATGTTCTAGACATTTGCCTACTTTAGCAAATCACAGTATTTCCAAGCCCTGATGATGTAACTGAGAAGACGCAGTAAATAATTCCTCTTTCAAGTAATAAGCCCCCGTTCAAGTGTTAAGCATCAAATTAGCTGCACGGTGTGTAGCTACAGATATTGGGACAAAGCTGCAATACAATACATAACAGAAAGTTTTATTCTGCAGAAATGGTGTAAATATTTAATGTAACAAATACAATTTTTTAGAACACCTCAATTGTCATCATTTGTATAATATTACAGCTCATCTTCGTTGGTCAAAGGCACAATCTTTACCTGGACTTGACTGCATGAAAAAGTGAAACTTATATGTAGGCTACTTAGTGTAGTGCCTCAAAAAGTTAGTGTCAGGCCCTGAATGATCACTACATATAAACGTTGACTTCCACTCGGTGCTATTCACTGACAGCAGGGTCGGACTGGGATTGAAAAACAGCCCGGGACTTTGCAACACAGACCGGCCCAAACGTTTTAGATGTTTCCCTGCTCCAACACACCTGATTCAAATGAATGGTCATTAACAGGCTTCTGCATATGTAGATAACGACCCATTCATTTGAATCAGATGTGTTGGAGCAGGGAAACATCTAAAACGTGCAGGACAGGGGGTCCCTGAGGACCAGGGTTGAAGACCTCTGATCTAAGCCAATCAAATATAGCTATTTCTGTGTGTAGTATCATTGGACATTTGTCTGTCTATCACACAAAGAACGTCAGACAAAACTAGAATGCTGATGATTTCAATGGCGAGTCATTTGGTAACGTTTAATAGTTATCCATGGGCATGTATCTTTAATGCAACATTAAAAAATTATTCAGTTAACACACTCTTAATAGTATAAACTAATGGATAAGGGTCGTAGTAAGTTGAATAGTTTTTTAATATAAATATGTATATGGATATTTAATTAGACAACCAGACCATGTTGTGTCAGTCCCTGAACATGCTTGGAAACTAGTATGAGAATTATGCCATGTTCAGCTTGTCACTGGAGTCCTGCATATCTACTTGTGACACAGGTGTTGGTCTCGTCTAAGGCCAGGAATACACCAGGCTTGTTCAATTTGCATTATATATTGTCTGGACAAATGTACCATTTTTGGTGTGAACAATTTTACAATTTTTGACCGAACAACTGGGTCAACCTTGAAATACTTTACACGTTATTTACATTATATTGTCCACAAGCATTCACTACATGTTACCTTTCTGAAAATCTTCCGTTGCTATGAGGAATTAAATGCTGCGCTACAGCTACTGAGCAGGTACACATTTGAACAGCGGGTGACGTAGTTCTGCCAATTTAGTGGAATTTAATCTGAACCCAGATAACTATGTTACACTGGCAGTAAATAATACATTTCGAATGAAAACCACTATATTTCGCGCCAGTTCCCTGCCATTTAGCTGCACATTGTCCAACTAATGGTAGGTTTAATGACTGTCTAATTAAATATCCGTATACATATTTACATTAAAATCTATTAAAAACTATACAACCTAGGTCATGTGTGATAGACAGACGAAAATGTCCAATGATACTAGACACAGAAATGGCTATATTTGATGGGCTTAGATGGTTTTGGGAGCAGTGTTCCCGCCTTCTTCTACGGAGACACAAATTTATTTTTTACAAGTACACAAATCTTTTTTGCAAGGTACAAATCTCACACCATACGTTTCTGGCTTGCCGGTGTTACATCCCAACTGGTTCCCAATTTAACTGGTTCCCCAGCTGTGCATGCACCTATCAGTCTGCCTCTATCACCAGATTCGTCACAAATTCACAGACATATTACTGGCAATTTTTAAAGTCGGATCTCATATTTGCTGCCGCAAATATGAAAGTAGGCCTATGGGCTACGTGCGCACTACATTAGACTGCCATTTGCGACCAAATAAATTGAGAAAAAATAAAATATTTGCAGGTTCGCATGAAGTGGGATTCGATCGCACTAGAGCAAAAAATATGTGCACATGAAAGTCCGTTGTCCATGAAAGTCCACTCTGAAGAGTGGTCAACTGGTTACATATTTGTTATCTACATTGGCCTTCAGGTAACATTTTGATTTGGCTTCTTCTGAATCAACTGGTTCCCATAGACACTACCCGAATGCAGGCTACTAATCATGTATTTGTGTTTTTTGGAGGCTATAGCCGTATTTCCCATGACATCAAAGCTCCTTCTGACACCACATATAACAAATTCATACTAAGAACGTTGCTGCTAACCCAGACAATACGATCAAAATACGCGTAACACAACATGGAAACATTAGTTTCCTATGAGATATGTGTGCATCCTATGGCTGAGTGTTTCTTCGCTACATCTTTTGAAATCAATTCATTTCATAATTGTATATTCTGAACAAATGTGAGCACTACATTACAGCCATTCACACCATAATAAATGGAAGCTAAGAAAATAAAAGATTCAAGTCGGATTCGATCCCACGAGCAAAAACAGATACATCGTTGTAATTACACGGCATTACACCGCGAGCTACTGAGGCATATGAAATATTCAGTCACAAATTGTTGCAAAAATTGAAGATGTAACATATTTATCCTGTATAAGAATGATTCTGTGTTCATATTACTTGGGTGCAAAGAAAGGCCTAACCCCAAATCTGAGCTGTGAGTAAACATTCAAGACCCTTATCTTGGGGCTGAGGACTAAGAAGAGGGGGGTTTTGGTTGTTTTAAGGATATACTGTGTGACAAAGACTATAGGTGGAGACGCTAGGTCTGGTGACCATTTGTTGACACTTATGTGAAGGAGCTTTTACGACATCAAGAGATCCTGTTGTGTTTCAATCAGGGTTGATGTCGTAAACACGCACGCAGTCAAACACGCACGCACACGCGCACCAGGTCTATGCAAGGAGCCAATGAAGAAGAGCAATGGAACATTTGCATGCCTTTGTCTTGACCAATGACTGTAAAGAGCGGTTCTTCTTAAATAGCTAGCTAGCGCAACATGCTAGCAGACAAACTTGTAGCACAATGGCGTGTGATGTTTTTGTCTCCTTGTGGCCGGCCGCAAGCAATAAACTTTCTTAAACTTGTTCACCGACTGACTGTGCAATGCTTGATAGATTAATATTTCTGACACAAATTACTAAGTACGTTGGCCTTCAGGCAACATGTTGTTTTGGTTCTTCTGAATCAACTAGTTACCGTAGACACTACTCATCACGTATTTGGAGTTGTCTCTAGGCAATAGCCATATTAACCACGATATCAAAGACCCTTATGACACCACATTGCGAAGTAATAGGCCTACTTAGATCGTCGCTGCACGATATAGAAACGTGGGCACAGACATGATCCTACTTCTGATAATCATGGCAAGGTAACCCTAACAGGTAACCAGCTGTTTTGGATGAACCCCAAACCAAGTAACCCCAAAAGATATGTGGTGTAATTAAGGGTCTGTGATATAGATAAGCCATAGGCGACACAAATTGCATAGGAAACTTTTCCATGTTTCCATGTTGTGTTACGCGTATTTTGATCGTATTGTCTGGGTTAGCAGCGACGTTCTTAGTATGAATTTTTAATATGTGGTGTCAGAAGGAGCTTTGATGTTGTGGTAAATACGGCTATAGCCTCCAAACAACCCCAAATACGTGATTAGTAGCCTACATTCGGGTAGTGTCTATGGGAACCAGTTGATTCAGAAGAAGCCAAATCAAAATGTTACCCGACGGCCAACATAGTTAACAAATACATAACCAGTTGACTAACCTTTCAGAGCTGGTATAGCTCGCGGTGTAAATCAACGGACTTTCGTGTGCACACTTTTTTGCTCTTATACGGCTGCGGGCCATCATTTACATTAGTGGTTCTTGCCACCTCTTCTTCTTCCCAGTAGATCGCCATAGTTCTAGTACTAGACTGAGGCTACTCTCCAACTTTCCCAACGTGACGTCATCGCCAAATTGCGCTAATATGCTAATGCTAACACAAAAAACATCAAAAACTGGTCTTAAACACCATTTTGAGACACCATTTTGAGATTTCTTGAATAATATCCATATCTTGAGTGCTTTATATACCCATTAATCGACAGTGGTGGTTAACCTGCCATATGGCCTTTAATGCAGTACCTTGGACAATTAACGCAAGTTATTTAAATAAGTAACAGTAATAATATTACTCAATGTCAAAAACTAACGTGTTATATTACTTTGTTACTCACTTAAGTAATAATATTATGTAACACGTTTTATTACATAACGCGTTACCCCCAACACTGGTTGTGTGTGTGTGTATGTGTGTTACCCTACTCCCAAACCTGCATGTTATTCTAGGTTGTATGTAGCGTCTGAGCCCTTGGCTTTAGCTCCACAAGTTAGCCCTGTGCAGGGCTGATTTCCCAGAGGGCTCTGAGGTTAGTCCCTTAGCAGCTGGAGGATGACTGACCTAGGTGACCCCAGGGGAGGTCAACTTGCTCAGACACACACACACACCACACATATGTACACACATGCAGGCACACACACACGTCCACAGCCAGTGTGTGTGTAAATTGAGTTGGTTAGTTCAGTTTAGTTCATTTAGTTAGTCTCTACGGTGTAGTTCTGTCCATATGGGAGAGAGATTCTCAGCTTTCCACTGTGTATGTGTGTGGTGAGAGAATCTTCCAGAGAGAGCAATTACACAACACGACTGTGCTCTCAGCCTGCTTAGCACCAAGCTGTTCTGATTCACACACATTCAAGCCCTAGGGAGTGCACCCTCGTCCCCAGGTAAACTGCAACACACACACCTACACGAACACACACCCACACACACATGCTCCTCCGCTCCTTTTTCCTCAGTCTTATGTTCAGGCTTGTCTATAGACGGTCCTCTTAGGGCAGTACAGCTGACCCAGAAGCACTCTGGCTGGGAGGGCTAGATCCTACTAGAGATACTGCTGGGGTGAAGCACACACACACACACACACACACAGGCTTGCACTCAGACATGCACATAGACATATGCTCAACACAGTCAGGATAACAGTCAGTAGTGGGTACAGCTGTTCTCATGATCCAGGCCTCTAAAATACCCACTCACATACACACACTGCAATGTGGTGATCATAGAGGGATTACGGGAGATGTTTGTGTGGAAAAGGAACTGTACTGAGGGGCTGACCTGAGGCATGACCAATCAGGCTGAATAATGCAGGCAGGTAATTGGATGCGTCCCTTTGCAACCTATAGCCACTGTTGTCTCATTGGTGTAAAGAGCTGTAATGTCACACTTTGAAGCCTACATGCAGTCGGTCAAATCTGTGACCCAGAATCAGATTCTCTCGAACAGCAATAGCTGAGCGCCCATTGAAGTTTTGTGTCTGCGTGTATGTGTCTGTGGGTTTGTGTGCGTGTGCCTGTGTGTGTCTGTCTGTGTTTTTGTGTGCTTGTGTCTGTGTGTGTGGGTTTGTGTGTATGTGTATGACACAGGGCTGTGTGTGCTGGGCTGGGCTACCTGTTACAGTAAGATGTTCAAGATGGGGGAGGGGTCAAAGGGAACCTGACCAGGACCCTGTATGTGTGTGTGTGTACTTGACCATGTTCTGGAGCCCCTGCTGCCTTGATGTGATGCACACATGCGTCAGAAATTAGATTCAAATCTTCCACAAATAAACGCATGAACGTATGAAAAATGAGGCCTGTCCTTCAATTAGGTCCCAGACAGATGGCCTGCTGCTTCCCAGTGTGTGTGCTTCATGTCATTGTGTGTTCAATGTTTGTTGACGTATGTGTTTGTGAGAGGGGATGTGAGCTAAGGCCAAGGTGTGTGTATGTGAGTGTGTGTGATTGTGTGAATGAGGGAATATGAGCAAAGGCTAGTGTGTGTTTATGTGTGTGTGAGTGTGTTACTGTGTGTGTGTGTGTGAGAGAGAGAGGGGATATGAGCTAAGGCTCGTGTGTGTGATGAGATGTAAGCTATGGGTAGTGGGTGTGTGTGATGAGATGTGATATAATACTGATATTACCATGATTCATCTCAGAACCTGCGGTCTCCCTTGGCTCCCAGCCTGTTCTCAACATGACCATGAGAACTTCAGGAGACCTTCAGGAGCTGTAACGTGGCAGCGAATAATCCCATATCTCCCTCCCTCTCTTCCTCCCTCCCCTCCAGAGTGTCTAGTGCAGGACAGACTGACAGGATGAGAAGATGGCCAGCCTGCTGCTACCACCAGGACCAGACAGCTTGCACCGGTTCACCCGCGAGTCTCTGGCTGCCATTGAGAAGCGCGTTGCTGAGGAGCAAGCTCGGCATGCCAAGCACTATCAGGTCTGTCCTACGTCTCTGATAGGGTGGGGCTATGTCTATCCTACACCTCTGATAGGGTGGGGTTAATAATAATAATTAATAACAAAAATCTGCAAATAATTAGCTGGTTGACAGGCAGTTTACCCCCTATTCCAGAGGCGTTGGTAGACATAAAACTCTGCCCCAGTAAAAAGGGTCTAACGACGCCCCTGCCCTATTCACACCGGACGTGTTTGCGACGCGTTATGGCTAGGATCCAACTGTTGGAGCAGATCGCGGCCGATCGCCTCCACTCTAGTCAATGGTGCAGTTCTCACCAGATATGCCGTGCCACGTTTCAGAATAATTCCAGACGCGGGCTTCCGCGCAGCTTCGAGAGAGATCAGAATAAGAATAGTGATTAATCGCCATGTAAGTGGTCTCAAACAAGGAATTAACTTTGGTGGGCAGGTGCATAGAGTAAACATAATAAACAACATAAAATGTAGAAAATGTACAACAAAATACTGGCAGAGCTATACAATAAAATATAAAATAATACAGAATAAAATAATATAGAATAAAAAATTATACTGAATGTGGTAAAGTGACAGGGTGTATGAGTGTCAGTGTCAGTTTGGGGCCTTGCCAATAAGGCTAGTTGCGGAAGGAAAGGTAGGTACTGTAGTGATGTCAGCCAGACCACACAGAGCCAACATCTTGTCACACCGGTAGAGTCTGATTCGAGCCCATCAGACAAACTTAATCAGCCCTTTTGACACCTTCAGTATGCTGATAACCCACCAAACGCCGATGCCAAGGAACCATAGAGTTGGGAGAGGACCTCTCCAATCTGCATGTGAGGCCCTCCTGCTAGCTCTCAAGCTTCAAAGGGCCTGCTTGAGACAACACCTCTCCAGCAACCATGTATGTTATCAGTTGTGGCGGCAATTTGAACAAAAAACATATCGATCAGAACTTTTGAGGAAAGTTCTTCAAGACTTCACCTTTACCACATGAGTAGAAGGTGTAAAATTATGAGAGGGATATTTGTGTTATGTTTGTTACTTTGTTTTAATGTTGTGCTTACGGAAATCTTGGTTCTAGTAACTACTCCTTCTTCCTGAATGATAACCAAGTCATCCTTGTTATCTACACAAAACATGATAAAACAATAATTCAGCTATATATTGTAACTGTACCAAGATGTCCAGAACAATATCTGAACAATCTTATGAACCAACCAGAGACCAGTTCACGCATTTGGTAGGTGTGAAGGAAGGGGGGGTGTTGAGAACCCAGCTTCCCCCAATAAACTTCTGACTCCAGGTCCTCCTTCTAATTCTGAACTGAATAAAACTTGTGAGATCGATCTCTGACTGCAGCTAAACCAATTTCTGTCTTTTGTTAAGGTACACCATTTCATTCTGTTCATTGAAACCAATCTCTCATATAAAATTCAGAATCTAACTTGTTCATACTACCGATGTTTACCTTACTTTAATAAATTCATGGTAAAGATATTTTGACGTGTGCGTGTTCACTAATGTTACGATTGGCTCTACACTTAATTCCTAAAGATGAGACTAATTACTACATATTAAACATAGGATCCCTTAATGTCCTAAAACTAGTGCTGTCAAACGATTAAAATATTTAATCGCGATTAATCGCATTAATGTCATAGTTAACTCGCGATTAATCACAATTAATCGCACATTTTTATCTATTCTAAATGTCCCTGGTCAACTTTTTAAAAGCAAACTTTCCATTCAGAATCTTATTGGCATCCATTTCGGCATCTCGCGCTCGTCATCCACTCAAAACGTAACGTTAGCCTACTACCAGAGAATGTCTAATATCCGTAAACGGGCTCTGCTACTACTCTTTAGCCAGCTCGCAAGCCAAACGAGTGTTTGGCGTGCCTGTTGTTTTGTTTCCGGTCTAGCTAGATCCGGTGTGGTGTTGTAGTTTTTCTAACGTCGGTAGTTGTTGCAACAGCATGTGAAAAAAACTACAAAGTTTGCTAGGCCAAAAAGAGCGTTAATCGCTCGATAAAATAATTGACGCCGTTAATTTGGGTTTGCGTTAACGCCGTTAATAACGCGTTAAACTGACAGCACTACCTAAAACCAATAATAAGGTGGTGCCCCAAAACTAGATCGTTTATTATAAATAAAGTATTTATATCTTAAACGAGCAAACCCCGCTACAGTACCTTTTCTATTCATGACTGAGCATCCATGGCGTAAGGTAAAATAAAAAATAAAAGTCCCAAAACAGGCCCCAAAAATCGGGGGCCTGTTCTATAAGCGAGTTTACCAAATAAACGTGCACATGCGTGGCTTAAATTAGCTTTATGGAACATGCGCCCGGTAAATTAAAAACAATGTCTGCATTACAGTAAAACACAGTGTGCAGACTCCCAATAGTAATTCACTTCACTACATCGGTGAAAGGAGGCCAGAAGTCAGAGGATTTTACATTATTAAATTAAATGTAATATTATATTAAATTATTATTATTTAATATTAAATTTAATTATTAGGATGACGAGAGATTCATCCTAGTAGTTGAGCAACACTAGTTGTATGACACCACAAATCCACAAATAACCAACACAAATTTGTATCTCTCTAACTCACCAATATAGCTGCCTTGCAGCTTTTCTTCTGAAATTATGTGAAGACAACTTACCTGATCGCATTGCAGCCGTAACACGCGTCCGGTGTGAATTGAGGTTGCGTCGCAGCCGTAATGCGCCGCAGACGTGTCCGTTGTGAATAGGGCTTTAGGATTGGCGATAACTGGAGAGTTAGAAAGCCACTGTGGTAAAGCCACTGCAGAAACGTACAGCAGAGCCAGTTACCTACTAAACTCATTAAGAAAACCGTTCACTCTAAACAAACAAATCAACTGATCAGGTGAAACTACACAGACACAGAGCCTGTTGACTGGTAAACATTATGTAACCTCCCCAGGAGGACCTGGGAGATGTGGAGGAGCTCAAGCCTCGTCCAGACCTGGAGGCGTCCAAACAGCTGCCCCGAATCTTTGGGGACATCCCGTCTGGGCTGGTGGGGGTGCCCCTGGAGGACATCGACCCCTACTACCATAAGAATCACAGGGTGGGTGTGGAGGACAGGGACTAGGGGGAGAGGGGTGTCTCTGTGTGAGTTTGTTTTGCTCTTGTCTTGTCTAATACCGGGATGGTAAAGGAGAGAGAGGGAGGGAAAGGAGAGAGGGAAGTGATAATGAGTAAGTACAGCAGGGATTGAAGCTTTAGAGAAACAGACAGAGGAAAAAGGGGGATTTAGTCCTTTAGTAAGCTGGAGAGGGGATGAGTGTCAAAAGAGTTTATAGAATGGGACAAGCAAGGGATGGAAACAAAACAGATGAGAAGAGGGATGGGAGTTTGAGAAGGAGGAGAGAGGGATGACTTGTGAATGGGGTGAGTCACATGAAAAGTGCAGCCCCGGCTCTTTCTCTTCCTTTTTCTTTATTTTTTTCTCTCACTCTCTCTTTCCCATCTTTCTTCTCTGTCTCTTTTTTCCCTCTTACTTGTTTTTTCTCTTTCTCTCCTGCTTCAGCCACATAAGGAGAGGAGAGGAGGAGAATGTCTGATGTTGACCCTCTAGTGAATCTGACTCTGGTCTTTCATCTAGACATTGTCTGTCCGCTTTGACCACTGGCTTTACAGCAAGCTGTGCTCCTCTGCCTTTTCTGTGTGTATGTGTGTGTGAGTGTGTCTGAGAGAGAGAGGGTGTGTGTGTGTGTGTGTGTGTGTGTTTGTGTGAGGGGTGTGGGGGAGGTGTCACTGTTAGTTTATTGCCTTGCTCTTTAACCGTGATGCATGTTTCTCTTCCCTTCTCCCTCTCCCGTTTCTATTTCTCTCTCTTTCACTCCCTGCCTCCCTCTATGTCTCTCCCTTTTCTCCCTCCTTCCCCTCTCCCTCTCTCTCTTCTCCCTCCTCTCCATCTCCATCCTCTTCCTCTCTCCCCCTCTCCATCCTCTTCCTCTCTCCCCCTTTCCATCCTCTCCCTCTCTCCCTCTTCTCACTCTCCTTCTTTTCTCCCTTTCTACCCCTCTCCATCCTTTCCCTCTCTCCCTTCTCCCCTCTCCACAGACTTTTATAGTGCTGAATAAAGGGAAGGCCATCTTCCGTTTCAGTGCCACTGCAGCCCTTTATATTTTTAGCCCTTTTCATCCAGTACGAAGAGCCTCAATAAAGATATTAGTCCACTCATATCCTTTTGTTGTCTAAAGACACACAATCATATACACACTCATAGGATAAACACACATACACACATAATGGTCTTGGTTCCGAAAATGTAGATTGTGAGAATTAATTTGACGGACAATTATTTAACATGAGGAAACCCAGACACTGTGTCAAGGCTGCATCCATGCTACTGTCTCTATCCATTATGTTTTTTAAATGACAGCCTCTACACTAATAGGACCATTCCATTGAGTTGATATTAGTTGTATCTTACCATGTAATGTGATGTTGTGTTGTTGTGATGTTGTGTCGCATTGACTTGTGTGTTCATGTGATATTGTGACTTGTTGTTGTATTATGATGTGATCTGATGTTGTGATGTTATGTTATGTTGTGTAATTGGGTGTTTTGCCCCCCTAAGGATCTGTCAATATTTGTACTACATAGACAACGTAGGTGTCAAAAGTTTAGTCTTGGTAGCGATTGAGTTGCTTGTATTTTTATTTACGTTCCGTTGCACGGTTTAGGCTGAAATTAAGTTTTTGTGTCAAAGTGCCTTGTGTCAACAAAGGGTACTCAGTGCTAGCCTATGTCACAACGTCAGTACACGTTAGCAACGATGCAAGGATACAACGTGCATAGATGTGCTGTTGCACAGCGAGTATCGTGCCATGGTCTACTAGCAGCATCATACATGTACATTTAAGCAAATCAAGACTTGCATGTACAGTAAGTAATGTCATATTAAATAATATATTTAAACTCAATGCCACAGCCTAACCTTTATGTCAAAAGAAACGTTCTAATGTCCGGCGCTTTCAAAAAATCCCCTTACTCAGAGAAGTTTGGCTAGCCACAGCAACTAGCTTGCTCCTAGCAAACTTATTTTGAATTAGCCATTTCCCCCTAAATAGATGTCAAGCTTTTTTACATTTTGGGGGGCATATTTTCAGTTAAATCTTATGTTCTGTGCCACTCGTTTGAGGTCAGTCTAAGTGTAAATGAAACGCGAGTGAGTCGAGCAAATCTTCGTTCAAATGTTTACTTATAGAATATATAATTTACACGGTTCACACGGTCAAAAACTTCTCTGAGCTCAAAATCTAACTTAAAGGTACTACGCAGGTGTATATATACTGACGTAGCGCTGACATAGTTTCTGATTGGAAGCTTACGTTCAAAAAATATACTAAACTAGAGAGGGTACAATTTCTGGGGAAATTGTAGGGTGTGCTTTCTTGCTTCAGATGCAGGTGGGTCCCTTTTCCCTTCTTGTGACATTTTCAAGCATTTTGCCTACTCATTTTGCATAATTCATTAAGAACACCCTTTGAAACAAGCTACTGTAACAACGTTGTCACTGGCAGTATTTCAGATGGAATTGCGATTCAAATAGTACCGTCTGCTAACTAAAAATAAGCCCCCCCAAACGTAAATAAGTTCGATATTAATTTAGGGGGACATGGTTAATTCAAAAGCTGTTTGCTAGAGGCAAGCTAGCTGCCGTTGCTATCCACACTCCACTGATTGTTTGAAAGCGCAGGAAATTAGAACGTTTCTTTTGTAAGGGATAATTAAGCAATAAGCCCCAAGAGGCCGTGGTTTGCGCTGATTTTAGAACAGGTAAGGGGAGTTGTTAGGCACGACGCAAAGCGGAGTTTTCTCCAGTTTTGTTTCGCCATGAAGGGGCTTATTTCCCCGATAATGACTGGCGTTCTATACATTATCCCGCTTATTACACGGCTACTTGCCAACAAAAATAACTTAACACAGTGTGTCTTTTTACAATGTATTTGTTACTATTCGTATTGTTGATCAGCAGAGAAATAGACAACTTCATAGACTTTGAGCATTATTTAGGCTTCAAATCAGCTGACATTCCTAAGCAACAGAGTACGCTGGGGTTGAAAAGTTACCAGACTACTTGCGGAGTGCTACAAAAGACGTGAATCCGAGGGAAAAAGGCCACTTCCCTTGACAGCGGTCTGTTATTCATAGCAACGGTCTGTTATAACAGACCGCAGAACGTTGGGAAGCCCCATTCAAGTGAATGGAGCTTTCTACAGCGTTAAGAACAACCGTGTAATAAGACATAATAAAGTTTAGCTATTAGCTGTGGCATTGAAGACAGTACTGTAGCCTACTACACTGCCAGTGTAGCGAGCCGAGTCTGTGACTCTGTGGCTAACATCAAAACAAGATGCAGTCTCACTCAAATTCCAAGTTTTACACAAATAAACTATGATGACCGGCTGGCTGTCTTCGCAATTGCCGTATCTTTAAAACACTGCTGTCCATTTAGATGTAGAATTGACCCTGGTACGAAATTAAGACAATACTCACCAGACACAGATCGAGAGTTGACTGACTGTCAACACTGTTGACAACACTTGTTGCTGCCGCAATCGTCAATGGAGGCTGACAGGCTCTCACGTAGCAAACAAATAAACGTTTTTACTGCAATCTATATTAAAATCTCACCACCTGGCTGTTTTCACAATAGTCATATCGTCATAACATTTCCCTTTCAGTTTTTTTTGTGTAAAATTGAACTATAGAATTATCTACAAAAAATACTACTATGACACTTTCTAGCATGGCTGCCGCCTAAAAGACGAGGCGGTCTCACGAGCAACCTGCGCTCGCTCAAATTTTTTGTGGGTGGTATTTTTCACTCCAATTTGCGAGCTAGAAAGTCAAAGGCAAGCATACCCTAATTACTAAATGATACGTTTTAACATTCTGCAACTATTGTTACCTTTTTAATTCTTAACAAAATCATTAAACACTAACTTTGGCTCTTACATTACCCGGCCCCAATTGGCTAGGGAGGAGGACTAAGCAATTAAACATTATAACAACATCAAGAGCCACAATACTTCACACATCTATAAACCTATTTTGTTTCTCAAGGTATTGCCTCTTCCAACAGGCACAGCTTGTTCACAGGCCTTTCCAGTGTGCTGATTTTAGTCTTAATTTTTACTCTTCTCACTGTTCTATCCGAGTCTGGCAATGTTTCCACAACCTTCCCCATGAGCCAGGAGTTGCGTAGGGAGGAACTGTCCACTAGAAGCACAACATTGGTCAGGAAGTTTCTTCTAGGCCTCAGTCATTTCTGGCGCTCCTGAAGAAGTGGAAGATATTCACGTGTCCCATCTGGTCCAGAATAAATCCACAAGGTATTGGACTTGTTTCCATCATTTTCTTGTGTATGTGTCATCTTTGCTGAAGATGCCAGTAGGCATGCTGGGTTGAGACTTCAGCAACAACAAGTGGTTGGGTGTCAGAGGCTCAACGTCGTTCACATCGTCTGAGACGCTTGTGAGCGGCCTGCCAGTTATAATACTTTCAACCTGACACATTAGTCCGTATTTGTCTTTCCCAAACCCCACCTTGGTGAGAGGTGGCTGGGCTGTTGAATATCCACTTTATCCCTTTCTGTTGCAGTGCCTTTTCAATCTTGATGTTATCCAGCTGTTGGATGGCTTCTTTCAGTTCTCTTTCAGGGGACACAAAATGAGTGCCATTATCCAACTTCGTGATGATAACTTGTCCTCTTCTACATATGAAGCGTCGAATTGCATTAACACCAAGAGTCAGTGTCGAAGTTATCTGCAACTTCAATGTGTACCGCACAGAGTGGGGCAAGTGAACATCAAGCCGTATCTCTTGACCCTACCCCGGCCCCGTTTGACACTAAACGGTCCGAAGAAGTCAACCCCGGTGTTTGTGAAAGGAGGTTTGTCTGGCAAGAGGCGATATTCAAGCAAACTTGCCATCTTCTGTTCTCCAACTTTTCCATTGATCCTGCGGCATGTTGTGCATTGGCCGATTATCTTTCGGATCGCAGAGTTGGACTGTTGGATCCAGCACTTGCGTTTAAGTTCTGCCAAGATGTAACTGCGTCCAGTGTCCTGTCCTTTGGTGTATGTCTCTTAAAATCAGTGTGGCAACTCTGCTATGCTTAGACAGTATCACTGGATGTTTAGCATTGAACTGACTGCTGCGGCTAAGTGGTCTTCCTTTCTACAAGGTTTTCACCTCTTCTTCAAAGTGCTGTCTTTGGCTGCACCTGATTATTTCTGATTCCGCAGCAACCAGATCGTCCAAGGTAAGTGATCTCTTTCCGATTGTTCTTTTATATTTCTTCATGTGTTGTTCTACTTTCAACTTTTGTTTTGAAAGATCCTTTTCAGATTGACAACTTGTTTGTGATATCTCTTTCCTTACTTCTTTCAGCTTCCAGAGAGTTTCTTTTACTTAAAAAATCCAGGCTACTGATTTCTTCAATTTATGCCAATCTGAGTGGTAGTCTATCAGTTTGTTCACTGGTTCTGTATCTTCTTTGACTTTGATTGTGTTGACAGTGACTTTATTCTGACTTCAGGATTGTTTGGAAGGTTTTCTTCTTTTCTGTCTGGCTGTTTTGGCCAGTCACTTTCACTGTTCGGCAAGAAGTTTGGCCCGTTGATCCAGGTCCCCCCTAGGACCAAGTTCTTCACCTTCAGCCCTCTGCTGGCTTGATCTGCATGATTCTCTGTTGTCCTAACATACTTCCATTGTGACGGCCTAGTTGCTTCTCTCACAAGTCCAATTCTGTTAGCGACGAAGGTCTTGAATCGGGCTGTTTCGCTGTCTATGTATCTGAGCACCGTAGTGCTATCTGTCCAGGTGATGGATTGTTGCAAAGGGATCTTAATTTCTTGCTGTAACATCTTGTCTACCTTCACTGCTACAACTGCCGCGGTAAGCTCAAGTCTCGGAAGGGTGATCAACTTGAGTGGTGCCACTCTCGATTTTCCCATAACGAACGCACAATGTTTTTGACCCTCCATATTCTCCAATAATAGATAAGACACGGTGCCGTATGAAGGCTCTGAGGCGTCTGAAAAATGGTACAACTGCACAGTAGCAGTGCATCTGAAATCCAAATGCTTCAAACATCTGTTCACGTGAAAGTTGGAGAGGTGAGTAACGTCTTCAATCCACTTTTTGCAATGTTCAGCATACTTCTCACCGACATCTTCATCCCACCCATGTTGTTCTTTACAGAGATCCTTCAACGGGAGTTTAGCTGGCAAGATGACCGGGGCCAGAAAGCCGAGTGGGTCGTAGATGGAATTGACAAGATGCCCCTTCTGGTCATCGGTTTGTCTTGCAACTTCATCCGGTAAGTGAAATGATCAGATTCAGTGTCCCACCGTACACCGAGGGTCCTTTCCATTGGGAAAGCATCGTGTCTCAGATCCAGGTCTTTCACTTCACTAGCTCTGTGAGCCTTGAGAATGGACATTAACACTTCTCTGCTGTTACTCATCCACTTTGCTAAAGTGAAGCCCCCACTGGCACACAGGGTCTGCAGGTCTTTGGCTAAGGTCACTGCCTCATCAACTGTTGCTAGGTTCTTCAAACAGTCATCCACGTAGAAATTACGGAGCACTGTCTGAACGGCTTCTGGGGATGCAACATCTCTGTGTTCTTCAGCAGTCCTTCTTAGCACATATGAGGCAACGCTTGGTGAAGAGGTGGCTCCAAAGTTCCATCCGGAACTCTTCCACAGGTTCAGTTAAGTTGCCGTTGGGCCACCAGAGAAAACGGAGAAGGTCTGCATCATGTTCTGGCACTTTAACCTGATAAAACATTTACTCAATGTCTGCCATTAATGCCACAGGTTCCTCACAAAATCTTTGGAGAACCCCAACCAATGTGTTGGACATGTCGGGCCCTTGAAGAAGATCTCTGTTCAAAGATTGATCCTGGAAGGACACGGTGCAATCAAAAAACACGATTCAGCTGGTGTGGTGGAACTTGAATAGCGTAGCCCTTTCCAATGATTTTATCCATAAAGCTCTTGTAGTCTTCGAAGAATTCAGGATTCTTCTGCAGATTTCTTCGCAGACAGGATATGCGTTGTTCTGCAACGCACCTGTTGTTGGGCATTCTGGCCTTCTCGTTCCTGAGCGGCAACCCAACACAGTAGTGGCCACTCTCGAATGTGGTTATCTTCTGCACAGAATGCAAAAACTGTTTGTCTTCCTGGGACATCTCTTCTTTGTCGTCGTACTTCCACTCTGGAAAATCAATGTTGTACTGTTCGACTAGAAGGTTTTCTATTTCCATTACGGAGATCCTGTTAATTGAAAGATGAGGTAACTGACTCTCTTTGTCTTCTAGTTATTTTCTTATGAGTCCATTCACCACCCATCCAACAGCGATCTTGACAGCGTATGGCCCTCCACTGCTCTGCACTTATAAGTAGGCCTATGTCAGCCTTTATCTCAGGCAAGCTTACTTCTCTGAGATAAAGCCACTTCTGGATGTCTGACTGTTTAGGTATGTTTCCAATGTGCGCGGGTATGTCTCTGTGTGTGAACACCTTCGGCAGGTCAATGAAGCAACTGTCTTCCCATCTACACACTTCAAGGTCTGAGCTTGTTCATGAGCTTTGGTTCTTCAGGGTGTCTTGTCCCATGGTGCTGAGAAGTATTTGTGTCGGTTTTCCTTTAACACCCAGTTTCCTTTGCAGGTCTTCTGTACAAAAGGTTGCTGTGCTTCCGGGGCTAAAAAGGCGTATGTTTCAACACACTTGTTACTCTTCTTTGATTAAACTTTCCCCGGAACTATTGATAGCACACATTTTTCTTCTCCGACCCCCGTGAGGCTACAAGACTCTTGTTGGACAGAAACCTGAGCACATGATACCATGCTTCCATGAGCATCTTCCTTCTTTTTAGGCACAGCAGATCCTTCTGCTGATCCTTCTTTGATTATTTGCAGAATATCAGGATGCTTCAATGCATATTCTTTACATTCCATCCTTCTTTTGCAAAATTTGCTGCCATGGCCATACACTAAGCATCCAAAACATAGGCCCTTTGACTTTAAGAGGTCCACTCGTTCTTTGTGTGGCTGAGCTTTGATTTTACTGCATGCAGCAAGATTGTAAGACTGTTGGCAATACAGATACAACTTTTCAAAGGCACTTGTGGGTTTGCTTGAGATCGATGGCTTAGCATGCGTTTCTTGAGGCCCTTTGCTTTCTGCTGAAACATTAGTGGCAAAGCAGCTTTTATGTATTTCTTTCTTTGAGGGATACCTTTCTGTTCAGTTTTTCCACTTGTAGTTGTGCAGCTGTCCGTTATGTTACCAGAAAAGGGTTCTGATGCTATCTTAGCTTGACGTTCAATGTATTTCACCAAGTTGGCAAATTTCGCCTTTCTGCCACTTTGCTCTTTGATGTCGTAAGCTTCAACCTGCCAACGTTCTCTCATTTTGTACGGCAGTTTGGATACCATCATTCGTAGATTAGTAGGGTTTTCCATCTTGTCTAAATATTCAATGTCCTTCATGGTGTTGAGACATCCAATTAGGAACATTGCATAAGCACTCAACGCCTTTCCATCCTTGGACTTCACTCTAGTTTAGCCATTTCAGTGCTTTATCCACGTACGCGCTGGCAATCCGTAGTTCGTCCCCATAATGCTTATGAAGTGGCTGCTTTGCTTCACAATAGCCTCTGCTTGGTGTCATATGAGTGCAGCTGCGGACAAGCTCTTGTGGTTCACCAGCTGTGTACTGTTCCAGGTACTGTTCCAGGAAGTACAATCTATCCTGGTCATTGTCAGTCTTCTGGTCTATTGCGTGTTTGAACGCTCTGATGAAGGACTTGAACTGTAGTGCATCACCCTTGAACACAGTAATGTCTCTTGTTAGTAGTTGAGACAGCTGCTGTTGTTTTACAAGTAGCTCCGTGATTACATTCTGCGTTTGCATGACCATTAGTATGTCGTCACCTCTGTCCACTTGAGTGCTAGGCCGATGATTTGTGGCTGACTGAGACAGCATCAACTGAGAGTGCGGCATTGATTGTTGAATGCGAGCGTTTGCGTTAGCCTGTTGCATCCTTATGCTAACCCTTTCCTTCTTCATTGGCGTGTGGTTGCTGTAACCATCTTCAGATCCTTCATATGCTTTAAGCACCTTTAACTTTGTTTGGCTTTCAGCAAATGCCGTTTTTATCTCAAATTCGTATTTTTCAGCCTGGATTCTGGCCATTTCCGATTCTAGCTCTTGCTTTCTCTTTAGTGCTGCAGCACGCTCCAGCAAGGATGCATGTTGTGCTTCCTGCCTATCCCGTGATATGGCTGTTGCAAGACTTAATCGTGTTCCACATAGGCTACCAGGTTCTGTGTTTATACCCCCTGCCTGAGAAATACTGTTATCTGGTTTAACAGCTTCTTGTAGAGTATCCAGCGGATCAATTTATTTTTGGTGAGCTTCGTCCATTGGCAGCGTTGCTGTTGATTCACACACCGCTGCTATCCATCTATTAGTTTCTCACACGGAACTTTTCTCAGATGTCATTCTTCTTCGAATGCCTTCTCTGTTGGTTTACGTGTTCTTCCCTGCTCCATCATGTCCCGCACGCCTCCCTGTACTTCTTCATCAGCCATCGCTCACGCTGCCGAGGTAAAGCTCAAGCTGTATGCCACGGTTCAAAGCTCTTTCCTACACGGAACTTTTCTCACTAACGTGTGCAAAACAGTTTCTAAAAAATGGCTTAACTCCACAGAAGGGTTATCAGAGTATGTTCTTGCTAGGGGAGAATCACGTTGCTATTTCCAGCACAGAGCGGTTACAGTTCAACTTTTGTTTTCATCCGTTTTACTAGTTCCGATGTTAGCTTCAATGGGCTGACCGGCCTTTTCTCTCGGGCAGCAGGCTGCGTTCTTCTCTTTTTTCGGGCAACCCAGCGAAGCTCGGCAAGCAATAGTTTTTTGACTAATGTAATGGCACTCGGTTAAATCTTGCCACTCTTTTGAGGTCAGTCTAACGACAGTGTAAATGAAACGCGAGTGAGTTGAGCAAATCTTCGTTCAAATGTTTACTTATAGAATATATAATTTTATAATAAGGTTCACACAGTCAAAAAATGATGTCGCTTCCACTTCTCTGAGCTCAAAATCTAATTTAAAGGTACTATGCCGGTGTATATATACTGACGTAGCGCTGACATAGTTTCTGATTCGAAGCTTACATTCCAAAAATATACTAAATTACTATATTATACGTTTTAACATTCTGCAACTATTTTTACCTTTTTAATTCTTAACAAAATCATTAAACCCTAACTTTGGCGCTTACATTTTCAGTTAGCAGATTGTACTGTTTGAATCGTGATTCCATCTGAAATACTGCCGGTGCCAACGTTGTTAGAGTAACTTGTTTCAAAGGGGATTCTTAATGAATTATGCAATATGAGTAGGCTAAATGCATGAAAATATCACTGGAAGGGAAAAACCTAAGGGGACGGACCCACCTGCAACCGACGTAAGCAAGCACACCTTACAATTTCCCCAGACATTGTACCCTCTCTAGTTGAATTGTGATTTTGTGATCTGATGTTGTGATGTTTGTCTTCTCCCGATACAGCATCTTAAACACAAGCTGTTAATGTGACTACATGTAACAATATAAATAACCCTAGCTTACTGTTTAGGAGGCCCTAATGAAAGGTCACAACACTGGAGATGAAAACTGAATTACCAGCTTTTTTCTGTGGTGTATTTACTGGACATTATAGCTTAAACATTTGCACGGTGTTATGGAATATTTACTGGAGATGCTGGCTGAAGGATGAACACAGTGGTGCAGTAAATCCAGTGAATTCATGATGGGCTCAGGGCTGTGACTCAGGCAGTGTTGGTTTCTGGGACATTCAGCTGTATAATGTTGGTGTGTGATGAACTCCGCTTCTTCATAATACTGTTACTGTAATTCAGGACACATCACACTGCTGTTTAGGGCTGTTGGGAAGCAGACATTATGGGATTTCACTCCAGAGAGTAACTGTAACCCTGGGTGATAAGACCTGCCTGGCTCACTGGATCTCAGATGATGAAACTGCCAGTCAGCCAAACAGCCAGTCAGCAATGCTGTAGCCAGTAAGTCAGCTAGTTAGTCAGTTAGTCAGTCAGTCAGCAAGTCAGCCAAGCCAATCAGTCATGCTAGTGAGCATTTCATTCAAGCAGTCAAGTCAGTCAGTCAGCCAGATAAGTAGTGTGCCAGTCGGTTAGTCAGCCAGTCAGCCACCAAAGCAGTCAGACAACCAGTCAGTAAGCATGGGAAAAAGCTGGTCCTCTCTCCTCCGTCTACCCCTCCCCTTAATTTCTCCTCCCCCTCTCCTCCCTCGAGTCCTCTTGTGTCCTCCACCCCGTCCTTCCCTCCTGCAAATCTACCACCTCAACATGTCTGGTCGCCGTGGCGCCAGAGATGCAGGACTGTGTTTGTGTGTGTGTTTGTGTGCTAGCACTAGTAGGTGTCTACTAAGTGGTGAAAAGCACTTTCTCTCCAGAGAAGGGTGTTGACTCTACACACTCTCACTCCTCTAAGAGCACAGAGAGGGGATTCTCAACTCTGTGGATGTCGGTCCACACTGATGAGTCTCAGCCATGTTCAGAAGAGACCAGAGAAGTAACAGTTAAAAACTGTAAACTAGGTTTTCCCTCCTACCTACTTCCTCCATCACTGCAGTTTGGAGCTCCACAGGCTGTCTAATGGGCTTCTAATAGAGGGGTGTGGCCAGGGCTGTCAGTCAGCCAGGCTGTTGAGTGAGCTGGGAGGGTGTGTATGTGTGTGGGGGGGGGGGGTAATGCTGTTCGCTCCATGGTGGTGGATTCCAGCAATAACATCATAGGTTTAATTATCCATGTCACTTAGGTCCCCTTCGGTAGCAACCTGGAGAGACCCTGAAGCTGGGTAGCTCTGTCCTTCTGCAATATTGATTAGTGTAATTATATCTGAATCCGATATCAATCATTGTGATAGGTTTGCATATGGGAGACTTGTTGGGTTCGATGCAGGCTAGTCCACCTCAGTGCACAGCAGGCAGTACATTCAGAATGACTTCCTGTGAGACACAATCTTTCTCAACTCACTTCCTGTATCATCAAGTACATGGACAGATCCATGTGCATTCATGTAAAGGTTGTTACAGAGTGATATACTTCCTTGACCCGACTGCACGTTATTCAGCTTGTTCATAATGTGCACCATCCTGACCAACTGCTGCTTCATGGCCATGTCTGAACCTGCCTACTGGGCCAAGTACCTGGAGTAAGTCCATTTACAACATACTGACAAGTCCACTTGTCAGTATGTTTCTCTGTCCACCATTTCCTGTCTATCTGTCTCTATCTTTATGACTGTCTGCATGCCAGCCTAACTGTCTTGTCCCTTCCCTCTGTCTTTGTTTCTGTCTGCCTGCCAGTTAACAGATACCGAATTTGTGATGTGGCCAAAGATGACAAGACTGTATTTTCATGCCATTTCACACTTTAATTAGCAAATCTCTTGGAAATCTGTGACCAACTGAACGGGTTCACTGACATTTGCCAACTAAGCTAACTAAATTAACAGAGCTAACTAAGCTAACAGAGCTAACTAAGCACCACCCTGCAAAGCTGTCATCTCTCTGCACCTTTTGTCAACGTTGTCAAAATCACCCTCTGACCCCTCTTCTCCTGACATCTGAACTATGCCCTGTCTGTCTGTCTGTCCTGATGTGATGCTTTGCCAGATGTTTGTTGCCTTGTCTACCACAATTAGCAAGTAAGTTGTTATTAACAAATCTAGCATCTCCAGCCATGGCACTGCTAACAGTTAATACTAACAGCACTGTGCTTATGCTAACGGCACTGTGCTACATTGTGTGTGCTGTGTACTTATGCTACATGTGGAATGCAACAAGGGTATGGTTTTGCACATGTACCTTTGTCTAGGACTTTCATTAAAGGAATTTGTTCTCTTCCCACAGCATACAATACAGGGGGAATACATACAGGCAACATGATTTGAAGAAGTGGACTATAAATAATTTCCTCTCTCTCTCTCTCTCTCTCTCTCTCTTTTTCTATTAATCATAAACTGTTCAGTAACATTATGGATTAGCTGTATGGCTGTAGTATCTGTCATATGGATGAATGGGGTTGTAGCCATAGTAACTAGAGTAAGGTGTTCCCCCAGTAGCCTGGCCAGGGCACCCGTTTATTCCCACTGCTAGCAATCACAATGAGAACAATTATTATAGTCCTCCAGTGGGAAAGCGTTTGTCTGTCATAACCCCTGTTAACACTCCTCCACCTTGAATGACCACATCCATCTTGGACAGCAACATACACCACACCTTCGTCTTCTTCACTCCAGCTTGCCTGATAGGCTCCCAGCATGTAAAAACTGCCATGCTCAGTGTGTCCTAACTCATGGCTTCATCCATCCATCCTACTTTTTGTTTGTCTGTTTTCCCTCTCTATATATATTGTTTTTCTTTCAGTCTACTCTGGAGGTGGGGGGCCAAACCAAGGGTGTGTTCTCTCTATTGTCTAATAATGTGTTTGTCCTCAACCTACCACCCCTCTTTCCTCTGTCAATCCTTCAACCTCCCCCTTTCCATCCTTCTCCATCCCTTCATCCCTCACTCTGGCCTTCACCCTCCTCCCCTCCCCCCCCCTCCCCCTCAGATACACATTCACAGGCATCTACACGTTTGAGTCTCTAATTAAGATCCTGGCAAGAGGCTTCTGTGTGGGTCCCTTCACCTTCCTCCGTGACCCCTGGAACTGGTTGGATTTCAGCGTGATCGTTATGGCGTAAGTGTTTCGTACCCTGTGGTTCTCTCCTGGGGTCTCATTTATAAAACTGTGCGTAGGATTCTTACTAAAAGTGTACGTACGCCCAAAAGCCTAAAATGGTGTACGCACACAAAAATTCAGATTTATAAAACGGTGCGTACGCACACCTGTACGCAATGTTCCCTTTATAAATCACAGATTACCCACAAGTGTGCGTACGTGAATCAGCATTGTACCCCGCCCTGAACACGCCCATTTTTAACCATAAATAGTCAATGCAAAGCACCTCATGAATGCTAATCTAGTATCTCATCATGACCTTGGCATACGATTGTTCTTTACGGCAAATCATAGCGCATGACAACTTCTCAGACACTGTTAGCCTATTGGTGGAGCCCGAAAACTCAGAAAATGTGGTGGCCGGTAGATCACCAATTAAAAAAAACTGTGCGAGTGGCGTCAACTGTGCCAGTGATATACTGCGAGTCGAGATACAATTTGAAAACAAAAGCATTTTGTTATGAACAGTAATCTATTAAAGTCTGGACTGATAACGAGGACGTAGAGTGTAGCGATTGCACGGGAGCTTAACGACTGTATTTCCAGTTTTTGACATATGAGGATATTTGCACAGTATTAAATAAATATATTTAGTTATACACATGTGTTCTGCTATCTAAAGGTAGGATATGTGATGTTATACTGTATTCCATGCAGTCGGGGAATCTCCCCCTCCTGAACTCCCGTAGTGGACAATCTGATGGTGAGGAAGCGCTGAATTTTTATTAAAAATTTGAGTTGGATTGTACAAGGTGTTTATGGAACAAGAATCACTCAGTACAAGCGCAAATAACACTGCTGGATGTAATCTTAATGATAATCATGAAATTGAATGGAAAAAACGTGTGTGAGGAAAACAAAATATATAAATATTACGAGTAATGTTCTTCCCACATTCAATTTCTGCAGTCTGACCACAGTACGGTCATCTGCGTTGCCAATTCCAACTGTTTTCAAAATGTGCGTAGGCCTACGGGAGGGTCAGAGTTTGCGTGGAGGACCGCACATTCTCCCGTCAAGTTTGTTTTTTATAAATCACAACCTTTGCGTGGAAAGTGGCGTACACACATTTTCAGCGCCGTTTTGTGCGTACGCAAGCTTTATAAATGAGACCCCTGATCATTGTGTCCCTGCAGATTGAGTTTATCTTTAATGTACACAACTCTTTCTGTTCCTGTCTCTGGAGCAACATTCTCATATTCATCCCTTTCTTCCAAATCAAACAAAATGTCAAAATATTGATGAAAACCCAGTTGACGCATTTGAATGCAACTCTATTAGTGATTGACATATTGAAAATTGAGGGCATTGGTTTTATGTACTGACAAGTTCCATGGGGGATCAATACTGAGTTGATAAAGTATTGCAACACTCAGAGAAGATGGATGCTTTCCATTTTTCCTGATCTAATCAATACCTGGCTGATAAAGAAGTTAGTTAGGCTGGTCTTTACATCGTCACACCAACTTGACCTCAGCCCCATACCAGGACAGACAGTTCACGGATTCCATCAAACTACATTCACTTTATCATGACAGATTGTGCAAGATCATGCCCAGTAATCTATAGCTCAGTAGTTTCAATAGCTAAGTAATCTGTACAGTATCTCTATAGCATCTCTATAGTAGTCTCTATAACCCAATAGTCTCTATGACCCAGTAGTGTCTAGAGCCCAGTAGTCTCTATGACCCAGTAGTGTCTATAGCCCAGTAGTGTCAAAAACCCATTAGTCTCTATAACCCAGTAGTATTTACAGCCCAGTAATGTCTATAACCCAGTAGTGTCTATAACCCAGTAGTGTTTATAACCCAGTACTGTCTATTGCCTAGTACTGTATATAACCCAGTAGTCTATCTCAACATGCCTGTTGAGCTGCTGCTCCAGTGGAAGGGGAACACAGCACAGCATCACTGCTGGTTGGTGCTGAATTATATCACCAAGCTCCAATGAACCCATTAAGGAGCAAGGAAAGATTGGACAGTCAGCCTACTGCTGTGCCCCCCCCCAACCCCACCCCTCTTTCATGATGGAGTGTTGATCTGTAGTTTGGCCTCACAGCTTCATCCTCTAACATATGCACACAAACTCGTACACATAGACATACACACATATGCAGACAAACACAAGCATACAGCCACCCACACACACACTGAAACCAACACAGGGACACAAACACCTCTCCTTCAGGGGTTAAGCGTCCTTGATCCAAAGGCCTTGCCATGGTCAGATGGCTCTTTAGCAGGACAGGGAGACATAAGTCACCCTAACCCCCCCTCCTCCCCTTGGCTGCAGGTGCTGACAGAACACCCCTCTCACCCATTTCTGCCCACAGCCCCCACCCCCCTCCTCAACACTGGCTTTATTAAATCCAGACTGATGAACAAACATGTTCAGCAGATACCCCTCTCCCCCATGTCCACTCTGCCCCCCTTCTAATAAATGCCTCCATCCCCATTAGGGTTCCCATGGAGACCAAGACTTCCCCCACACCAACCCTTCTACACCATTATGGTTCCATAGTTATTTGTTTAACCACACAGGGTAATCACTATCTCATGAACATGTCTCTGCCTGACAGACAGCGCTAAGCTAAGCTAGGCTAAACCAAATGTAGATTTACATTAAACAGACAACGTTAGGCCAGGCCAGGTTAAAGCTCTGGTTTACTTCCCTCTCCCCCTCCTGGTCCTCCCCTGCTGTGATTCAATCAGCCGAGCACTCAGAACACATGAAATATGACATTGTAATGGAGACTGTTAGCTTCATGTGACTTGATTTACTTCGGACAAAAATGGCCGCCGCTCACACAGATTGGCGCCATAGATGCCTCCATCACACATCATCTCATCATGGCAGCAAGTCGGGGAGGGGGTGGGGGCAGGGGTAGGTGCTCTGCCCCTACCAAGGTCGTCAGCTTGCTGGAGCAACTGGTATCAGAGCACAGCTTGGACAGCTCCAGGAAAGGAAGGGTTGTGATGGAGGGATGGGGGTGGGTGGGTGGGTGGGAAAGAGGAGGAGGTGTAAGGATGGAGGATGGGTGTGAGCTGAAGGAGGTGTAGTGATGGAGGATGGGTGTGGGCTGAAGGAGGTGTAGTGATGGAGGATGGGTGTGGGCTGAAGGAGGTGTAGTGATGGAGGATGGGTGTGGGCAGGAGGAGGTGTAGGGATGGAAGATGGGTGTGGGCTGAAGGAGGTGTAGTGATGGAGCGATGGGGGTGGGCAAGAGGAGGTGTTGTAAAAACTGTTAGTATCTCCCGTTCTTCCCTTATTTTAGGTCAAACAGGATAAGTGGTGTAGTAGTATAATTAGAGCCCCTTCACAGAGGCTTGAATACCCTGTTTATTTATTTATTATTACGTTTCTTTAGGCCTATTTTGATGGACCCGGTGAGGTTGGCTTGTATCTGCATCATCGTATTTGAAAGCCCGTTATTAATAGTAGGCTAGCCGTTTGTCCCTGTCTTAATGCGATATTGTGCGAACAAAAACGTTTAAAAAAGTGATTTGATCTTACTCTGTACTTTATTTGAGGCCTTTTGCTGGCATCTGTGGGAGTGGGAGCACTTGATGGTCTCTTCAAAAATCGCCTGATATCCATGGCTAATTAATCCATTCCGAACAGGTAAACTAATCCACAACGTGTATGTGTGTACATACTTTGTGGATCCTGATTAATGTCACCGCCGCAACCGCAATGCATTGATTGGAGGGTCACAGACCATACAGCGCAGATGAAATGATTCAGACTATGGAGGATTATAGGGGCCAAAACTAAATAAATAAATACTATAACACAAAGCTTAAATAAATGGCTAATTGTATAATGTAATGCCTAATTGACATACAAAATATATAAATTACAAATTAAATGAGACACTAAAAATATATGTTACATGTATTTGTGTGTGTGTATATATATATATATTTATATATACGTTTTAATGTGTTCACATTTATTTGGTGTGAATCCATCAAAGATTTGCTGAGATACGACCCAACTTCCTGTTTGCTGGCTTAAGGGCACATTTTGATTGGCTGTACCGGGCAAAGGTTTCTAAAATCAAAAAACATTTTATGAGGCTTGGTCTGAAGATAGTCTCTGCCAAATTTGGTTCAGATTGGACAAACTTTGTAGGAGTAGTAGAGAAAAAAGTTTTTTTCAGTCATTCAAGATGGCGGCCGCATCAATTCGGTTTTTATAAAAAATTATCATGTGTCACACATGGGATCTCCCAAGGTATCATGAGACCAAGGACTCACTTAATAAAGGCAAACAAATCAACAATCATTGGCCAAAACAAATTTTTGCTTCCTGCGGCCACGCCCAGTGATCAAATGACAGCAAATTGATTGGGCATCCTCAGAAGGGGGTTCTGAGTCATCAGGCCAAGTCTGGTGTTGATTTCTCAAGGATTTAATGATATATTTAGACCATGGTGTGTGGTGAACTCGACTTGCACCAAGGAATCCAAAGATACCTCATTTTTGACAATCGGACATGCGGTTTAAAAGTTACATGTGTAAACGCAACTCCAACTTTGACACGTTGGTGGCGCTAGAGTGCCCAAGTATGAGACATGAAACTTTGTGAATTGGACCAGGGGACTTCGCTGATTGGCCCCTAATAATAATAATAATAATACTAACAATAACAATTGGTGCCTCGCAGCTTCGCTGCTTGGCCCCTAATAATAATACTAACAATAACAATAGGTGCCTCGCAGCTTTGCTGCTTGGCCCCTAATAAATAAATGTAAGGATAAATAAATAAATGTAAGTATAAATATACGGGCAGCGTTTAATCAAAGAAATACGATAGTTTTCTTCCCAGCATTGCAAACATTAACAGGCAAAAGCAGTAGTGCCTCAGATATGTTTTATAGGAGTGGCAAAAAAGAGAAGCACAAAGGGACAACACTTTTCCACTACCATTATCTCCAATTCACTCTCCTGAGTTTCATCTGTGTTGTATGTAACTGCTAATCTAAAATGGGCCTACATTAAGTTTCAAAGAAATAGTGTACTAGTGCAGAATAGAGGAACAGGGAAAATTGTGCTGAGTTTGTGCATGTCAGTTTAGACAAACGTAGCCTTTTAAGCCTCTAGGTTTAATTCTCTTTTATACATTTAAAGTTGGATTTGACATTTAACAGACATATAATCATTTAGCAAGTTGTAAAACCACTGAAAAACCATAACAGTACATGGTGTACAAATATTGCAGTCAAATTTGGCAAAATTGCTAGCTTGGATGTTATCTTTACATTTAGATGGGTTGGTGGTTACAAACAATAAGGATGCGCATGCAGCTTCAAGGCAGAACAATGCCTACCCTTTCACCTTTACTGTAAATGTTCCCACCACCCCCCCTTTCTGAATAAAAGTTCAATTGATCTGATTTGTTGATATCTGTTGCTATGAAAACTATTTAGCCAAGCTAACTAACATTGTTTTTAGCTAGCTGACATTACCATTCAATCACAAACAAAACATGAATAGAAATACCTTGCATTAAACTTGCAAATGTTTAATTAAGCAATAAGCCCGGCGCGTTGTGCCTAACTCCCCTTACCTGTTCTAAAATCTGCGCAAAACATGGACTTGCAGGCATTATTGCTTTTCTAAAACTGTTACTACAAATATTTGATATGGTTTCATAAATATAGACAATCAAATTTAAGAAACAAAATTGTTTAATAATAAACCATCATTCGTTCGCCACTACAAAGTATACCCATACAAAAAAGAAGTATACTTCAAGTTTATTTTGTAAGTATACTTTGTATAAAAAGTATACTTTGTATAAAAAGTATACTATTATCATGTTACTTAACCTTTAGAGGAGAGAGTTCTAAATAATACCGACGCTGCCACCAGAGTGAGTTATTTTTTCAAAACGAAAGCTAGCTAGCTTTAGTTAGCTTCCATTACCTAGCAACCTAGCATAATACTTGTAGCAATGCTACTACCTGCTAGTGTTACTTGTTAGCCTCCTAATTGTACATTTTGAAGCCATACTATAGCGTTTGTCATATAGTTTTTGTCTATCGGAAAATAGTCGGTTGGAATGTTCAGAATCACATATGTGTGACGGTACTCTGTGGGGCCCGCTTTCGAACGATCACATATACGTGACGCTACTAATTAACGGGTTAAAGTATACTAGCAGTGTACTTATTTATATACTATTTTTGTACTAAGTAAACTGAATTGGCCCACATTTTAGGTAATTTAGTACACTTTAAAGTACACTTATAGTGTATTTCAAGGTTTACTTTTGAATATTGTAAAGTAGCCTGTGTAGTACACTTTCAGTTCATCAAGTATACTTCCTAAAGTACTTCAAAGTATACTTTGGAATACTCTGAAGTAACCTGTGTAGTGTACTTTCAGTTCATAAAGTATACTTCCTAAAGTACTTAAAAGTATACCTTGGAATACTCTGAAGTAACCCGTGTAGTGCACTTTCAGTTCATGAAGTATATTTCCTAAAGAGCCTCAAAGTATACTTTGCAATACTTTCAAGTGCACTTTCAATTAATGTAAGTACGTTAACTGTAAGTAAGTAAGTTAACTTAATAAATGTAATTTCACTATGACTTACTAATAAATTAAAATGTTTAGGGGACCCTCAAACACCTCAGATCAGATCTTGAGTCACATGGTGAGAACGGGGGCCCTCGCAAAGTCACACTGTAGATTCTGAAGGAAGCTACTTATTGCATAGGCAAGAACATTTCACAAATCCAGCTCTTCTAATGAAACGTAACAGTCATTTAACTAACTCATGGTTACAATGGTAAACCAGCACAACAATGACAATTACCACGCAACAAAACACTACATTCTAAGCAGACACATTTAAAAAACGAAATTCATGAAGTTACATTTGTATTTCGAACAAATGGCAAACTTGTCAGCAAATTTTTTACACTATTTACCGCCTTGCATCATGGGAATTGACTAGCTAATGAGCCACACTATCTTCATTATTTCACGTTGTTATTTCGTTCTTCAGTCAGTTTGACAGTATAACCTTCAAATTCTCAAGTAGCTTTTTCTTTTTTTTTCATTAATACTCCAATTGATAATTATTAGTATAATAGTATAGGGCTTCAGAATGTTTTGGCAGTAATTAAGGTTACAGCTTCAGTAACTAAAAAAGATTCAATATGCAATGCATAATAGATTTTCATGGACATGAATAATTAGAATGAGATGGATCTAAAAAATGTAACCTGTAATGTACTTTAAAATTATTTTGACTGCTTTTGCTGTATAATAATAGAAAACGTACATCTTACTCCAGAAGAAATGTATACCATTGTCTGTTTCTAAGCATACTTCTTTAAAGTATATCAAAAGTGAACTATTTTCAAAGCATACTTAAAAGTACATCAAAAGTGAACTATTTTGTAAGTATACTCCTTAAAAGTATATCAAAAGTGAACTATTTTCAAAGCATACTTAAAAGTATATTAAAAGTGAACTATTTTCTGAGCATACTTCTTAAAAGTATATCAAAAGTGAACTAAAAGTGTACTATCCATATTTTAGTATACTTATAGTATACTTCAATATACTTCTCTTTTGTAAGGGTAGTTCCTACATAAATCGTTGCCACGCAATAGATTGATAGAGCCGAACAATGGATTTTGGTGTTTCAAAATCCATTGACATTGTATGACTATGTTTAGCTTGTGTTCTGCTCCTGTCTCTTACCAACCGTCTCTGGAGGAGGGGATCCCTCTCTGAATTGCTCCTCCCAAGGTTTCTTCAATTTTTTCTCCCGTTGGGAGTTTTTCTGGGAGTTTTCCTTGTCTTCCTTGAGGGTTTCGGTTGGTTGAGGGGCAGTTCAATGGGCGTATGTGAAGCCCTCTGTGACATGCTTGCGTGTAAAAAGGGCTATACAAATAAATTTGATTTGAGATCGAAAACAGTGGACGGCCCATATCGTCTTTAAAGTGCCGGCTTCATTTCTTGCCTTTGCTAACGCTTCAATTTCAGCCTCTGTCTTCTCTGCATGCCTGGTCTTTTTAAACTCTTTCTCATCCATTCTGTCAATAGTCTCCCACTACTCGTCAAACGTCAGCCCACTCAGCAAATCAAAATTCACAACAAATTCTGCCATTCTCTTTACGACTAGGTTGCTTGCTACCATGTAACTTTGTAACGTCTTTTTTCATTTGAAATATTCTATGCGCAGTAATATGGAATGTTATGTTATGAGGACAACTTGAAAGGTTATGCTGGATTTTACAACGGCATGGAACGCGAAATAGCCAATCACAATCAAGGATTGGAACAATCAGTTTTAGAAGGTACTATGAGCACCAACAACATGATTCTGTGCGGCAGGACTTCACAGTATCAAACGATGATGACAAAATGTCTATTTGCGGAGTTTGTAAAGTGTTAGTGATGCGCTACATTTTAAGTTTACAGAGTTACAGCTGCATTTCTGTGCATATGTGTGAAGAATGTGTCATTGTCAACAACACAGTTTTAAGGAAACTGTAGTTGTTCAAGTTCAAGGAGGTACTGTTAAAGTATGAAAATTGTGACGTGAAAATATAAATAAATTTGCCATATTTGAAATCATTTCAACAGTTTTCACGAGTGAATGTCTGCATCCCTAGTAGTATATAACCTACACACGTCCTTTAGTAAAGTTTATCCTCACTTTCATAAAGTTATTGTTGTAATCAAAGCTTTCAAAGAATGGATCTCTGCCTGATGGGCCTGACCAGAGCACAAGTGGCCTGACAGAACACGCTTCAAAGTTGTCACTTTCAAAAGGGTGGCATTTTAACCCTGTCAGTCCAAAATGTCTAAAAGTTGGTACGCATGGGGAACAAAAAAAGTCTCAAGAACCCATAATGTCAGCAGCATGGATATTTCTCTACAGTGACAATTTGTGAAGAATTTTAAAAAATGACTTTCAGCAATTGATCCAATTGGCTTGAAATATTGTGTACACATGTCTGTGTCGTGTCAATTTTGTAATGGTTAGCAATGTTGAGGAGTAATGCAATGTTGCTGCCTGCAACTATATTTATTTTTATTCTTGTACCATTGGAGTCAATGGCAGCCCCTAGAACCGTATTGTCAGAAGTGGTGTTGTTTTTGGCGGCCTGTTTTAATTTGAGTTTTAGTGCAGTCTTTGTGTCAAGCTGTCATTTGAGTTTTTATTAGTTTTAGTCACGTTCCTACTCTTTTTAGTCTAGTCAAGTTTCAGTCGACTAAAAGTCTGAGGATTTAAGTCTTATTTTAGTCAGACTTATCCATTACTTTGCTCATCGTTTTTTTAATTTGTTTTAGTCGACGGAAACTGATGACATTTTAGTTTAGTTTTAGTCGACGAAAACCTCTTGTTTAATGTAGGCCTATTGGTCTAGAATAAGGTATTCAAAGTCATGTTGTTGATGCCAAATTCAGTTCAGTGTGATTGCTATGTGAATGACAAAACTAGCTACAGTATTTGGCCATGCAAGGGATGCACATGCAGTCAGTCAGGTAGGAACTAAGAACCCACTTAACACTCTCATACAAACAAATACACACGCACACACAGAGTAGGTACACACACTACTCACATGGTAACCCACTTTACACTCTCTCACAAACAAACACACACGCTAGTCACAAACGATTGTCTCAGACGGTTTCAGCTCCGGTGGCTAACGTTTAAAGCTAACGTCTAAAGCTAACATTAAAATGAGACACATTAAGCACAGCCTCATGAGTTAGCTAATTATAATAACGCTACTAAACTAGACGAAATAACGTTATAACATTTTGTCTCGTTTTTATTTTGTAAACTACATTTAATCTTGTTTTTATTCATCAACGATATTGCATTATACATTTAATTGGGGTGTGCTTGCCTTTGGCAGAAGTAATGTAAAATCGAATTCAATCAAAGCAATCGCTACCCAGACGACACAGTCTAGTAGTAGTAGCCTACAATTTACCGGGGCAGCTTCACACAGGGCTATATTGCATTCTGCCTTGTTACTGACAATGATCGCTACCACTGACATTTTTATGAATGACTGATTTTCCCCTAAATAAATGTCAACCTTATTTACGTTTTTGGGGGCATATTTTCAGTACGTAAATGGTACTATTTGAATCGTGATTCCATCTGAGATAGCTACTGCTGGTAACGTTGTTGTTAAAATAAGCTTTAAAGGGGTTTCTTTATTTATAAATGAATGCAATAAGAGTAGGCTAAATGCCTGAAAATATCAAGGGAAAACTTACAATGACGTTTAAGTCATAGAGATTAGGTCAATTTTTACACCGGTCTGCCAAATGTATTTGTTTTGATTCAACTATGAGGTTGCTGATCACCATTCCCTCTTGCAGGGGAAATGAGAAGACAACAATTTCATTCTACTCTTCACTATTAGTATTCTGAGTTGCAAATGAGCAGAAAAAAAATTATGCTTCTAAATGTATGTAATCTTCATAAATAATAAGTAGGCTATGCATTTTTATATAAAATATACAGAAATATCAGTGGTAAAATGTAATTTAAATACGGACCCCTGCAACCAACGCAAGCAAGAACAACCTACAATTTCCCCTCTCTAGTTATAGTCATTGTCACATAACCAGCATTTACTTTGCGTCTCGTTTTCGTCACTTGATAAAGGTTCGTTGACGATATTTAGTCATCATTTTCGTTGACGAAAGCAACACTAGTCAGAAGTTGTGAAATGTGGCACACTCTTTGGGACCAGCCCCCTCATCAATTTTTCCAAGTTTCATGTCTCCCATTCGAACCCTCTATGGGTCAATGTTGAAGGTGTGTTTACACATGTTACTTTTGAACCATATGTCTCATTTTCCAAAATGAGGTATTGTTGGATTCCCTGGATCAAAACGATTTCAACGCACTGTATGACGTCATACCCAGTTATTCAGATTTTTGGCCATTTTGAAGTTTAATGACAAACGTTTTTTCAAACTTGCCAGAGATGATCTCCAGACTGAGCCTCACAAAAGGTATCATAAGGATTTTTGATTTTCGAAATTATTTGTCAGTTACAGCCAATCAAATTCAGTAACTGAGCCGGAAAAAGGGAAAAAGGTCTTATCTCAGCAAGTCTTTGCTGCATTGACACCAAAGTTGGTACAGGGTTTCGGAACCATGTTCTAAAGAGGTCCACAAAAGGTCATATCACTTAACCTCTAGGGGGCAAAAATCTAAGCAAAAATCAGTTTCAGCCAATAACTGTTGATTTGTTTGCCTTAATTAAGTGATTCATTTGTCTGGTGACATCTTGGGCAATCCTATCGGTAACACATGTCAACTTACGATAACAGTCAACATATTTGGCAAAGATAATCTTCAGACCAAGCTTCATAAAAGGTATTACATGGTTTTTAGGTTTTCGAAACTGTTTGTACAGTACAGCCAATACAATTCGACCACTAAACTTTCAAAAAGGGAGCAAGGTCATTTCTTAGCAGATCTTTGCTGCATTGACCCCATCCTTGTTATATATGGTCTCATGACCCTGTTCTAAAACGTTCAAAAATGTGTGCAATTTGACTTCTTGGGGGCACTGCAATAAACAAATATTTGGCATGGGTCGTCTTCATATCAACCAGAGAATGTCTAATATGGGGAGAACTGCCACTCTCGGGAAACTTTCGGCTTCTGAACTGGTTGCAGTTCCAACGGTCGAGTGCAGAATGAATGGAGGTTTATGGAGCTATACCTCTTAACCTTTAAAGGAGTGAGTTCTAAATATTACCGACGCTGCCACCAGAGTGAGTTATTTTTTCAAAACGAAAGCTAGCTAGCTTTAGTTAGCTTCCATTACTTACCAACCTAGCATAATACTCGTAGCAATGCTACTACCTGCTAGTGTTACTTGTTAGCCTCCTAATTGTAAATTTTGAAGCCATACTATAGCGTTTGTCATATAGTTTTTGTCTATCGGAAAATAGTCGGTTGGGATGTTCAGAATCACATATGTGTGACCAAGGGCGTAGGTTTGGTCTCAGACTTGGTGGGGAAACCAAACTTCACCTGAAACCCTGATGATGTTTCCTCAGCCTGCTCTACATCTGGACTGTTTTCATGCTGTCTTTCCTGCATACAAAATGGTTTATTCATTTTGTAGCCTATCCTATGGCTAGCAAGTTTAACCCTCCTACCATATTGTATACAGTGTTATTTGGGCATTAACAATCAAATAATGATTCATTATATATTAATAACCAACAGTGTTAACTTATTTACATTGCCAACTGTTTTTTTCCAGCACCTGTCTAGCAATGCAGCGACTGTCCATCTTGATTGAAAGATTAGCTACAGAAGCTAGGTTTAGCTGTAACAATATCCTGGGTAACATATCACCAGTTAATACTTTTTCCACAGTAGAATCTGCATTTGAAAGCCTGGTCACTACCACTGCTAGTGTCGCTAGTTATTTAGCCTGACTTACACTGCTTTTTGAAAAAGCTTTGTATGTCCCCTTTCTTCGTCTTGGGTGGAGGCATATCTGATCTACAAAGCACAAACAGGGGCAAACATGTACATGCTGAACGGCAAAGGGAAAATTAAAATGTGTTACTCCTTTTATGTATGTATTGTTGGCAGACAGACCTGGTAAGTTAGCTGTACCGTACCGTTGTCGCCGACACCCGCTAGCTTGTCTGCGACTGCCAGTGCAAGCAAAGTAGCATGTGCTTCTTCCCGTGCGTGTCGCGTGTCAGATAACCCTCCCCCTTCAATTTTGTAATTTTCAAATGTTGGTGGGGACAAGTACCTAGCGTCCCCCCCCTAAATCTATGCCCATGTGTGTGACGGTACTCTGTGGGGCCCGCTTTTGAACAATCACATATACGTGACGCTACTAATTAACGGGTTAAAATCCACTTTTCTCAGGATATAATTTTTTTGTCTTGTAATTTGAAGTTGAATTCGAAAGGGGAGGCAAAATAAATACACACTGCTGGGTGGTAGATTTTTTTAAAGTCGCTTTTTTGTCTTAAAAAGCCTTTCAAATGTCAATGACGTCATACACCGTACGACCAGACATACTGCTTTACGGCAAGCTCTAGTCACTTACTTTTTTCTCTCGAGGCATCGACAACATCTGACAGGTTAGGCTCTCCCTGTCAATACACATACAAGAAAGAGCTTTGGTTTGCTAATGTTGTTGCTAATGTTGCTAATGCTCTGACATTCTGGCTCCGCTCAAATGCCATCAAGCGGGATCTCTGGTCGTAGTCAGTCCTTCACTAACCAATCAGCATGCCTTAGCAGAATGCTAGGGTGTTATGGGCAACAACGACTCACCCTGTAAGAAATTGAAAGGACATAACTACTCGTTCATTCAACTTTCGACCTATAATCCAGTTTGTTCATGCAAAAACTACAATCAAATCTGAGATTTCTCAACGACAATTAGGCGAGAGACAAATTTAGCTGTTTAGCTCCATAGACTCCCATTCATTTTGCACTCGACCGCGATCACTCTCAGTGGAACCCTGGTGGAACTGCAACAAAATTTGGTTCAATGGGGCTTAATAGGGAGTAGACAGGCTCTCCGAAGACGGGCTCTGGATCAACCCTCACAAATGTTATCAAACGGTTTTAGATTTTCCAAACCGTTTGTCTGATACAGAATTGGCAGCAGTGCTGCCAAACAGGAAGTTGGGTCGTATCTCAGCAAATCTTTGATGGATTCACACCTATCTAGCTACGTGTACTCAGAACCCTGTTCTGTGAATGTCAAAAAAATGTTTTTGTCCTTTAACCTGCTTGGCCCTCTCATTGCTGCTTGCAGCTATATTAATCTCTGTGTTTGTTGTCAAAATGCCGACAGATTGGACTCTTTAACGACCGACATCGCATCATAACACAACATACCTACCGTTTTTCTCCTTGAAGCACAAACATGTATCCGCTTTCCCATCTTTCTTGAAACTGCCTTCCATTCAGGGCCAGATGCAGCCTGCTTTGACTGGGGGTGCAGTGAACATTTCTGGGAGGTGTTACGGAAAGGGATCGTATTATTTTTTATATTGATACAATTTTTGAAATCTTCTCGATCCGATTGTTAATCAGGCACAGAGCCAGGCGTTGTAAACATTCAGGGATTTGCTTTTTGAGCTTTATGTAAAATAAACATTACCGTTTTTCAATTGGTAAAACCTTGTCTAGTGAAGGTGATGTCTTTATCATTTCTGGCTCCAAATTGTCGACAGGGGAAGCAGAAACATGCATCAAGCTTGGCTGAAAATGCGCATGGGGTACGTTTTCAGAACCGGGTGCATTGCAGTGCTGTTACTCAAACTATGGTCACCTTCACCAACAGTTACACTTAAAACTTTGCGTTAAACACTGATGTGTATATACACTGCTTTCTAGAGGCAGGATGTCTTCACTTTGTAACATAATAGAAATGCATTGTGAGAGATCTAGTTTATGGTCAATGGACTCTGTAAAGCAGCGTAGACTTATTTCAATACACCAATCAAGCTCCCACGGGCCACATAAATGACGTGGGTCAATGGGGCCTTGAGTTTGACACATGTGCCCTAGGAGGATCACCATGGGTCAAGGAGCTAACAAACAGGGTCAATGTGATATCTGCGTTGGACCCCTGTAGCTACTTTGCTTGAGGTTTTTGCTGTTATGACCATGTTTTCAAATGTGATCTGAATCCAAATAATACCTAGAACATAGGATGAAATAAGGACGTAGATCTGATTTGAGCTTTGTTAGGAACATCAATGGTTAATGTGAGCGCACAGTCAGCAGCGCCGAACTGTGCACAACAAGCGCTGCTGGTGTGGTTGATTATGCGCGAGTCTCATGGCGAATGCAGACTTGAGAGCCCTGTCAAATTTCATGCTGCTCTTGATGAACTAACATCTAAAACTAACATTTCACGATGGAAATTATAATACAAAAACACAATTTTCACTCTGCAATTTTTGGTAGGGTCAATTTGTGTTTCCCTGGTTTTTGTAGGGACCCAAGCATCCCTACTGTAATATAGCCCTTGTTTACAATGTATTCTCTGCTCTCTTCTTCTTCCTTGCTGTCCAATCCCATGCGGCTAACGCCTGAAACCAATCCCGGACAAGCTCTCCTGCGATGTTTGGCTATTAGTCCATGCTCACATGCTTGTGTCTCTGGTTTTTTTGCAGGTATGTTACAGAGTTTGTTGATCTGGGGAATGTGTCTGCGCTGCGTACCTTCAGGGTCCTCAGAGCCCTGAAAACTATCTCGGTCATCCCAGGTGAGGCTTTACAGAAACACCACTCCAGACAGAGCACAGAAACACTCACATCTCACTCTTTGTAGTTTGCTTTTTAACTTTAGTGTGGTTTTCTAATGCCAGTTGAGTAGGTTTCAGAGGCAGGTCCTTGTGTGGGGTTGTAAAAATTACAGATTTGCCCTGGGGTAAAACCAGGCAGAGGGCATCCTGACATAGCTGCAGAAATAGCAATCCTGGAGCAGAACAGCCACACTCTAGATGCTGCTCCTCATTCCCGCACGTTAACAAGCATTCATATCTCTGTAATAACATGTGAACAAGCATGCATAGCTCTGTATTAACATATCAAAAAACATGCATTGCTCTGCAATAACATGTTAACAAGCATGTATAGCTCTGTAATACCATGTCAACAAGCATGCATAGCTCTGTAATTACATGTTAACTAGCGTGGCTACCTTTGTAACAACATGTTTACAAGCATGTTTAGCTCTGTAATAACATGTCTACAAGCATGCCTAGCTCTGTAATTACATGTTAACTAGCATGGCTAGCTCTGTAACGACATGTTAACTAGCATGGCTAGCCCTGTGAGAACATAGAATGACAATGTAAGACACATTGTGCTGCCATTGTTGTAACCGCTAAAAGACAATCCCACAGTAATGACAGCAGTAACTTGCTGCTGGTTGGAGATGTGCCTCTGTCTGCCTTAGGGTTCTCTGTGAACCAAATTTGTTTTAGTTATTGTGGTTTTGTTGTGGTGTGCTCCTTACACTTCATTTTATGATTGTACAAAAGATTGTAAATTATGATATAATGTTCATATGTTTCATATTTGTTATATTGACAGCTCTGTATATGTATGTCTTTGCATGTATATGTGTGTGTGTGTATGTATGTGTGTATATTGATGTGTGTGTATGTATGTGTGTATGTGGTTCCCAGGTCTGAAGACCATCGTAGGTGCTCTGATCCAGTCTGTGAAGAAGCTAGCTGATGTCATGATTCTCACAGTCTTCTGCCTCAGCGTCTTCGCTCTGATTGGTCTGCAGCTCTTCATGGGCAACCTACGTCAGAAGTGTGTTAGAAGCACGGCCCACTGTGTGAACAACACACTCAACACCAACAGCTCCTTCTTCTGCAACAACAAGACCTGGCCATCGCTCAAGGACTTCATCTCAGATGAAGGTGGGACTCAACAGAACTCACAATTGGAGCAGGGGTTGTAAACAATGTCTGGGGCAGAAGGTTCTTTCCAATAAGGCTGAGAACTCCTGTGTTTATATGGTGGATGCGTATAGAAAACTATGGTCTGTGTAAATAGAACTATAGTGGATGTTTATTGAGAACTATATTGGATGTTTATGGAGAACCATGGTGGATTTTTATAGAGAACCGTAGTGGATGTTTATAGAGAACTGTGGTGGATGAATGCTCCACTAGAGCCCAGTATGCCCTCCCTGTGTATGAGACAACCTTGTACATTGTGTGGGCAGTAAAGTTGGGCTTGTTCAGCTCTCACAGCATATCTGTTGGAGTCATATATGTCACATATATGTCTAGCTGTGGTGTATTTGTGTGTCAGTGCCCTCTAAACCATAGCAGTTCTATGAGCACAGTGGAAGCCCACTGGGGCACTTTACATCTGGTGTTGTACCCGTGCTGCCATTGCTGGCACATTCTGACAAATCAAATGCATGCCCCAGGCCAATCAGGAGTACCGGAGTCCTCTACAAACATTGAATTGTTCCCAGATGTGATGATTCATCATCGTCTTGTGGTCCCACTAAAAACATGAGCTCCACCCCCTTGTCATGAAACAGAGGTCATGGGTCATGAGCCCTCCGCAGCCACTGAGCAGCACCAGCACAGGTGTAGTGCCAGCGCAGACATGTGTGTGTACATGTTTTTGTCAGACTGCGGTGCAAATTAGCCTGGTTGCCAGCCCAACTTCTCCCGCCCACAAAAAAATGTGTTCGGGAAGTTGGGTCTGGAGGGTCTCGTATTGGGGACAACTACAGAAAACCCAGAATCGGGACGGACCAATGAAATTGCCAGAGCGGGCTTTATACGCTGATGGACAGATGATCAACAGTAACGTAATCAACAACGTCACGAAAGAGCCCTTGGGTTGAATTTGTTTTCAACAAATAACATAATATGTTGCTCTGATTGGTTGTAGGTCTATCCAATTGAGCGTAGAGGCATTTGTTTTACGAGTTCGGTTGAAACACGCTCCGTACTCAAAGCCCAACGGAGAGTTTTCAGACTGATATTCTGACTAGAATTATGAGTATGACAACGTCAGGCTAGGTGCAAATAGCATGGACAAACAAAAAATAACCCCCTCCTCCAGCTTCCCTCTTCCAGCCCCCTTCCTCTATCCTCCATCCTCCCTCCTCCAGCCTCCACCTTCCAGCCTCCCTCCCAGCGTTCATCCTTTAGTCTCCCTTCTCTAGCCCCCTCATACAGCCTTCCTCTTCCAGCCTCCCTTCTCTAGCACCCCTCTTTCAGCCTCTATACGCCTGCCTCCCTCCTCTAGCCCCCTACTCCAGCCTCCCTCCTCCCTCTCCAGCCCCCTCCTCCAGCACTATGCCAGGCTTCATTAGACACATGCATGTCTTCATCATCAGCCTCGAGACCACCTGACCTGATAGCATCTTCATCAGTTTACTTGCTGATGCAATCACAGCCACACCATACACCGCTGTACACAGCAGAAGCCTGTACATACAGTATCCTCTGCCTCACTTTGTAGCCAGCTCTACTACTCTTTAGGACATTGTGTGTGTGTGTGTGTGTGTGTGTGTGTGCATGTGCGTGTGTGTACTGTGTGTGGGTATGTATACATGTGTGTGTGTGTACAGACGGGGGTAGCAGGTTATGCGGTTTGAACATGGTGCAATGTGAATGGTGCAAGGGGTGTGTATGTATGTGTGTGTGTGTGGGGGGTTGTTGATGGAGGAGCTGGGGGGACGGAAGGCTTGGACAGCAGTTAGGGAGTGTTGGGTTGATACGGGAGCATAGGGGTATGTCATATTTGAGTGTGCAGTCAAAATGAGGAGGGCAGTTGGAGTAGGGGCTGAGATGAGGCGGTGGCTGGGGGTGTCTGGGGGAGGAGGGTGCTACAGATGTCTGGGGGACCGTGGTGCTTTGTGACAGAGCAGCATCTAAAGCGACACCAGGAATGTGGACTGTTGAATGACATAACAGGCTGCAGGCCAAAACACCACAACACCCCAGCCCAAGCCTCACCCTCAGGCCCAGTCTTGGCCCCAGCCTCATCCCAGCCCCAGTCCCGGTCCAGCCAGGATAAGTGGTACAAAGTGCAGCTGGAGTGTAGCAGAAAGGCCAGGAGATGAGGGCTGGTCCCTCTGGTGCCTCCACACTAGAGGAGGCTGAAGTGGACATGGAGCCTTCTGGAACTCATATCTCCTAATGGCTGGAGAGACACTATGCCAGGCCTTGCTCACCCCAGCCAGAGCCTCAGTGTTGACCATAATTTTCAGCCTTTAGTATGGTCAGTATGAACCTAGAATGTCAATAAAAAAAGAATTGAAACATTGTACACAAACATGAGACATCTCATTGCAATCGTTTTTTATTAATTTCCCTGCCATTCTGTCTGGCAATCATCCATAACAAGATATAAATGTCCCACCCAGGCATACATATCTACCAAAGAACAACGGAGAAACACAATCCTGGGCAGTCAGTCTGATCTAATAACCAGAGGCCATCAGGCCTGTTGATGGGATATCAATGGAGCTGCTGAGAAGGAGTGCTGCCAATAAACATCAATTCCCATAACGTAATGTTTCTGGGGCATGAGTTCCTGTCAGCAGGTCTACATGCAAGGAACGTATCTCCGCTTTTTACTCGCCAAGGACCATAATTTTTTTTTTTATTGCTATCATGCATTGGTCAATACTGAAGTTACTTTTTCAAAACTCTTAACACAGTCTGCATTAGCAGCATGCAGGTTGGCTAAACAGTTACGGTAATATAGCCTCCAAAACTCCCTTAAACTGCCAAAACACTTTATACATGTCTCAAAAGAAGCTTGTTTGACCATAACACTGGCAACAGCTCTCTCTCAGAAAGCATACATTGTCACTCATAACACACTGACTTACTGTAAAAAACACTAACAACAGGGAGCATTACAAAAATTATGAACTTTTATCTTTGCAGTTTACATAAATGATTTTACACATGAATCCGTATTTCATGATCGAAAAATATAACACTTTCACTTTGACTACAAGTCAGTTCAAGAATGATAAAGAAATGCAGCAATTTGCTTCAGTATCCTTTATGTTTTCCATATCTTTCTATATAGTACTGTAATATATGTACTCAAGAAAAATATAAAGTTGAAACCGACATCCAAATGATCAATGATATTTCAATTGCAAGTAAGTACAAAAAACAACAACGAAAAGTATAGTGTAATCAATCATTCTGTACAGCAGGCTAATGTGATGGTTCTAGTTCTACCTCTCTCCTGCATTTGGCCATAATTGTGGCCCTTATCTCATCAGAGATATTGTTTGTGGTCTTTCGCTTGCTTGTCCATGCATTCTCCCTTTCCCTGCCTTACTTCTCTTCCCACAAACCTGTCTTCTTTATCCATGTTTCCAAACTTCCAAATCATTTCAAAGTCGTCCCCTTTTGTCTGTTTGGTTATGAGACTAAAAACTGACTGTTTCCTTTCTTCCAGACAACTACTACAAAGTTGAAGGGGCTAAAGATGCCTTAATCTGTGGAGATGGGAGTGATGCAGGGTAAGTCTATAATCACTTTCTGAGGTTGTGTATCTCAATGTTACTCAATTAACATGTTTATTTATTGTAGGGTGGTGGTTTAACTTGTGTTGCTGTGGACTGTGGTGGACTGTGGTGCAGATCTGTCTGGTCTGGGTGTGGTTAGGGTTAGACTGACACTACTGAAGATACAGCTACATGGTGAAGCACATGGCTCCGTTCTGAATGCTCCACCGCACACTGCAGAGGACAGACACTGGCTGGCTACATGTCAGCTGCAGAGGTAGACTATCTGAGTTAGATAAAGAAAAAGCACTGTATTGGACAGACCAAAATGCTTATATGATGAATGAGCATTCCACTGGTTTATTTTACACATTACAAAAGAAGCTGAAATTGTCCTCAGGGTAGCAGTACAAGCAGAAGGATTGGTCAGGGGTCCTGATGTGGGCAGGACGGAGGTGTCTGTGGACTTCTGACTAAGCAGTTAGACCTCCAGCTGTTCAGAATGATAGGCTGGTCTGGGGGCCTACACTGTGAGCCAAGGAGAGATGAAGAGAGGGACTGAGGGAAATATGGAGAGATGAAAGAAACCCAAAGAAATTGGGTTATAACTGGATATTGCTATAGAGTAGTGGGAGATAACAGGAAGTGGCTAGCAGATTTATTTTCCCCCGAAATGAGATTGATAGACTAAAATATATATTTTTTATATCAGGCTGTCAATACTAAAAGAGCCGACATACAGTGCAATTTGTGGTCTGACAAAAAAGACACCAGTGCAAGAGATTACTCAAATGTTTTTTTTTTCTTCTTATTGCCAAGAGCTTCACACTTACAATTGCAATAAGATTGACACCATTTCAAGAACAATCAGTTTTTGTTAGACGTTCTGGTGCTCCCTGCTCTCCTTCATTGCATACTGTCTAGTACCATGGTGCTACAGTATAACAGTCATAATAAGTGTCATTATAATTCAAGCCTTCAATGGTAACTTTTACGGCCGTCGTTGTCTGGGGGGAATATTAAGGCTAAACCAGATGCTACACTAAACAGCGGCAGGCCCCGACAGGTGGAAAATGGAAAGAGAAGACGGGGAACACTCACCCCATTCATGTAGACTCCCACCCCGGTCTCCAGGACAGCCCAAGCCGCCGTTCGGTTTGGCGGACAGCTCACTCGCGTTGGTCGGGTTGATCAGATTATATAGATGGACCTTTAGTTGATATATTATTAGCCAATGGAATTAATTCATTTTGATGGAACGTTTCCATTTTAACCGGCACATTGTTTATAGCCTTTACACTATTTATTATGTCTATGGTTTTCCTACAAGATGTGGTTTCTGTCTTCTGTGTCCAATCCAAAGATCCAATCAGGATCTATAGTAGCAATCACCATGACAACTCACTCAACGTTGGCCGCAACTTCTGTGGGTCACGCAGGTTGTGTGTGTCATTCGCAATAACGCAGGCTAATCAATTTGCTAACGGTAGCTGGCCTACCTGTTCTTCCTGTCATGCCAAAAATAATGGCGTGACAAACCCCAGCGAAAAATTGATTCAGAAAAATCGCAAATTTCAGAGAGGATGGACTGACAAGAACGCATTTGTGTTGCCGGTGGGGAGCACGAAACCGATGTGGTTAATCTGCTATGAGACGGTTGCCCTTGTCAAAAGTGATAGAGCTAACGTGAAACATCACTAATAGACACTGAACAAAGTTGCCCCCAGAACTCTGGTCTATGGGAGAAAGATGCTCAGGGGCACAGGCACTGTGCCTAAACCTAGGTCAATTTTGAATGGGAGTCAATGGGAGAGGTCAGGGCCAGAAAAATAAACCATGGTCCGTTCCATACCCTCGACTGAATGGAAATTTGGTGAGTGGACCTTTTGAGTTTCTAATTGAGTACCCCTGGTCTATACATTAAGCATGGCGTGTGCAACAGAAATATGGATCGGCAGTGGGGAAGTGGGGAAACAGAAACCCAGGGGGACAACCGGTCGGCATCAATAGTGACGTTCTCTCACAACATCTCTGAGGTTCCCCCCTTCTTTCCGCCATCCGGGAGTTCAAAAACAATAAACTCCTCCCCTTAATTAGCCGGGCCCCAATCAGGACACCGTTCCACTCCCCTTTCCAATCACCACTATGTGCAAGGCCATCGTGCCACTAAAGTGTTATATTTAAAAGTTACTTTCAGAAAGGACAATAAACCTCCCTCTCACCCTGCCACTAGGCGTGCACATAACAGTAACCAAGCCTTTCAATGGGACCAAGATTGTGTACTTGTGCTTTGAAATGATAAAAGTATGCAAAATAATCATTAAAATAAGATTGTCCCACTTATCATATTATTTGTTTACCTATCTATTATCTATCTATTGTTATTATGTTCTGGCCCACCATCAAATGGCTTAGAAAGGATGAACAGGCTATAGTTTGAAAGAAAATGTAGGTTAGGGTTAGTTGAGACATTGTCGCCATCACACTACAAAAGTTCAGATTTTATGGGATCTGCAGTAAACAACTTCAATGCGTGGAGCTCATAACATACAACTCCAGAACCCAATGAGTTAACTTAAAGCCAAAGGTCAATGCTTAAAACAAACTAAATATGTGAACAAACGCAAAAACCACATTTTCAAATTTCTTTAATCTAGTGAAATTATACATTACCTGTTAGAAATTAAATTTGACCAATATTACCATCCACTGTAATGCATTATTGTAATTTTAACAAAGCTGTTCCCATGTTGGTGTACTTGAGTAATTTACTTCCTCAAAATATGCAAAGGGTCATGGGTAATGAATAGACTTTATTTTCAACCCAGGGGCTATTCAGGATTATGGTTAGGGTTATGGTTTATTCAGAGTTAAGGTTCCAATTATCAGTGTTATGGTTAGGCTTCTTCAGAGTTAATGAAGGATTGTTCAGGGTCATAGTTAGTTAGAACGGTAACCCTTCCTTTTACAGTCCCTTAAGTACTAGGTATTTACATAGAAAGTAAAGGGTATGTTTTGTGTTTTATTGGGTATTACCGGTTGGTGCCAAGGTGGTAAATACAGCAATACTTTGAAGTATTTACCCATTAACTATTTACTAACATGCTGGTTATTATTGGGTAATTTTCACTGGTCCTAACTAGGTAAAGACAGAAGACAAAACGTTGTATTTACTTGGAAACTTATAAATATTACTATTTAAATACCGCTGGTAGTAAGTTGGTATCTACAGGAGATATATATATGGTAAATAGTACTTTCCAATAAAATACCTTTTCAGATACATTTATCGATGATGGCCTCATTTACTTGGCTGGTATACCTACCTCCGCGGGAAGTTTCCTCTACTATCATGGAAAATCTTCTTGGTTACTGGGTATGTTCCTGTGCATGTTTGGACAATTTACTCATTAAGTAATCTGAAACTGGACTGTAAAAGGAAGCTGTGTTTGTTTCCATGGTGTTACCAGGTTCTTACCGTATTCTTTGTAAGCGAATACCACTTTGTCAATGTTACCCTTAGTATGAACTTGTAATATAAGTTCCAAGGCGATACCAGGTAAAACATGGCTATGTACTCAGTAAATAATCTGAAACTGGACTGTAAATGGAAGCTGTGTTTGTTTCCATGGTGTTACCAGGCTCTTACCATATCCTTTTCAACCGTTCATTCCCTTTTCATGCAATAAACACAAACTTGGATTATGTTTCAAAGGAAAACGTGACACTTCACTCTGTACATTTTAACATTATTTTAAATTAGAGCACTGTTTCCATGGCATGATATGAACAAATACAAAGGTTAAATCACAATTGCTCCAATGATGGCAGTCATTTAGTATTCGGCCGAGGGTCATGCTCCTGGTGCGCCGAACACGATAGCGGTGGATATCATCCTCTGGACTGTGAACTACAAGACAGATCATAAAAAAAAAAACATGTTAGCAACTTGGACGAGCAACCAGGCAATGTCGACTGAGGTAGCTGTCTAGCAATGTGCTAACATTAGCCAAACTTTTTTTTCAAAATACATGTTATTAGCACAAGATCAAAATACAATCATTTAATATGCATTTCTATACTTTTTCTTGACAAATAAATGATGTAATTAGGCTGTGTTATTTTGTGACTTACCTAGTAATGCAAGACTGCTGCTGGAGTTAGCTCACGAAACCAACCAACTGTCGAAACCACTTATTGATGACAGAAACTTTTCAGAATAAAACCCGGAACTTCCATATATTAGTTGGCAGGTGATTGGATGAACCATCGGTCTATTATCGTCCATTACCTACCAGTAGAATTGGTCCAGAACATTTTGAGGCCAAAATTAGCTTTTCTATCTTTGCTAGCCATTTTAATCTCACGATGCGTGATATCTGCGTCCACAGTTTTTCTCGCTAAGAAAACGAAGCTCCTGAGTGCTAATACAATTTAAACTCATTGAACATCTGTTTTAGTAGTATGCCATTTACAAAAATATTACTTCAGAGGACGGCTCAAGGCGGTAAAAGCTTAATAAGAAGGCTCCAAAGGGAGAGGCTGCTGGCAAGGAAAAAACGATGCCCAGTGTGCAACCACTTCTAAAGAACCAAAACTACCACAGCATCCTTGGCTACCACACAGGATACACTCAGATAAATTTGGCAATTGATTATTCTGTATTCTAAAAAAAATTAGGTAGAATCTTATATATTTGTATGCTATGTTTTATGTTACAGGAGCTGTAGAAAGACAAACCATAGGGGCCAAACCAATACTGACGTGTTCTATGGTATGAAGTTATTGAATTTTTAGTTTTTATATGGAGGTTTGTATAGATTTAACCTTTGTATTTGTTCATGTTTGGTCAATAATGTTAAAATTTACAGAGTGAAGTGTCACGTTTTCCTTTGAAACATAATCCAAGTTTGTGTTTATTGCATAAAAAGGGAATGAACAGTTGAAAAGGATATGGTAAGAGCCTGTTAACACCATGGAAACAAACACAGCTTCCTTTTACAGTCCAGTTTCAGATTATTTACTGAGTACATAGCCATGTTTTACCTGGTATCGTCTTGGAACTTATATTACAAGTTCATACTAAGGGTAACATTGACAAAGTGGTATTCGCTTACAAAGAATACGTAAGAGCCCGGTAACAGCATGGTAACAAACACGGCTTCCTTTTACATTCCAGTTTCAGATTACTTACTGAGTACATAGCCATGTTTTACCTGGTATCGCCTTGGAACGTAAAGTACAAGTTTATACTAAGGGTAACATTGACAAAATGGTATTCGCTTACAAAGAATATGGTAAGAACCTGGTAACACCATGGAAACAAACACGGCTTCCTTTTACAGTCCAGTTTCAGATTACTTACTGAGTAAATTGTCCAAACATGCACAGGAACATACCCAGTAACCAAGAAGATTTACCATGATAGTAGAGAAAACTTCCCGTGGAGGTAGGTATACCAGCCAAGTAAATGAGGCCATCATCGATAAATGTATCTGAAAAGGTATTTTATTGGAAAGTACTATTTTATGTTCTCATTAAACGTGGACTGTTACCGACGTTAACCTTAGGCAACTGCAGGGTAATAGTAGAGTATTTTTTTCGTAATTCTGCTGGAGCTTGGCCATCTTTACCTACTTAGTAGCAGTGGTATTTACCCAATAACACATTATAATTTACCATATATATCTCCTGTAGATACCAACTTACTACCAGCGGTATTTAAATAGTAATATTTATAAGTTTCCAGGTAAATACAAAGTTTTGTCTTCTGTCTTTACCTAATTAGGACCAGTGAAAATTACCCAGTAATAACCAGCACGACTTACCAGAGCGACTTACAGTAAGTACAGGGACATTCCCCCCGAGGCAAGTAGGGTGAAGTACCTTGCCCAAGGACACAACGCCAGTTGGCACGGCCGGGAATCGATCTTGCAACCTTCAGATTACTAGCCCGATTCCCTCACTGTATTGCTGTATTTACCATCTTGGTACCAATCGGTAATACCCAATAAAACACAAAACATACCCTTTACTTTCTATGTAAATACTTAGTACTTAAGGGGCTGTAAAAGGAAGGGTTACCCTGCAAGTTATATTTTATATTTTATTGTATAGTTTATTTTAGTTCTAATTCCACTTAGTTTTGCTAGTTATGTACCCGTAGTATAGTTAGTCCTCATATTTAAATTTTGGATTCCTATATGTTAAATGTTTGCACCTTCCGCCAAAGCAAATTTCTTGTTTGTGCAAACTTTCATGGCAAATAAAACTCATTCTGATTCGGATTCTGAATGTTTTCATACTCTTTTCAAAACTGTTAAACGTACGCTAAACCTAACGAAACAGAAAATTGAATAGACAGGAATTTGCTACATTTCTATGTCTTAATATTGAAATATATTCCAAATCAAAAAAGTAAAAAAAAGTATCAAAACAACTTGCAAAACAATCCAATTTGCTCCCTCCTGGAAGCAATGAAAGCTGGTTGCCTGTATTTACCGTAATCCAGAAGATAGTTAGGGATGGACCAGGAACCCAAGATTATATAAAATGATGTGAATGAGAACCTGTGGCCAAATGTAGAAGACAAGGGTTGCCTAGCATTGCTACGGTATTGGTAGATGGTGTACAAATTACAATATTGTATTTTGGAGGGCAAAATGTGAAACATTGTAAAAGATATGGAAGCATCTTGCATCATGTCTGATTCATTCCTCTAAGATATACTGCAGTAAATTCCAAACAGTAGACAGGTATCACTATTGTTTTGTAAATACATTTGACAAAAGATAGCATCATATAATGCTACCTGTTGCTAATGTTTTCTAGGTCAATGTTTTATAAGTGACAACGTGTTCTTATTGGACGACAACCTTTGCTTGTGTAATGGTATAATGAGTTGATATGAGACATGTATGAAGTGTTTTGATAGTTTAGTGCATTTTGAATGGGAAAATAACAGCTATGCCTAGATGGAAGGAAAACTATATGAGTTTTGGAAATGTGACCAAAGTATTCAGAAACAGGTCCTAGCGATTGTAAAAAAAAAAAATGATGCTTGAATGAAGATGCTGGAGAAATTAATGTTCAGGGGCCAGAATTTCAAAACTTGTAATCCAGATCAGAATGATCCGGATAACCAAATCCCCCTGTCGTCAACCACGGATCAACCTGATCCATCACGGTATTTCAAAACTTTGCCGGATTGGATCAGAGTGATCCTGATACCGGCAGATTGGGATGTCCAAATCCGTCACGCCCCCTGGATCACAGATAGGAAACAGGTAATGGAGCGAATATTTTACCAAAAAAAGGAGAAGTTGGCATAACTAATTGTCTCTAAATGTAAGTATAATCTTGGTCAGTGTTAATGCGTCCTAAGACTAGATGAAAGGCAACCATTATATTGAGTTAACAAATTACGTAAATTATCGCAAAGTTGAAAGAAGAGCTCGGCGAAGTCAATTAAAGCCGAGTTCGCGCTAATGCGAGCTAACCCTGCTCCATTGACTTCAGTGTTAAGGAGCTAACAAGTTAGTAAATAGGCTAGCGTCGGTGTGTTGCGATCCACAGTTCACATTTTAATGCATTTACTCACAAGGCATTGTGTGTAGATTTTAAAATGTGTTGTACATATTTTTTTAGGAAACAGTTGTCAACAAAAGGGACAGCCCTAAAACCGTAATATTTGTTTTTCTTTACAGATGTTTGTGGAAAGAGAAGACAGCCAGTTAACACAGACCTGCTCCAAATGGCATAACCTTTTGAGCTTTGGCTATGAAAATTAAGTGTGTGCTGAATGCATGTTAATAAATACATTTGACTGATTTTCAGTGGAGGCCTTTATCAGTGGGTGTAATTTAACAAAAAACTGTTAAATTAAATAAGGCATTTATTTTCACGGTGTTTGCTGAAAAAGAAAGGAATGTGCAAAGAAAATAAATATTGATCAAACAGCAGTGAAACTGAGCTATATCTGTATCAAACAAAGAACTTTTGGGAGAAGTTACACTCAGGCTGTTGAAACCGTTACATGTAATCTCCCTCAAATCCACCTCTGAGGTGGGATCAGGGTAATCCTGATTTTTAGGATCAAACTGATCCAGATTTCCCACTAAAGTTTTGAAATACTCAACAGCAGTCTTTTATCCGGATCAAAGGCAGGATTGGATTCCCGAATCTGAATCTTCAGGATCAGATTTGCTTAGAAATACAGTTTTTTAGGATCTGATCAGCATTTAATCCAATCCAGGAGGATTAATCCTGTGGGATCATTTTGAAATACCGGCCCCTGGGGACCACCTAGTCCCTACTGTCTCCTTAGGTTCTGTCAGTGAAACCCAATTAGGTTCTGTGTTGAGGTCCAGTCAGGTTCTGTCTGTGAAACCCAGTGTGATTCTGTGTAGGTCCAGTCATGTTCTGTTGTGGTCCAGTCTAGTTCTGTTGAGGCTCAGTCATGTTCTGTTGAAGTCCAGTCAGTTTCTGTGTTGAGGTCAAGTGTGGTTCAGGCAGGAGGACTCAGTATAGTATTTACTCGATACTTTATTCACACGGTACAACACATCATTGTAACATTTAATTTGGGATTATGGTTCTGCTTGCATCGGCTCCCTGCCGCACCCAACGGAGACACCGTCTCGACCTCCGAGTAGAGAGCAGTCCCAACTGACGTCCCAACCGAGGCGTTGCCTCGACAAACCAATTGAGGCACTGCCTCGACATACCAACTGAGGCACTGCTTCGACGTCCCAACGTTGACGGTCACTGCGTCACCTGACGCGCACGCGCTCCTGGCCAGCCACCTGACAAAACTTTCATTTGTAAATATTAAGCAGTCAATGCATGACATGAGTGAACATTACGTAGTTTGGAGGTAGGGAGGGTAGATGCCATCCTCCTCTGCCTTCCATCACATGACTGCATTCGCTCTAATGTAACATTGAACTGTTGCAGATCAACGACCCAACACTGAGCAGTGAGCCGAGACCACTTGAGATTCCAACGTTGTTCGGCGCCGGCACAGGATTCCAAGCCTCCCGGTGACAGTTATGTAGTCATGCTTCCCCAGCATATGTGACAAACAGGGCCTCGCTCATTGTGGTCGATGAACGCATACAGCGGAGGTGGTGCACCATGTAAAAGAGGGGACGAAAGCGGAGTTAATATGCCATGTAACAAGAGTACCTGCACCAGCTTCACACTAGTACTATGTTAAGTATGCGTGTGTCTATGGTTAAGTCGCCAGGGTGAGAATGTGCAAAGGTCAAGGTTGGAATGTGACATCACTTACGTTTTTAACCAACCCGGGAAGAAATGCTGCCCACAAACATTTGCCCACGACGCACGTCCGTAAGACGTCTCACTACTGTTAATCTAATACCCTTGATTGTTACTGTGTCTTCATTATTACAAGACACAACAATGTCTCTTCCTGCACCATATTACATTTTGTATTTAGTCATTTAACAGACACTCTTGTCACAGCTACATGGAACCCTTGTATCTTATCACATCATATTAAGCTTAGCCCACATCTGAGAGCTACAGGGATAGGATGCAAATTCACATTCAAGTCTTTATGACGGATGTGCAAACACCAAGTCAGACTGGGCCCTGAATTCTCAGGACAAGAAAACGCAAGCAACCTGGCATGACGTGAGTACACACAGAACATAGATTACATCTTAACTAAGCTAAATAGTTAAACCTCCTGAATAGATAATATCCAATACAATATATTGGACCTCTAATACGCCTAGTACAACCTTTACCAACCTTATAGACCTAAGAATAATATAATACACATAGGGTGATTTCAGGTAATGTGGGACACTTTTTGGTAGAGGCTCCAGTAGACTTACAAAATAACTGTTAACTCGCCCCAGTGGTGTTTTTGTGTTTTTTTAGGGCTTAGGAACATTTTCATGCTGGAATGAAATGGGAATACACAATATTTTAGAAGCTACACACTTTCAAACATAACATGATCCCCTCTCTCACTCAGGCAGCATTTTCAAGTAATGTGGGACAGCTTGTCTGGTAAAGTGGGACAGTCATTGTCTGTCGGCGTAGTCTGCTGATATAATAATTATTAGTTTATATTCAACAATACTAGGTGCAAGGGTGTGGCAAGATTCATTTAGTTGTGGGGGTTGACTTATACAATAGGCATAAAGTGTAACCGATGTAAACCTTAGTGATCTGCAGTCTATGTACTAGCTAGCTAGTCCCGCTGCGTTAGCATTTTGTTGGACTACCGTTTGCGGTCACGCTTACAAGTCTGAAAGCGCTGGTTCAATGACAGTGTAAGTTGTTATTTAGTTGGGAACTTAAGTGCAGTATGATGCATTGGTATAAAACATTTGACAACTGTCGAATTAAATTACTTTTATAGCATAAACACAGCATTACTAGATGTCCCACTTTACCTTAAAAATGCTGTCCCACATTAACTGACATGATCAGGTATGTGGGACAGTCACATAAAATGCTTTTTTTTCTTCTAATAAAGCATTAGTTTACAAATGTTTGTGTGTGTTTCAATCAGTGGTTAAACCCCTTCAATATGCTGCAATAGTACTCATTGTAACTTCATTTAAATTCCTTTGCCAGCCTTATCATTGAGAAATATAATGTCATATGCCGCTGAACTTTCGATGAGTTTTTTCTGTATAGACCTCTTGTCAAGCCAGATCACGCCTACTCTGATGATGTCAGACAAATAAAAACCACTGCATAGTGACTAGAAGTGTTGTATTTACGAGTCAATATCAGCTCTGGTGATTGGATGTCAGTTTTGCACATATTAAATCATCAAAATGCATAACTGTCCCACTTTACCTGATGTCCCACATTACCTGAACTCACCCTACTACCCCTACTACCCTATGACAAATCGCCCGCCGAACTCCATTCCAACAAGCCACGAGCTCTTCATTTGCATCCAATCCCCAACACAATGCACCGACAGGGAGCTGAAGTTGCACCCCGGCAGTACAGAAAACGACACCGTTCAAATGCCCGCAGAGCACGGCCCAAATCGCAATCGGATTGCAACCCTGAGACAACGCAATTGTGCAGCAGCCCGCAACCGATTTAGCCATGGCCACAGACGGGAACGACGACCGACCGTGAGACGATGCGCATGCGAAATTAAGACTCCCGAGCAACAACAAATGAACTCACCGAGCCGGTGCGAGGACAAAAATCGAACACAAATTGGCCGGCAGGTGCAGCACGAATGCACCCTGCACCCGTCCAGCTGACCTACGCAGAACTCGAACGGAATGTCGACATGCGCACCCGCTACGACGCTGAAGCCATAAGAGCATGAAGACATCCATGATCGCCGTTTAATCCCAACAGGTGCCACTGCGACTGTTTGGGGCATACCTGACGCTTCGGCGAGAGCCTGCCAGAGCCATGCAGCGCCCACGCCTGCCCGGGGATTGACTGATATTGACCGATATTGCCGAAACAGACAGGATCAGGCAGATCCAGCAAAACGCCAGGCCCTGTAACCCTGTCTGACACCCCAGATATTTGCGTATTTGCTTCTCTGATATTTATGGGTAATTGATTCCATAGTTTTGGGGCGTAATTGGCAAAGGCAGCATCACCAATCTTCTTATGGCTGCTTCCGGCAACCTCTAATAGGCCTGCATTTGATGATCGCAGTGTTCTAGCTGGTGTGTAGTTTATAATAGAGTTAGCAATGTAGCTAGGTCCTTGTCCGTGTAGAGCTTTGTATGTGAGGAATAGGACCTTAAAGTCAATTCTGAAGGTAACAGGGAGCCAGTGTAAAGTAGCTAGGACAGGACTAATGTGTTCTCTCCTTTTAGTTTTGGTTAATAATTTAGCTGCAGAATTTTGAATGAGCTGTAGTCTTCCAGTGTTTTTTTTGGGGAAGACCAGCGAAAAGTGCGTTACAGTAGTCCAGCCAGCTGGATATAAAAGCATGAATTAACTTCTCTGCATCATTTTGGTCTATGAATGGTCGTACCTTTGCCATATTACTCAGGTGAAAGAAAGCAGTTTTGGTCACTTTATTAATGTGGGAGTTGAAATTCAAATCTGAGTCCAGGATTACACGGAGACTTGTCACCTCTGGTTTAAGCCAGGGGGTTAAACTTCCTAGATTCTTAGTAAGCATCTCTCTTTTGGATTTGGGGCCACATAGTAGGACTTCAGTTTTGTGTTCATTTAATTTAAGAAAGTTATCATTCATCCATTTGTTTATTGCCAACAGTCAGCTGGTAATGGAATTGATGGCCGTTGCATCGTTGGGTTCAGTGGATATATATAGTTGTGTGTCGTCCGCATAGCTATGGAAATTCATGTTATGTTCTCTGATTATGTCACCGAGTGGTAACATATAAAGAGAGAAAAGTAATGGACCTAGGCAGCTTCCTTGAGCAACCCCGTAGCAGTTCCTTAGACCTATGGTCTCCTAAATTAACATAAAACTTCCTTCCTGTGATATATGATTTCATCCAGTTCAATACACTATCCGTGAACCCAATAAGCTTTTCCAGTCTATTGATTAGGATGTTGTGATCAATGGTATCAAATGCTGCACTGAGATCTAAAAGGATAAGGATAGAGACTTTATTTGCATCACAGTTTAGTCTGAGGTCGCCAATTATTTTGGTGAGATTAGTTTCAGTACTGTGATATTTCCTGAAACCTGACTGCGAGACTTCCAGAATGTTATTTTCTTCAAGAAAATAATTTAGTTGGACTGAAACTATCTTTTCCAGTACTTTACTAATAAATGGAAGGTTTGATATTGGTCTGTAATTTGCAAGTAGACTGTTATCCAATTTGGGTTTCTTTAATAGGGGCTTTACAACAGCTGTTTTGAAGGCATCTGGGAAGACGTCAGTTCTACGGATGTGTTAATAATCTCTAGCACCGGACCTGAGACACTATCAAACACTCGCTTAAAGAATGTTGTGGGTATAGGATCAATATCTGAGGTTGTGGAGTTAGATTCACTGACAATTTTTGAAAGTTCACTAAGTGTGATACAGGTAAATGTGCTCATGGTTATGTTGCAGAATCTACTAATGTCAGTTTCGACCCCACTATTACGAGTACTAGCTCTGATCAAAGTTATTTTGTTCTTGAAGAACAAATTAAGCTCTTCACATTTAACTGCTGAGGATGGCGGGGGGACAGGGACAGTGTTTAGCAGCAGGTCAATGGTGGAGAAAAGAACTCTGGAGTTTCTGGCATTTTCTGTAATAATGTTGGAAAAATATTCTCTCCTCGCTAGACGGATGGTTTTGTTGTAGGTGGTTAGTGTATTTTTATACATATTGTAGTGGATAGTGATCTTTGTTTTCCTCCATTTTCTCTCTGCTGCACGGCATTTTCTTTTCGTTTCACTAACATTTTTATTTCTCAGCCATGGGGGGGTTCTGCTTGTGGACTTCTTTTTGGTTTTCAGTGGTGCAACAGAGTCTAACACAGATAATAGTGCATCATTGAGGTTCTCTACCATTTCATTCAGAGAGCAATCATGACTAGTTGGCTCATATAGAGCAAATTGTTCAGAAAATTTCATCATAGCTGTATTGTCTAAATGTCTTCTTTGGACTAAGAGTTCTTTTGTGGTTTTTGTTGGGATGATTTCCACATTAAAAAGTATACAATGATGGTCTGAGAGGGGTAGATCAGTTATTGAGATATTATTGATATTTAGTCCAGTTGTTATCACTAGATCTAGTGTGTTTCCGTGCCAGTGTGTTGGGTCTGTTATGTATTGAGTTAGATTGAGACTGTCTAAGAGATTTAAGAGCTCAATACTTCTTGGGTCGGCTTTTTTATTTACTAGGATATTTAAGTCTCCGTTTAAAACTACTTTGTCATATCTAGTGACACAGTGATAATAGTTCAGAGAATTCTTGTATGAATATTGGCGAGTGCTTGGGTGGCCAATATATAATGACAAAAAGTATTGATTCGGTTTTGAGCTCTATAGCAACATATTCATATGAGGTGAATTCACCTAGCTCAGTGATTTTGAACAATAGTTCAGAGGAGAAGATAGCTGCGACTCCTCCACCTTTTTTGGATTTCCTAGAAACTTGGTGGAAGCTGTAATCTGGCGGACACGCTTCTATTAAAGTTGCTGTTGCCGTGTCGTTGTTTAGCCAGGTTTCTGTTAAACAGATGCAGTCTAATTTGTTTTCTTTGACCAGATCATTAACTAGAAATGTTTTGTTATTTAGTGATCTAACATTTAGAAGGGCCAGTTTCATCTGTGGGGTATTAACAGATAAAACAGGGCTTGATAAATCTGTTTGAAGAATATGGATAGTTCTGTGACTTCTAACACTAGTTTCAGGTTTGTAACCATGCATTTTACCATGCCATTTTCTGTTTGTGATGATGACCGGTATGTCTAATGAAATAGCATGGTGGCTGTCCTAGCGTAGCTTTTCATTGGGAAAGTCTATATCACTGAGCTGTTCCATCACAAGGGAATTCATCCGGGGGGTGCAGATCTGTGCAAGGCCCATGTCCTTGCAGGAGGCTGTTTGAATGTTCTGTTCCATGGGAGGTTGTTTGGAATGTGTCAGTCAGCTTAGACACAACAGGGATAGGGGGAGCAACTTGATTTGTGGTCAGGAGCACGTGACTGATGTTTGCTGTTAGTAGTTGAGATCCTCTACGGTTTGGGTGGAGTTCGTCAGCTTGAAAACGGTCTGCACAGTTCCAGAACACATTAAAATTATCGATAAATCTCAGTTTGTGTGCCAGACAGACAGATGCCAACCATGTGTTGAAAGATAGTAGTCGATTGAAGGCTTCTTTTCCTCTTCGAAAGCATGCAATTGGTCCACTGATGAATACATCTTGATATCTGTTGTGTGTTCAGTAGCTGGGTGAAATGTTTTTTAAGTATCTCAGTGCCAGTTTTCTTGTGAAGGATATCAAATGAGCCAGTGTGGATGATAATCTTAGGGTTGTTTGGTTTATTGTTGAGGATTGTTAGTACCTCTGACGACAGTTCCTCGACAGATGTGTTGCTAAGACAAGTATTTTCTGTCTTTGCCAGTTTAACATGTGCTGTCATGGCATCTCCAATCAAGATAGTGGCCATATGTGGTGTTGTGTTTGCATTTCTAACGTTTGCCTTATTTGTAGCTGTGGAGCCAGTCCTTATCTTATTTGGGTTAGCAATGAAAGGTCCTTGTGCTAGACTAAGGTTAGCCACTGTGTCAGTGCTAGCAATAGATTCTATAGTGCTAGCAGCGTTAGCTCCTCTAAGAGCTGATGGTCTGTGGATAGTCTTAGCATCAAATCAAATCAAATTTATTTGTATAGCCCTTTTTACACGCAAGCATGTCACAGAGGGCTTCACATACGCCCATAGAACTGCCCCTCAACCAACCTAAACCCTCAAGGAAGACAAGGAAAAACTCCCAGAAAAACTCCCAACGGGAGAAAAAATTGAAGAAACCTTGGGAGGAGCAATTCAGAGAGGGATCCCCTCCTCCAGAGACGGTTGGCAAGAGAGAGGAGCAGAACACAAGCTAAACATAGTCATACAGTGTCAATGGGTTTTGAAACACCAAAAATCCATTGTTCGGCTTTATAGACGTTGGATGGGACCTGGAAACTCGCTGTTGGCCGTCATGGAGGCTGGGTTCCGGTTGACGACCTGGTCCAGCGTTGGTAGACCGACGACCAGGCAGGTCCTGACAGCTCAGACCCCCCACACCACAAGGGATGTGTGGGGGGGACAGAGAGGAGAACAGGGATTAGAGAATGCCAGGAGCAGCTAACAGTTTCAGTCGTAATAGAATGAGATCCCCACCGGTCAAGTGTGGACTAGTGCAGCAATTTAACAAAGCTAAGAGGGTATTTGATGCAGCCCCACACACCAAGACAGCGACAGCCCCCCTTGGTTGGAACATGAAATCTGTTCCAGGGGAAACAACTCTAAAAAAGGTTATATTTATACGAATAAGGATGAAAACAACCAGCCCCCCGTTGTCTCCAACTAGTAAACTATAACAATTAAAATATACAGCAACGGAACTATTACAGTAACAATATACAATAACAGGTTTACTTTATTTGTAACATTTAAATGGGCAGTGTGAACACAAGCTAAAATTAAAATTTAAAAGTTACATGTGATACACACATAGGCAAACGCACACCCCAGGTTTACATAGAAAGTACACACATTTAACAATCATAGGATTGACTAAACAGGAACGTTTTTAATCTAGTTTTAAATGTCGAAACAGTATCAGCCTCCCTAATTGAGACAGGTAATTTGTTCCAGAGAAGAGGTGCTCTATATGAGAACGCCCTACCTCCAGCAGTTTTTTTCTTAATTTTGGGTATTACCAGATAGCCGGCATCTTGAGATCTTAGAGTCCTTGCGGGGCAATAGGGTGCAAGGAGACCGGAGAGGTACAGTGGTGCCAATCCATGTAGAGATTTGTAAGTTAGTAGTAAAACTTTGAAATCAGCTCTGGCTTGGATAGGGAGCCAGTGTAAAGAGATAAGAGTAGATGTTATATGATCAAACATTTTCTTGTTTTTGTCAATAGTCTAGCAGCAGCATTTTGTACCCGCTGTAAATTTGTCAAGTAGGTAATTGGGAGGCCAGAGAACAACACATTGCAGTAGTCCAATCGGGACGTAACAAAAGCATGTATTAGTTTTTCAGCATCATCCTTTGAGAGGAATTTTCGTATTTTGGCAATATTACGTAGATGGAAAAATGCAGTTCTGGTGATTTGTTTAATATGGTACTCAAACGAAAGGTCTGGGTCCAATGTGACTCCAAAATTTTTTACCAACTGGCTTTGAGATACTTTGACACCATCTAAGTTTAAGGTCAGATTGGATAAATTATTTCTGTATTTTTTAGGGCCGAAAATTTGAACCTCGGTTTTATCCGAATTAAGAAGAAGGAAATTTGCTGTCATCCAAGTTCTCAACCCGGAAACACATTTTTCCATAGCATGTGGAAATTCTCCAGGCTTTATGGACATATATAGTTGAGTATCATCTGCATAACAGTGAAAATTTACCCCAGAGCTTCTAATTATGTTTCCTAAAGGCAACATATAGAGTGAAAATAACAGAGGGCCTAGAACTGAACCCTGTGGTACTCCGTATTTTACAGTAGTGCTCCTGGATGAGCAACCATCATAGTGGACATATTGTGATCTATCAGATAGATACGATCTAAACCACTGAAGTGAAGTACCAGAGATCCCAACATAGTTCTCCATACGCTCCAGGAGAATCTCATGATCCATACCTTGGATCTTTATAATCCTGTGATATTGTTGTCTGATTAGACTTGATAGGGGGTCGAACAGCGCCCCGAGAGGGGCTTGGAGTAAAATGGGGGACTCCCAGTCGGAGCAGACGATGATATGTTGGATTTGCATGTGTGTAGTAGCTACCATCATGGTGTGTCGGCAATCCGGGCTCTTCATGTTGGTTAGCTGCGTGGCTAGCACTCCTGTGCCTCTTCGCCTTGGATTCCACACACAAGGGAGAGAAAGTTCCCAATGGTTCAAATCTGTTTCTGGGTGGGACAGGAGGAGAGGTGATGCGGGAAGAGTTTCTGCCTCGCTTTTTTGGCTTTTTATCCTTGGCGCCAGTCCCATCTCCGATGAAGGTAGAGGCAGCGCTAGGCCTCTTTGGTTTAGCGCCGAGAGCAGGCCATGACTCATCTGGTCCATTGGCCGGTGGAGAGAAAGCTGGTTCCAAGGGTGGCTCATTAGCCGGTAGCTTAGCCTCCGGGCTAGGTAGCATGGAATCTATAAAGTCTTCGTTCTCTCTGATATTTAAGAGGGTTCTGACTCTTAACTCCAGTTCGACTATCCTCTGAGTAAGTTGTTTGCAGTCATTGCAAGCAATTGTTCTACAGGGAACACGCTTTACGTTGCTTGCCTGTGGTCAGTCTGGGAGAGCAGCCCAAAATACTTCTGTTCTCCTTTGGCTTCAGTCCCTCAGGTTGTTCCTTTTCGTGGTTGTAGTCAATTCACTTGATTTTGAATAATATCATCGAAAACTATCCAAATTACTGAAACTTCAGAGCATTTCTCCGTGAAGCCAAGCAGGGAAGCAAGCAGGGAAGGTCAGGGGGAGGAGAGGGAAAGAAAATGCGACTGCCTTCGTTGAGAGCAAGATGAGAGTGTAGCAGATACTTATCCAAAGCGACGTCCAAGAGAGCTTTAGTGCTAGGTCACGACCATAACAACGAGACATCCCCAAAACAAACGACGTACAGGCCGAGGCACAGCCCAGTAGACCACGGGAAACGCCCGCACCAGAACACGCCAACCTACCGAGCCCAGCAATGCGCGGCCAACCACTCCAGATCCAACACGGACCAGTCCAGAGTCAATGACCACATAGACGTGCAGGTTAGATCCTGCGAAAACGCAGTGCTACACGCAGACAGACATAACACACGTTGTCCCGCCGAATCACGGCCAGTCGGCCACATACCCACATTAGACCAAGTGTTCCAGAAGATTCAGCCCCACACAGCGGAATCCGCCAAATAACGACCTTACCCTAAGACACAATCAGCCGATTAAACATAAAGCACCCTATGTCGCACTAGCAAAGCAGAGTGCAACGATATCCTGATTAAATAGCCCGCCCTGCTAATAAGGTGTGCCCCTACTGCGTGATATGACGCGCTGCCAGTGACACGCTGCTAATGAGACGCTATGTCTCGCGTCCCCCTGCATGAACCAGCTCCGCTTGTTTCTGTGTTGAGGTCCAGTCTCGTTCTGTTGAGTCCCTGTCAAGTTCTTTTGAGGTCAAGTGTGGTTCCCCTTACAAAAAAGAAGTATATTAAAGTATACTATAAGTATACATAAATATGGATATTACACTTTTAGTTCACTTTTGATATACTTTTAAGAAGTATGCTTAGAAAATTGTTTACTTTTGAAATATTTTTAAGTATGCTTTGAAAATAGTTCACTTTTGCAAGAAGTATACTTAAAAAATAGTTCACTTTTAAAATACTTTTAAGAAATATGCTTAGAAACAGAAAATGGTATACATTTCTTCTGGAGTAGGATGTGCGTTTTCTACTATTATACAGCAAAAACAATCAAAATAATTCAAAAGTACATTACAAGTTACATTTTTTAGATCCATCTCATTCTAATTATTCATGTCTATGAAAATCTTTTATGCATTGCACATTGAATCTTTTTTTCTATTGAAGCTGTAACCTTTATTACTGTCAAAACATTCTGAAGCCCTATAATCTTATACTAATAATTGTCGATTAGAGTATTAATGGAAAAAAAACAAACAAAAAACAAAAAAAACTTGAGAAACTACTTGAGAAAGAAGCAGACAGAAGGGTTGCATTATGCATTTGAAGGTTATATTGTCAAACTGACTGAAGAACTTAATAACAACGTTAAATAATGAAGATAGTGTGGCTCATCGGCTAATTAATTCCCATGATGCAAGGCGGTAAATAGGGTTAAAATTTGCTGACAAGTTTGTTCGAAATACAAATGTAACTTCGTGAATTTCATTTTTTAAATGTGTCTGCTTTGAATGTAGTGTTTTGTTGCGTGGTAATTGTCATTGTTGTGCTGGTTTACCATTGTAACCATGAGTTAAATGACTGTTACATTTGATAAGAACAGCTGGATTCTTGCAACATTGATGCTTATGCGGTGAATAGCTTTTTTCAGGTAAGAATCTTCTGTGAAATGTTGCGAGGGCCCCGTTCTTGCTAAGTGACTCAAGATCTGAGGCGTTTGAGGGGCCCCTAAACATTTTAATGCAATAGTAAGTAATAGTAAAATTACATTTAGAAGTTTACTTCTTGAAGTACTTACATTAAATGAAAGTGCATTTGAAAGTATTGCAAAGTATACTTTGAGGCTCTTTAGGAAATATCCTTCATGAAATGAAAGTGCACTACACAAGTTACTTTAGAGTATTCCAAGGTATACTTTTAAGTACTTTAGGAAGTATACTTGATGAACTGAAAGTGCACTACACAGGTTACTTTAGAGTATTCCAAAGTATACTTTGAAGTACTTTAGGAAGTATACTCGATGAACTGAAAGTACACTACACAGGCTACTTTAGAGTATTCCAAAGTATACTTTGAAGTACTTGAGGAAGTATACTTGATGAACTGAAAGTGCATTACGCAGGCTACTTTGCAGTATTCAAAAGTAAACCTTGAAATACACTATAGGTGTACTTTAAAGTGTACTAAATGACCTAAAAAGTGGGCCAATTCAGTTTACTTAGTACAAAAAAAGTATATAAATAAGTACACTGCTAGTATACTTTAAGTAACATGATAATAGTATACTTTTTATTAGTGCTGTCAGTTTAATGCGTTATTAACGGCGTTAACGCAAACCCATTTTAATGGCGTAAATTTTTTTATTGCACGATTAACATTCTTTTTGACCAAGCAAACTTTGTAGTTTTTTTCACATGCTGTTGCAGCTACTGACGTTAGAAAAACTATAACACCACACTGGATCTAGCTAGACAGGAAACAAAGCAACAGACACACCGCACACAGTTGTTTGGGCTTGCGAACCGGCTAAAGAGTAGTAGGCTAACGTTTTGAGTGGATGGCGAGCGCGAGACGGCGAAATGGATGCCAATAAGATTCTGAAAGGAACATTTACTTTTATAAAGTTGCCAAATGGTTCCATTGACAAGACCAAAGTGGTCTGTGTGTGTTTTGTCGTTGTGAACTGAGCTATCATCGCAGCACGTCCTGTCTGAAATACCACCTTGATGGCCAAGCACACAGCTGATGCAAATGCTCCACCCCCTCGTCAAAGCCAGGTGATTGCAATGTTGTTTTCAATAAAATAAAATAAAATGTTTGCAGTAAGCAATCCGATCCACTTACCATGTTGATAAGAAAATATATACAAATTGATAACAAATAATGGGACAAAAAGAAATCAATGGACATTTAGAATAGATAAAAATGTGCGATTAATTGCGATTAATCTCGAGTTAACTATGGCATTAATGCGATTAATCGCGATTGAATATTTTAATCGTTTGACAGCCTTACTTTTTATTCTAAGTATACTTACAAAATAAACTTAAAGTATAGTTATTTTTTGTAAGGGTCTGTATGCCTAGTCTGGAAGGGTTATCCATGGTTTGGTGTAATGGGGCCTTAAGGATGAATTACGACATCTACAGAGTGTTGTGAATGAGACATCTGCCCACAAACCCCCCGACAGGACAAAGGCCTGATGTCTGTGTTCCTGGAGCTGATAAGACCAACCTGACATAAAACACATTGACCACAGTTGTGTCTGTTGCTGAACAGGCTCAATGGTGTTATAGAACTGCTTGTTCCAGGCTGTCCACATTGCTACAGTAGACCCACATCTCTTGGGAAGGTTAAGACACACTGCCAGCACCAGAATGAAACTGGTCAGCAGGCAGCGGTTCCAATGACAAGGTACCTGGAAGTAAAGGAAGAGACCGTGGGTCCCATGTCCCTCCTTCAGTCTGAACAGCATCTCTAAGGTCTCAGGGAGGAAAACAAACTTCTCCACTATTGATATGTCTAGACCAGGGGTTCCCAATCCTGGTCCTCGGGCCTCCCTGCCCTGCATGTTTTAGATGTTTCCCTGCTTCAACAGACCTTATTAAAATGAATGGTCGTTATCCAAGCCTGATAAAGACCATTCATTTGAATCCGGTGTGTTGGTGCAGGAAAACATCTAAAACATGCAGGGCAGGGAGGCCCGAGGACCAGGATTGGGAACCCCTGGTCTAGACTATGGAGTGGAATGTGTTTTACGGTGCTGATGAGGTTAGGAATGTATGTGTGTGTTGGTCCAAGGTCCACAGAGTTTCTGGCTTGTTTGTTTGCCTGTCTGGCAGACTGTTTGAGTGTCAGACTATGTATCTCTGAGCCAATATAGCTCTGAGCTGATTAATAAGCTCTATCTGTCAGTCTGCTCTCCACCTCAGCCTGACCTGCCAATCACGGCCTGACCTACCAATCATCACATCACATGGGGGCGTGTTCAATAGCTTATATACCAATGGCGTACTGAACACGCCCCCATCCTTGTTGTTTTATTGAGCATACACACACACACACTGGTCCGCATGTCACATCCTTTAGCTTCACTTAGACCATGTGTGTACATTTACAGGAGCTTGAACTGGCAGAGCGGTTCCTTCCATTTGATCAATTCTGCCCTTCCGACTGCTCCTTTAATGGTTAGGGTAATGGAGGACTGGCAGAGAGAGAAGAGGGTAGGAGGAGAGGAGAGAGGAGGCAAGAGGAGAGGACAAGAGGGGAGAGGAGAGGAGGGGAGAGGAAAGATGAGGAGAGGGGCAGAGGGAAGAAGAGAAAGGGTGTGAAAGGAGAGGAAAGTGTGTGTGTGTCACACTAATTTACCAGACGAAGGTTTACATGTTCACTTTACATTATATTCATTAGATTCCACTGAGTCACATCTCTCTGTAGATGTTGACACAGAGGCTATCTGCTGGATCTAGAGAAGGCTGCAGATGCCCTTCCTGCTTCCCTCCCTACCTACCTCACTTTCTATCGGTCTGTCTGTATGGTGTGACTTTATTAGACCTTCTCTCTATAAATACTCTATCATTATGGGATGTCTGAGATGCCGTGAAGATCACAGCTCTAAGGTCGACAATTATCATTTATTGAACCAGATCAAAGGCTTGGTCTGATGCCAGATCTGGGAATATCTGTTTTTCTGCTTGGTTGTGTATTGAGACCTGGTGCATGGTTAATTGGGGCAGTTATAGCCTGCTATGATGGTACTGATGAAGACATTAGTCTTTATCAGTAATCTTTAAAGGCTACGCAGGAGACCGAGAGGGGGTACAGACGGAGGAGATAAAAGACAACGAGTGGAGGGAAGTCAAGTTCTCTCTCTGGAGAAAGTAAGTTCACAACAGTGTGCTCAAGCAACATCCTCCTGGTTACTCTTATTATGGGAGTGCGAGGTCCCGTTGTCCTTCTACACCTGAGGAGGAGACACCAGGCATCTCCCCAAAGACTAGTTAGAGCCTGTTCCCCTAGCGCAACAAGAGCACATGAGGACTGGAGAGGAGGGTGGGAGCAGCGGGGAGCTTCTTCTTTGAAATAATTCCTTTATGACACCTCCTCTCCCCCTTTTGTCCCCCTCCTGCCACCCTCCTGCCCCCATCCTTCCCCCCTGGTCCTCCCGCCCGCTCGGCGACAGGGAAATGTAATAGAAACAACAGATATGGAGTTATGCTATCAAACAGACACACATCCGCACACACTCGCGCACACACATACCTTTTCCACTCAGGCTACTGGGGAATGCTGGTGCCCAGAATAGCACTGGGCTGTTTGTGTGTGTGTCTGTCATTCAGAATGCCATGCTGTGACAGTCTAGTGATAGTCAGCCCACCTGCCTCTGTGCTGAAAGAAACCAGCTCCTCCAACACACACACACACATGCAGCCACACACACACTGTCAATAAAGGATATCAGTTTCTGGGAACGATTGTATGTTTTTGAGAGTATGTGTGTGGGATAAATGTGTGAGTGTGTGTGGGAGGGCCCCGAAGGGGGTCTGAAGTGGTTGTGTCCATTAACACTTGGTCTATAGACACAGTGAGGTGTGTGTGTGATAACATCCATGACTCCACACCCTCACACTTCCTCTTCTCTGGCCAGGCAGAGCAGGGGGCTGACGTGCTGGGACGGGGAGAGGTGGGGGGGGTGAATGTGGTCTGGGCCTTTTAACTTCCCCTCATTCTTACCTCCACCCCGTTACAACTTTGTGTGTGTGCGTGCATGTATGTATGTGTTTGTGTGGTTTGTGTGTGTCTGCGTATGTGTCACATTGGATGAGCATGTGGTGACATTGCTTTGGGCTGGCGTCACCACATTAACTGGCACCTTCCTGACTGTCTAGTTCGGGGGTACTCAATAGGCAGGTCGCGGTCCGGATCCAGACCCAGACAATACAATTTGGACCAAAATCAACATTCTAATTTAGTCATGATCCAAGCAAGGTTTCATTGGTGCGTGATTTCACGCCTATATTGTTTTCCTACTAAATGTGGTTTCTGTCATCTGTGTCCAATCCAAAGATCCAATCAGGAGCTATAATAGTAATCACCATGACAACTCACTCACTCACTCAACGTTGGCCACAACATCTGTGGGTCACGCAGGTTGTGTGTGTCATTCACAACAATGCAGGCTAATCGATTTGCTAATGGTAGCCTACCTGTTTCTTCTTTAGCAAAGATCATGGCATGACAAAACCCAGCAAAACTCCTACTCTAAATCCAGTGTTGCGCCTGAACGCGTTCATTTAACAAAAGTTCATGAACTCGAGAGCGGTATTGCAGACAGATAGAGATTTCCATCTTTTTTTTGTTAAAAAAAGGGAGATTCCTCCCTTCAATGCAAATTGTGGTGGGGGGGGATGGGGGAAGTGCTGGTTGTGTATTGCCTGCCGCACTATCTGATTAAAATGACAGTTCTCTCTACAGTCAGTGCTTGCGCAAGAAGGTGGAACGTACGGTGGCCCTGAAGTGCAAAAGACCCCCCCTAATATGAATACATCCCCCAAATGAAAACACTCCCCCCGAAACCGAGTCAACTCCCCCCAAATCGGATGACTTGTTCACCTCCCCCCAATACAAAAACACGCTCCCCCAAATGGAAAACGACATTACATTAACTCTAAAACACATTACATTAACTCTGAACGGAAAGGGTAGGTACTAACACTTCAGCGCTGATTGGATGCAGTAGGCTAACTAACAACATAAGAAATTGATCAACAGAAGTACCAAATGCAATAGCCTGACAGAGTTACGTGCACCGGGACATTTGTTTGGCCATCGAAGAATGTAGCAAATAGTACGATACTTATGCAAAAGTATTGCATGTTAAATGTAAAAATCCATAGCCAAACAACTATATCCTGGTCCACGTTACTCTGTCATTGTGGCATTTTGTTCTAGTAGTTGACTATTAGTTCTTTCTTCTGACAAGTCCTGCTTCCTTCAACTGCGTTTTTAGCGTGCGCATTGTACTTATTTTAATATTGTGAAACGTTAACAGCATATCTGAGATTGTTTCATAGGAATTACCATGATTATAAGAGTGGTGTCATGACTCTGAATTGTTAACACAAATGTTTCCTCTTTCCTTCCAACCAAAACGATTAAGTTCATGATAATGACAGAGTTACGTTAACTAGTTGTTTGGCTATCGATGTTTAAGTTTAACACGCAATTTATGCTGTTGCATTAGTAGCCTATGCTACATGCTTCGATACCCAAAAAATAGCCTGGTGCACGTAACTCTGTCAGGCTATGGCATTTTGTAATTCTGTCAATCAATTTCTTATCTTGTTAGTTTGCCTACTGCATCCAATCAGCGCTGAATTGTAGTACCTACCCTTTCCGTTCAGAGTTAATGTAATGTCGTTTTCCATTTGGGGGAGCGTGTTTTTGTATTGGGGGGAGGTGAACAAGTCATCCGATTTGGGGGGAGTTGACTCTTTTTTGGGGGGGTTGTTTTCATTTGGGGGATGTACTCATATTAGGGGGGGTCTTTTGCACTTCAGGGCCACCGTAGGAACGTGAGGGAGATACCCTTTCCAAAACTTGTAAGGGCGTAATAGTTTGTGAAAGACCCAAAGAAACACAAATATCCGATGAGGCAAAATCCTGGATAATTTTGGAATCCCTGCCCCGGACACATTTTTTGGGTCTCGAAAAGAGGACGTGTCCGGGTAAAAGAGGACGTCTGGTCACCCTAGTTTTATTCTGTAATGAATGTTTGTTAATTAATTAATTTTCAACCAATAGCTAAATTAAAATTACAAAGAGGGAAATTCGCAACTTTTACTTGCTCCCTCAATTTCATCGCAACAAACACCCAAAAAACACCACAACTTTCATTGCAACTTTTTGGAAAAGCTCCCGCAAAATCAGGAATTTTAGCCCGCAACTATCACAAAAAATGCCCACGAAATCCTGGGGGGACTAGTTTTATCTGCAATTAGACGGTTGCCCTTGTCAAAAGTTGTAGAGTTTACGTGAAACGTCACTATGACACAAAGCATAGACACTTTGAACAAAATTACCCCCAGAACTCTGAGGTAAGGGCCAGAAACATAAACCATCACTGTTCCGGATCCTGGACTGAATGGAAATTTGGTGAGTGGACCTTTTGGGTTTCTAATTGAGTACCCCTGGTCTAGTTGGTCACAATTAACTAAAGGAACCTATCACACTAATGTGGTCTATACTAGACCTATCACACTGCTGCTGTCGCAGACATCTGTGTTTGTGAACACTATAAATACACACAGTCCCCAAACACACGCTACACACACACTCTACACACACACAGTCCACAAACACACTCTACACACTCTTGCATCATTACTGTAAATAGGAGCAACCATTGCTGATTAAACAGACCAGACAGTCTTTCTTCTGTTTACTCTCTGTCTTGCTGTTCTTACTCTGTTGTTGATTCATTAAACATGAAGGAATTTGCAACCTTCTGAGGTGGTCTCTCAACAGTCTGAAAAGCTTCTCACCAGACAAGAAGACATGGAGACATGCAATCCTGCTTTAGTCAGGGTCATGAATTAAGGACATTCAGAGCACAGGGGGTCACTCACCAACATTTCCAAAGAGAAACAACAGACAAAGATGATGTTGTTGTTGTTGTAGGAAATGTCCAGACGGGTTTGACTGTCTGAAGGCGGGTCGTAATCCTAACTACGGCTACACAAGCTTTGATTCCTTCGGCTGGGCCTTCCTGTCCCTCTTCAGGTTAATGACTCAGGACTACTGGGAAAACCTCTACCACCAGGTAAGAGTGTATGTTCAAGTCCAGAATGTGTGTGTTTGTGTACGTCAGTGTGTTCACCTTTGTGGGTGTCTGCAGACCCTGCGCTCAGCAGGGAAGACCTACATGGTGTTCTTCGTAGTGGTGATCTTCCTGGGATCGTTCTACCTGGTGAACCTGATCCTGGCCGTGGTGGCAATGGCCTACGAGGAGCAGAACCAGGCCACCATTGCTGAGGCCTGGCAGAAGGAGAGGGAGTTCCAGCTCGCTGTGGAGAGGCTGAAGAGGGAGCAGCAGGTCAGAACGAGAGAGAGAGAGAGAGAGAGAGAGAGAGAGAGAGACTAACCCCCCTATTTTGACGATCTGAAACGCAAGTATCAAAACGCAAAGCGCAAGTAACTTTGTGGGAGTGACTTCAGCTTGGTTGTTATTTTGCCGGCGGGATAAATGACTTTGCGCCTGGCGGAAATCTAAAAAGGGTTGGTCTGAAGTAGCTACATTATTAATGGGTGTGGTTTGGGCGTAACGTGCAATAAACCAATCAGAGCATCATCTCACATTCCCTTTAAGAGCCGCGCTTGTCCCATGGCGAATTGCTATAATAACGGCGGATTTGCCAGGCGCACGCCAGGAGCGGTTCACAGGAGGAGACTGACGTTCTCGTCAGAGCCGTAAAAGATAGAGAAATGACATTGTATGGGAAAGGCAGAGCAGTTTTCTCATTGCACTAAATTGCCCGCTCATGCTGTTCATTCAAATTATGATTATTATTTTTACATATATTTTATTTTTTCAATTGTTATAGGTTATTTTTAAATTGTTTAGTTCTTAGAATTAGTTTAACTAATGTACTTTTGTACTTACTTTATACCCGTTTATTGTTTGCACCTTCCTGCCACAGTAAATCGCATATTTGTGTAACATAAGCTTCAAGGCGACTAAACCGAATTCTGATTCTGATGGGCATAGGAGAAGAAACCTAACCAAAATCAGCTTCGGTTAAACAGTCATGGGAGGAAATTGCCACAGTTGTTACAAATAAAGTTCACATACATAGAAATTTCTTATGAAAATCTTTTTATAATCATTGAAGAAATGTAACACGCCATAAATCAAAACAATGTAACGTAGCTTCGCAGAAAGAAGACCCTGGCCTCGCCAGCAGTGCGCACTGACCAAGTTGGCGCCCTTAAAATAGCATCTGAATAATGCGCCATTGACTTTAAACCACGTTTTTCCTGGTCAGTAGCTGAATTGTTTTTCGGAAACTGCAAGATAGCACCAGGGAACGTTTGAAAAGTCGGCTTTGCGTCGAGTGCAAACTAGGAATGACACTTGCGCCGTTGACTAAGTCAATTGCGCTGGGTGCAAGATAGGGCCCTAAAACTATCTTTGCTTTGCAGGTATCCCAGAAGGCTCAGGACACCGACTCGATGATGTCACCAGACCCTTCCCCTTTTACCCTACATGATGATCATGCGTTGGACAGGAGGCGCAACACGGGTTTAGGGGGTGTAGCTGAGGAGGGGGAGAACCAATCAGAGGACAGGATGCTGAAGATGGAGTCGGTGGACGGAGGCAGGGTGAGATGTTATAGTTTTTTACAATTGCTTACACTTTTTTCCAAATGCTTAAGCACAATTATGAAAACAGGGCTCACTGTGTCAAAACACAACACACGATTCACACAACCAGACACACAAGTAGCAGAACACCTCCAACCTTTTGCAAAATGAAACACCCCGTTCAAAACCATACAATCATTTATAAAAAAACAATTCTTTCACCGTATGCTATACACACGGTTCATAAAATGTGACTCTGTTTGAACCAGTTACACACTGTTGTGCACAATATAAAACACTCTTAGAGTAACTATTCTTTTCTAATGATATAACTTGATTGATTTTGTCAGAGATATTGTTACAGTAGAGTATGTAAAGTGAATATGTTGACCAAACACAACACACATGACCAGTACTGCACACTGATGACAATATTTACTGTATTTCTCCAAATTGTCCACGTAAAGGTTGCATTTTGTGCAAAAAATCTGAACATATTTCAAATTGAATACTGCATAGTTGGCTACATACTGTAAACACAGCAAATACATCTGTGGAGACCCATGAAAGTATTCAGCAAATGAAATACAGTACATTGTTTTAATCATTGCATGTGTACAAAAAAGGTACTGGTGTAGTGCATGTATGTAGGCTACATTTTACTGTACTGTACTGTAGACAGTAGAGTATAGTAGTTTTCATCTGTGCTCTTGACGAAATGTCCAAATTACTGTTGCAACAGTATCTTCTGAGGTTGGGCTGAACTCTCTATTCAGCCTTTCTCTATGTGGCCCCATGGTTCACAACATGGTCAACCAATGTTGCTCAAATTTCATTCGATACTGTAAATTTGGCCCTATTCTTCCACGGCCTCCAGGTCTACTTATCTCTCTCCCTACCACTCTTCTTCCACGGGCTTCTCCCTCTTCCTCTTCCTGCAACATTGCCTTCCATTTTTGATGAGGACAGGTACACTGACCTGTTGCCTTTTTATAGTGCTTACACCTGATTACAATGTTTACAATTAAGTAAATGCAATTTCAGTTTTTCTTGATTGCTAACACACAAAAATGGTGTGTGTAAGCCATCCTCACACAACCAGCGAAATTCAAACACCCTTAACAACCAATTATCCATGTGTAAGCATTAACAAACAAAAATACTCAACAAGCAATCAGGGGTTTGGAATGAATAAAAAGGTAAACTCACCTGTACTTTGAAATCATGGATGCAAATATCAGAGGAAGAGGCAGAATTGTCAGAATGACCCAGAATGAACAGTACTGCAGTGTACTCAAGCCCTGTTACCCAGGTGAAAATGGTCTTTGTTCCCCAAATTACAATTTACAGTAATGAATTTGTGTTGTTGACTAACAGTGCTACTATTTGTATACTGTAACCACTACAGTAACAAGAGCCCAAAATGCAATTGTTGTATAATGTGAATAGAAAATAAATATCCTGTAAGGACAATTGCAATTGACAATTGCAATTTTTATGATTTACATCATGTCAAACTCATGAGGTGGAACATATCTCAAATTCAGGGACACGTTATAGTTACGGGTTCATTATTTTTTTTTAGAATAGTGTTTTCAATTCCTCCCAGCAGTGTGTAAAGGGTATTCAGAAGGCTGATTTTATTTGAGCGCTTTGTGTGTATTTTGAATGCAAAGTTTGGTTTCTAAGACAGATAATATGGCTTTGACTACAGTGTGTGATTCAAAAGTGGGTCAAAAGTCAAGGGTTTGGCCAAACAGTGTAAATATGAAGATGTGTGTTTAGAATTTAAAGAAAACACAGTACACATTCAAGAAATTGTCTTAGCAATTGAGAAAAACTGTAAGTGACATCATCTTATATGTCTGTATGTAATGTAGAAAAGTGTATTTAGTGATTTGCGAAACACTGTGTGTAGTATTTTGCAAATAGTGTGAGGCTGAGAATGTGCTTATAGTTGTGCAGATCTGGGCTGCTGGTTTGCTCCTTGAGTGTCAGGTTTCACTAACTGTGTGTTATTTGACATTTTTGTGTCTAAGCAATTAGAAAAAATTGGATACCATCTTACATAGTTTAATTTGTCTCTCACGCATAGTCAGATCCATTTGACCAAACTGTGGAATTCTGAGGGATGTTGACAACATGAGGGAGAGCAGAATGTGTAGTCATGTTGTCGTGCTAAAGTCATGCTGTTGTAAGTCTTGTCCAACACCCAATAAGTCTGAACAGGTCTGATACTTATAGGACACTGGTCTGGCTGTGTTCTCACCTGTCGTCCGTCCCCACCCTCCCCCACACACACACACACACATGCACAGCCCCCCCACCCCCTCCTACAGCATACCCTTTCATTGCGAACGCGCAGGGGCAGCCAGCTCAGCATCTTCAACTTCCGCCTGAGGAACAAGGACTCAGAGGGTGACATGGCAGATGATGAGTACAGTGTCCCGGGAGAGGTCGAAGGACGAGGGTCACTGATCCTGCCCTGGTCATCGCGACGACGGCCCAGTACGTACAGCACGGCCAGCAAGGGGTCAGGGGTGTTTCAGCCCCCCTGCCTCAACATCAACGGCAGGGTGTTCATGGCTGTGGACCACAACGGGGTCTCCCCACAGGGGCTCCCTGCATGCACCATGGAGAAGGTTCAGGAAGAGAGTGTGAGTATTCTCATATAGAGGTGTTAGGGTGTGGTGTGTGTATATGTGTGTGTGTGTGTGTGTGTGTGTGGTGTGTGTGTGATGTGTGTGTTAGATTCACTCTGCCCCAGGCTGAGTCTGACACTGCTCCAGAGTGTGAAAGAGAAGAGTGCAAATGTGTGTGTGTGTGAGAGAGAGACAGAGAGAGAGACAGAGAGAGAGACAGCATGCAGTATACTAGGTACTAGTCACTGCTTGGCTAGTTTCACTGATCTTGGGTCCCTCAGGGTAGCCTGAAGTAACAGGATACACAGAGGAGGACTAGTCGTTTTACATGCACTATGCTCTCACACAGTATTTAACCAGTTAAGGAGTAGCGTCGCACGTGATCGTTCGAATGCAGGCCTCATAGCGTAACATTTCAAACATTCCCTTATAAAAAAGAAGTATATTAAAGTATACTATAAGTATACTAAAATATGGATAGTACACTTTTAGTTCACTTTTGATAAACTTTTAAGAACTTTGCTTGGAAAATAGTTCACTTTTGATATACTTTTAAGTATGCTTTGAAAATAGTTCACTTTTGTAAGAAGTATATTTTAAAATAGTTCACTTTTGTTATACATTTTTAATAGTGCTGTCAGTTTAACGCGTTATTAACGGCGTTGACGCAAACCCATTTTAACGGCGTCAATGTTGTTATCGCGCGATTAACGTTCTTTTTGGCCAAGCAAACTTTGTAGTTTTTTTCACATGCTGTTGCAGCTACTGACGTTAGAAAAACTACAACGCCACACCGGATCTAGCTAGACCGGAAACAAAACAACAGACACGCCGCACACAGTTGTTTGGGCTTGCGAGCCGGCTAAAGAGTAGTAGGTTAACGTTACGTTTTGAGTGGATGGCAAGCGCGAGACGGCGAAATGGATGCCAATAAGATTCTGAATGGAACATTTACTTTTATAAAGTTGCCAAATGGTTCCATTAACAAGACCAAAGTGATCTGTGTGTGTTTTGTCATTGTGAACTGAGCTATCATGCAGCACGTCCAGTCTGAAATACCACCTTGATGGCCAAGCACACAGCTGATGCAAATGCTCCGCCCCCTCGTCAAAGCCAGGCAATTGCAATGTTGTTTTCAATCAAATAAAATATTTGCAGTAAGCAATCCGATCCACCTACCATGTTGATAAGAAAATATATACAAATTGATCAAAAATAATAGGACAAAAAGAAATCAATGGACGTTTCTGAAAAATAACTTATGCTTTGGGGACCTTCAGAAACATTTAGAACTCTAACGTCTTAAGGTAAATATGAATTCCCGGGCAATAGAAAACATACATTACGCACTTACTTACTTTCGTTTTCGAAGTGTGTTACTCAACAGCATGCTGTAAAATCGCCTATACTCGTACATTGCTTGGTATCATTGTTCCCGTATAAAGTGCGGCATATATTCCAGTGCAGGTGTCGGACACTCAGTTGTCCTGGAATCACTACCATGGCAACATTCAATGGCAACAAATGCTCGATGATGGTGGTCCGGCGTGTGTTTGTTGTCGTGGAGACGTGGAGTTTGTGGTTCCCCCATGTCTGACAGCAGGAAGTGGGAGTGAGATTGTTTGATTGGACATGTATAATGACTGGGCTTGTGGGCTGTCCCTAACACAGACAGACTCCAGTCTCAGACATGGAACACTGCTGCCATGGTTACCTCCATCCATCCCATAAGCCACTATCTTTAGTCAGGTGCAGGTAACAGGAACAGAGACAGAGAAGGAATGTGATGGTGGAGGAGGAGTGTGATGGTGGAGGAGGAGGAATGTGATGGAGAAGAAGGAGGAAGAGTGTGATGGAGAAGGAGGAGGAAGAGTGTGATGGAGACGGAGTGTGATGGTGGAGGAGGAGTGTGATGGAGGAGGAGTGTTATGGTGGAGGAGGAGGGGAAGTGTGATGGAGAAAGAGGAGGAGGCGTGTGAGGGTGGAGGAGGAGTGTGATGGAGTGTGATGGTGCAGGAGGAGGAATGTGATGGAGAAGGATGAGGAGTAGTGTGATGGTGGAGGACGAGTGTGATGGTGGAGGAGGTGTTTGTTGTGGCCTTGTTTGGATGATGACGCTGTTCAACTATGCGACTGTGTGTGTGTGTGTGTGTGTGTGTGTAGGATAGAGTCAGAGGAGACAGGATGGAATCTGTCCGTTTTCATATTCCCTCTCAAGTTCAAATCTTTTATTGTCAGATGCACAGAACAACACAAGGTCAGACTGGGCACTGAAATTGTTAGGACAAGACATCGCAAAGCAACCTGGCATAACATACCATTTAAGTACTCAGAACATAGATTATATCTATGATAAGCTAAAATATAATAAACCTCCTAAATATACAAATATAAAATACAGTATACTAAACCTTTAATACACATAATAACTTATACTAACCTACAAAGACGTGGGGTACAATTAGTGGAATATTGCTGTCCATTCCAGTCTGCGTGTGTGAGACCAAATGCCGGCCGGTGCACATGACGTTGTGTCCTTGGGCAAGGCACTTCACCCTACTTTCCTCGGGGAGAATGTCCCTGTACTTACTGTAAGTCGCTATGGATAAGAGCGTCTGCTAAATAACTAAATGTAAATGTAGTTACCTGGTCTTAGATACAAAGATGCTGCTCCTTTCCAGATCTCTGCACTTCCTGTCTTGACCCCTGTACTTCCTGTGTGCAGGGCCCCAGCTCAACCACAGAGCTGAGCACCATGCTGCTGCCCCACCCATACTGTCAAGACGGCCAGCGAGAACGCGCTCTCAGCGCCACAAGCTACCTCACCGACGCCATGGAGGGTGAGGTCACACACAGCAACACACAGAGCACCACACACACAGCAACACACACAGCACCACACACAGCAACACACACAGTACCGCACACAGTACCACACACAGCACCACACACAAAGCACCACACACAGTATCATACACACAGCAGCACACAGCCCCACAAAGCATCACACACAGTCCCACACAGCACCACATACACAGCAACACACACACAAATACAAAAAATTATGGTGGAGGAGGAGGAGTGTGATGGAGATGGAGGAGTGTGATGGAGAAAGAGTGTGATGGTTGAGGAGGAGGCGTGTGATGGAGAGGAGTGTGATGGTGGAGGAGGAGGCGTGTGATGGAGAAGGAGTGTGATGGTGGAGGAGGAGCACACAGCACCACACACATAGTATCACACACACAGCACCACACACGGCACCACACACACAGAATCACACACACAGAACCACACAGTATCACACACACAGAACCACACACATTGTCGCACACACAGAATCACACACACAGAACCACACACATAGCACCACACAGGATCACACACACAGAACCACATGCACAGCACCACACACAGTATCACACGCACACAGAAACACTCATCAGATGAATGATTCACTGGGTCTGGGTTTTCTCTCTTCTGTGTGATTGTGCTGTGAGAGGTTGGAGGAGGGGTGGAAGACTCTAGAAGACTGAAGCTTCTAGAAGGATTCGTCTTTTGTTACTGGTGCCAAACAGATGATTGCATGCATAGCTCTACAGCACACACCTTGCTGTTGTCAAGTGTGTCTATGTATGTATGTGTGACTGTGTGTCTGTGTGTGTCCATGTGTGCATGTCTGTGTGTGTGTCTATGTGTGCGTGTCTGTGTGTGTGTTCATGTGTGCGTGTCTGTACGTTTGTGTGTTGATGTGTGTGTGTCTGTACATGTGTGTGTCCATGTGTGCGTGTCTGTATGTATGTGTGTCTGTACGTGTGTGTGTTCATGTGTGAGTGTCTGTGTATGTGACTCAGCGGTCGTGGCCTACAGCAGGGATGTGTGTAATCAGGGTTACCAGGATAACACCTTATGCTGGAAAACACAAACACACACATAAACGCATGCACACACATGGACAATGCCTGGGGTGCTTGCTGCTCATAGAAAATAAACAATGAAAGAAGGATTCCTCTATGAGGGGCTGTGTAGGCCATAATTATATGACATAATAACTCACCTCTCATACACACCTTTGAAGACCTTTTGCCTCTCACAAACACTACTGAAATACAGTCAAATTCACTACCTCTCACATTCACCAGTGAAAATGCAAACACACAATGACAACTGAAAACCTTTCATAGTCGTGATTGGACCTCTTTGTAAACTACTTTTACGATTGTAAAATACTGTAAAGGAAACATTTTTAAATTTCAAGCTTAAGGTTAGGCTGAGATTTAGGGTTCAGGTCAGGTTCGCAACAGCTCCGCAAAAACCTAGCTTTTTGTTTGTCATTTTAGTGTTCGTTACTTGTTTTGTCAAACACTGCTGGACATTATGTTGTCACTTGGCAAGGACTATTTTACGAACTTTAATTCCACTTTTCGGAGTGCGAGCTCGGACTGCAGCTGGCCCTTTGTTGTTCCGCCGCTCTGTTTACCTGCAAGACGGAGGAAGAAGAAACGAGGCCGGCGTGCTGGAGTTCTTGTTCGAACTTGGAAACGGTGCTTCAAACGTGCTTTTCCAACCATCTTATTTGCTAATGTTCAGTCCATCGACAACAAAATGGATGAATTTAACGCTTGTGTCAAATTCCAACGGGACATCAGGAACTGCTGTGTACTGGCGTTCGTCGAGACCTGGCTGTTTCCGGAGATCTCCGACACAGCGGTTACACCGTTGGGATTCACCATATACCGCCAGGACAGAACAGCTGATTCAGGGAAGTGCAGGGGCGGAGGTGTCTGTGTTATGGTTAACTCTCTTTGGGCTACGGATGTAGCGGTACTAGCATCTCACTGCTCTCCGGTCCTTGAGCTGCTTACTGTAAAAATCAGACCCTTCTATCTGCCTCGGGAATTCACTGCGATCGTCATGAGTGCAGTCTACATCCCCCCCAGGCAGACAAGGCCGCTGCTTTGGATGAACTGTATGGGATTATCAATGGTCTGAAAAAAGGGGAACCCAGAGGCAGCCTTCATTGTTGTGGGGGATTTCAACAGAGCCAACATGAAGAAAGTCGTGCCCAAGTACTATCAGCACATTGACTTCTTCACGCGTGGAGACCAGATCCTTGACCATTGTTATACAGCATTCAAGTGCAGCTACAAACCCCTCCCCCGCCCTGCTTTTGGGAAGGCTGATCACACCTCCATTCTTCTCCTCCCCGCATATGAACAAAAGTTAAAACAGGTCAGACCGGTTGAGAGGTCAGTTCACCTATGGAGTGACGGGTGTGTGGCGACCCTCCTGGACTGCTTTGACACCACTGACCGGCTGATGTTCAAGGAGGCAGCCGATGGGGACATTAACGAATACTCATACACTGTTTCCAGCTACATCCAACACTACATAGATGACGTTGTCCCCAAGAAGGTTGTCCGGTCTTTCCCAAATCAGAAGCCCTGGGTTGATTCCGCGGTCCGTGCCAAGCTGAGAGCACGCATTGTCGCCTTTAACTCTAGGGACCCTGATGAGTACAGGAAGGCCAGATATGACCTTCTGAAGGCCATCAAAGCAGCAAAAAGGGCTTACAGGACCAAGGTGGAGTCCAGCTACCATGGCACTGACCCCAGGCGCATGTGGAGTGGACCTAAAGCCATTACAGACTACAAAGGGAGAGGCTACAATGAGACCCAGTCCTCCTGCCAGACGAGCTGAATTCCTTCTACGCTCGCTTTGAGAGGGACAGTTACCCCCCTGCAGTGGAGCTACCTGAAGGCCAAGCCAGTGGTGTGCCTACACTAACTGTAGCTGAGGTGAGGCTGTGCTTTAAGAAGATCAACCCTCGCAAGGCACCTGGCCCAGATGGCATTTCAGGTAGGGCCCTCAGGGGCTGCGCTGACCAGTTGGCAGGGGTCTTCAGTGAAATCTTCAACTTCTCCCTTAACCTGTCTGTACTCCCCACCTGCTTCAAGAGGACCACCATTATCCCTGTGCCCAAGAACACCAAGGTCACATGCCTGAATGATTATAGCCCGATAGCACTGACCTCTGTCATCATGAAGTGCTTTGAACGGCTAGTCAAAACATTCATCTGCTCCTCGCTGCCCCCCACCCTGGACCCTATGCAGTTTGCATACCGGTCCAACAGGTCTACAGACGATGCCATTGCTCTGACCATGCACACCGCTCTCTCCCACCTGGACAAGGGGAATACGTATGTGAGGATGCTGTTCATTGACTACAGCTCAGCATTCAACACCAACATCCCCTCCAGACTGGTCTCCAAGCTTGTGGATCTGGGACTAAGCACCTCCTTCTGCAAGTGGATCTTCCACTTCCTGACGGGGAGACCACAGGTGGTGAGAATCGGTGACCGCACCTCATCTGTACTGATCACCAACACAGGTACCCCCCCAGGGCTGCGTGCTCAACCCTCTCCTGTTCTCCGTGTTCACTCACGACTGTGCGGCAACGCACAGCTCCAACCTCCTTGTTAAGTTTGACGACACAACCGTCGTGGGCCTCATCTCTGACAGTGACGAGTCAGCCTACAGAGAGGAGGTTGACACCCTGACATCATGGTGTCAGGTCAATAATCTCTCTCTCAACATCAGCAAGACCAAGGAGATGATTGTGGATTATAGGAGGTGGCAGGAGGAGGAGCATGCACCCCTACTCATCAATGGATCTGAAGTGGAGAAGGTCAGCTGCTTCAAGTTCCTCGGGGTGAACTTCAGCAACGACCTCACCTGGGTTCTCATTTATAAAACTGTGCGTAGGATTCTTACTGAAGGTGTACGTACGCCCAAAAGCCTAAAATGGCGTACGCACACAAAAATTCAGATTTATAAAACCGTGCGTACGCACACCTGTACGCAATGTTCCCTTTATAAATCACAGATTACCCACAAGTATGCGTACCTGAATCAGCATTGTACCCCGCCCTGAACACGCCCATTTTTAACCATAAATAGTCAATGCAAAGCACCTCATGAATGCTAATCTAGTATCTCATCATGACCCTGGCATACGATTGTTCTTTACGGTGAATCATAGCGCATGAGAACTTCTCAGACACTGTTAGCCTATTGGTGGAGCCTGAAAACTCCAGAATTGAAAATTTGGTGGCCGGTAGATCACCAATTTAAAAAAACTGTGCGAGTGGCGTCAACTTTGCCAGTGATACTGCGAGTCGAGATACAATTTGAAAACAAAAGCGTTTTGTTATGAACAGTAATCTATTAAAGTCTGGACTGATAACGAGGACGTAGAGTGTAGCGATTGCACGGGAGCTTAACGACTGTATTTCCAGTTTTTGACATATGAGGATATTTGCACAGTATTAAAGAAATACATTTAGTTATACGCTGTGTTCTGCAGTTATCTAAAGGTAGGTTATGTGATGTTCTCCTATATTCCACGCAGTCGGGGAATATCCCCCTCCTGAACTCCCGTAGTCGACAATCTGATGGCGAGGAAGCGCTGATTTTTTTTTTTTTTTGAGTTGGATTGTACAAGGTGTTTATGGAACAAGAATCACTCAGTACAAGCGCAAATAAAACTGCTGGATGTAATCTTCATGATAATCATGAAATTGAATTAAATTATATCATTTATACCGATGCAAATCGGTGAATCTTCCCGTCCCTAATAGAGAGCATTCTGACTGGTTGCATTACAGTGTGGTATGGGAGCTGCACAGACAGGGACCGCAAGGCCCTACGAAGTGTGGTCCGTTCTGCTGAGTTCATCATCGGCAGGAAGCTCCCAGCCCTACAGGACATCTACCACACACGTTGCCTAAGGAAAGCCGTCAGGATTCTAAGAGACTGTTCCCACCCATCCTTCAGTCTCTTTACCCTGTTGCCTTCTGGCAGGCGTTACCGCAGCATCCGGTCGCGCACACGCAGACTGGACAACAGTTTCTACCCAAGGGCCATCAGGCTTCTGAATGGACACTGATATGGACATTGATTAACAGCACACTAGTCACTTATACACTGTCACTTTCAGCTACTGGTTGCACTATCAGTAACATTGCACAACTGTACCTCACTGTACCGCCACCAGGCTCCTGTATGGTCATTGACATTGTCACTGATCTGCAATTTTGTACTATTGTACTGTACTCCACTTAGGTTATAGGGTTGAAATAGGTGTTATGTGCATTTAGGGTTAGTATAGTGTATTATTTATTGTTATCTGTAATTTAGGAAGTTTTAGTATTAGGGTTAGTATAGTCGATTATTTATTGCAATCTGTATATTTAGGAAGTTTCACTTATTTAAGCTCAGCATAGATGTAAATTATGTTCTGTGTACTTATATGTTATGTTATGCCAGGTGCTTGCATTGTCTTGTCTTAAGAATTTCAGTACCCAGTCTGACCCTGTGTACCTGACAAATAAAAAACTTGAACTTGAACTAGGTTTTTCAGTTAAGGTTAAGGTTAGGTTTGGGGTAAGGGATAGGGTTACAATTGGTTAGGGTTGAAGTTAGGGGTTAGAGAAAGTGAGAACCTCTCTTATACCACTGTGAACACCTCTCACACATACAGAAAATGTAACCTCTCACACACACAAGTGAAAATGTAACCTCTGACACGTACAAGTGAAAATGAACCCTCTCACATGAACAACTGTAAATGTAACCTCTCATGGCCTACACGGCCCCTCATATTCCTCCTCCTTCTATCCTCTCCTTCCTCCTCAGCTCCTGCTTGACTCAGATACAGGGTGAGTCTGTTTCTCTCTCCAATGCAGTTCTCTTCCCTTCCCCCAGAGCTGGAGGAGTCTCGTCAGAAGTGCCCCCCCTGCTGGTACGGGTTTGCCCACCGCTACCTGATCTGGGAGGGCTCACCCTGCTGGAGGAGGCTGAAACTGCTGGTGAAGTTCATGGTGATGGACCCCTTCTTGGATCTGGCCATCACGGTCTGCATCGTCCTCAACACCCTCTTCATGGCCATGGAGCACTATCCCATGACAGACGAATTCAACGCCATGCTCTCCATAGGAAACCTGGTAGGTAGATGGATGGATGAATGGATGGGTGTAAGGATGAATAGACTGATGAGTGGACGGATGGTAGGTAGACAGACAGATGGATGGACAAATGAACACATACCAGTCCTACCAGCTGCCTGTCCCGTTGAGAGCAGTGAGAGCTTACAACTACATCCTAACCTCCCCCAGCCCCTAGCGTGGGGCGTGTGTGTGTCTGTGTGTGTGTGGGGGGGGGGGGGGTAATGGCATACAAGCATAGGATATATACCAACCGACTCCTCCTCCAGACACAAATCTAGCTGATGGTGACAGTATTATAGTCCAGCTAAACAGAGCAGCAGACCCTCCTGGAGGATACAAACCTGAAACTACATTATTTTATATCCAGTACCAGTCTGGGAAAATGTGTCCAAACTTTTGACTGGTACTGTATGTGTCAGGTCTCACAGTATATGGATCATAGGTTATTTTTTGCAATGCAGTTTCTTTTGAAGCTTCTCTACCACTGGCGTTGTTAGAGATAAAACTGTACTGGGGCACAGGCCCCTATTCATATCCCTTTTTTTTCTTCCAAGCGTGTTGCGCACAAAACACTACTAGGCTATAGAAACTCCTCTTGCTTAACCCACTATACAACAGTTCAGGGACGCAAGTTTGATATCAGCTTTGGCAGGGACATCTATAGTTATTGCAAGCGCACAATTTATTTTTAGCTTCATGTAATATTGTTTTATGTTTTAGTAAAAATAAGATGATCGGTAGGCCTATCATTTAGAAACCTTCTTTAGTTTTGTGATGTTTTCTTAGCCTACCTCAATTCTGACTTGTGTGCCGAGTCCGACACCTGGACTTTTGTGTGCGTGCTGCAGTGGCTATTTGGCAAGCTCAGAAGAACACGCATAGGTGTGTGTTTTTGGTTAAACTGCTTTGATTTTACAAGCGTTGATTGGGGTACTGCATTTATTTTTTCCAGGATTATCTAAATTAATGCACTGACTAATAAAGTAAATTGTTAAAACTCAAACTTTAGATTTTACTGGGGCACAACAAATTTATACTGGGGCATATGCCCCAGTATAAAGGGTCTAACGACGCCCCTGCTCTATACATTTTATTTTTGTTGGGTTTAGTAAATGCATGCATTTTGTTTCTTTTGCTGCAGAAATTCAGAACAAAAAATTAATGACCCACCTCAGACTAGCTTTATAGAATGTACGGTTACTGTATTGAAAAAAAGGCAGAAACATCATTGCTACAGTAAAGGCTTCATTTGCAACAGGACATTACTGCAAGAAATGTGCAATACAACTGCCATTTACAGTATTTCATCAGTAACTCTGGCCCTTCTCTGAGTGCCACCACACATTCTAACTCCTCTCCCTCTGCCTTGTCCCACTCCTCTCCCTTGTCCTGGTACTCGTCTTCCTCTCCCTCGTGCAGGCATTATATATTCTTTCTTTCTTCGTGTTGCTCTATATTGTTCTTTTTCCACACAAGATCAGCCCAAAGAGGTCGTCTTTACCATATGGTCATGCGATTGAAAGAACCTCACCACCTGAGTGTTTCCTAGTTGGGAATCAGCTGTGTTTTACAGCATTTGCATAACTTAAACCATTTGTTTCTCAGTCGCAACTGAATAAAATACAGGGGATATATTTGTGTTTCAAGTCACAATATGAACAGCTGTTCACTTGGACTTTAGCCAATAAGTTAGGTTTTGAACATAATGTTATCTGTTCTGACATACAGTGTGAAAGTATTGGTAAATTGGGCAGTAAAAATTGATTGTTTTGGTTGAGCTTGTGTGTAAAAGAAGTTCAAGCTTTTTAAATGTTTTTAACGCTATGCATTTTGTGTCAAAGCAACAAGAAATGTGTTTATTGTATAGCCAACACAGACGGCTGTTGTGCTACCTGTAGAGTTTAGGAAACTTGTTAAAAGTATTGAAAAAATGGTCATAGCAATTGTAAAATACTGTAAAGGAAACATTTTTAAATTTCAAGCTTAAGGTTAGGCTGAGATTTAGGGTTCAGGTCAGGTTTTTCAGTTAAGGTTAGGTTTAAGGTTAGGTTTGGGGTAAGGGATAGGGTTACAGTTGGTTAGGGTTGAAGTTAGAGTTAGAGAAAACTGGACTTTACGTAGGACAGAATTCTAAATAGAAGGATTGATAGACAAAACATGTATTTGTGTGTCTGTGAGTGTGTGTCCTGGGCCAGCTGGGGATGGGTCCAGTAGTGTTGACGGTGGATGCAGAGTATTGTTAACGGCTGTGTCTATGCTCTGACATGTCTCCCAGAGAAAGCTTCCAGAGGACACACACAAACACACACTGTTCTGACCAGGGTTGGACTTGCCGTTGGGAGAGTCAGGAGATTTCTCGAATACAGTTTTTTACAGTCGCTAGGACACATTTCTCAATACTTTAGTGACTTTTTCAAAACTCTTCACACAGTTCTTCACACCAACTTTCAGCTCGGCACAGCAGCAGACATCCCCACATGCAGAGACTCATTTCCGGGAGGGCTTCCCACCCCCCCGGGACGCAATGCGCATGCATGAAGTTGTATTTTTAATTCCAGAATACAATAATTTGTATACACACAATTCACTGATACAGATACAATAGAAATGCTTATGTACTCAGTCTTCTGCATTTGGCCACAGGTTCTCATTCACATCACATCTTATGTCATCTAGGCCTAGAACAATACACTTAGGAAAGAATCTTCTGGCATGCCTGATCCATCCCTGGCAATCTTCTGCTGATATGTCCTGGCGTCCAGGAGGGACATTTGATCATGTGGATAGTGGTCATAAACCTTCCACCTCCATGAGGAAAATAATTCCTCTATGGGGTTGAGGACTGGAGAGTAAAGTGGGAGGAAAAGTGACACCATTCTGGGATGGGCTGCCAACCACTCGGTGACTGCACGGGAGTGGAGAAATGCCACATTGTCCCATACAAATGTTGGCTGATTTATTCTCTCTGCATCCCTTTCCTCACCTAGCACAACCCTTCCATAGAGATCATTTTATACCATTTAATTTTTTGATTCAAAATATACAGTACCAGTCAAAAGTCCAAACTTTTGACTGGTACTGTATCTCATTACAATATTTCTGTAGAAATGTAGCAAATTGCTGTCTTATTCAGTTTTGTATTATGTTATTGTTTTGAACTTAAGTTTAACAGTTTTGAAAACAGTATCTAAGCATTTGCAAATTGGCCCCTACATAGTTGTGGCGGTTGTTGTGTCGAAGTAAGAAAAGAATGAATGTAATTTGAAAGATGTAGTTAGTCATTGAATGCATTTTGTGCCAAAGCAATGATATATGATCCACAATTTAGGCCACATATACTTCTGTTGTGCTCACTGTGTGAAGAGTTTTGAAAAAGTGACCTAAGTATGAAATGTGTCATTGCGACTGTAAAAAACTGTAATACACAGTTGTGTGCCGGTCTGCGTTTCAAAGGCCGTTTTTCATTCACAGTCCAGACCAGGGGGGTATTGCAGGTAGCGGGTTTAGTGAAACCGTTGAGTTGTTTAACCCTGAAAAGAGGCTTATTCCATGGATTCCGTTCAAGAAAGAGAGGTAACAAAACCTTTTGGTAAGTTTCCACGGTAACTTACGCCGTGAAACTAACTGGCTCGCTAGCAGGTTTTCCATGGCAAACCCTGTGTTTCTACCTATTCCCTCCCACTTTCTGTGCCTGCTGGCGATGGCAGACATGGAATATCCTTTCCTGGTTCAGCCGAGCAATCTCAAACAAAATGCTGCCTCAGCATTCCAAGTATTGTTCTTTGAATCTTTATTCAGCATTTTCTTCTTCTATTTCTTCCATGACACCTTTCAGCGCCTTCAAATCTTCAGCTATTAAAACCGTTCAGCTATCAAAAAATTCAGCAGTTTCATGCCATGGGTACTTAGACTTTTCAGCTTTGTACCTCTTATGCTTGAATTAATATAAATCAATATTCATAATATTTTGAACATGGGTTTCCAATGGAGTTTTCTTTCAAACTTCTTAAAACTCCTTCAACTTCCAAATCCTTCTTCTTCCTCAATCTTTTAGCTAGAGCCACCATTTAAACTTTAAAACGTTGACAAAACCATAAACTATGTTTAAGTAATTAAGCTTTTTGATATCTATTCAACTTTTTTCAATATCACTGATTATGTTTCATGACTTTTTCAAACTGTTTCTGAGATTTACATGGGTGTGTACGAGAAAGCCTAGAGTGCAGACTGAATCGCTTAGAGTGGAGGGGAGCTTCGGATGTCATTGAAAACATATTTCTAGTTTGCCAGCATTGCCACAATTTTCGCTCTTCATGCTTCGTTTTTGGATCAATAGGTAGCTAATTGTGTGCTGGTCGTAGACAGTTGTCTGTGGAATCCAAAAGACTTACACATTTGTTCAGAGCCCCAAGAAAGCGAGACAAAGTCCAACTCTCGCCCCATAGAGTCCAATGCAAATCTGGTGACAAATTCATCAGAAAAGGCAAAAACAACCAGATTTAGAAACTGCCAGTAGAGTCGTATTTCTGACCGCACAGACATATAAAGGACATCTCTGGTTTCGGCAGAGTCTTGGGTCTTGGAAAATATCTTTATTTTTTGGATTGGACGTATAGTTTTGCATCTAGGCAGACTTGTTTGAGGTGTGAATTCTTGCAAAATTTCTGGTATTCTCTGCCCTCAGCGCATTAGCAGCCATAGCTGCACCATCACCGTGGCAACCACACAAACACGAGCCAGTCTCTTACACAGGTGATTGGTATTAGCTGATTAGCGGAGACACAAGACAAGCTATTAAGTCAACTCGTCTCATTAAAAGACGAAGAGCACCACAACACAAATACTACCGCTACCGATACTGCTACATCTTATGCCACACTACAACTACTAATTCTGCAGATGCTGCTAATGGCCGCGTTTCCCAGATTCCTTAAGAAGCTCTTAAGCGCTGAAACCTTCTTAGGAGCGCTCTTAAGAGCGCTGTGAAAGAAGGACGTGTTTCCCAGAGTCGTTCTTAGCTTAAGAAGATCTTTCAATAAGAAGGAAATGTAAGATCAGCCTGACCCACTCTTAACAGCCTTCTTAGCGACCAAACGCTCACTGCAGCCGCGTCAGGGAAAGTTATATCTGACACTCAAAGGAATACTAAAACCATGCGTGATGATAAATGTGCGCCCACAGCTGCAGAACACTGAAGCATTAAAAATAATAGCATAATAAGAAAAATAACGATATAAAAATAAATAATTGCTCATGTGTTCCTGTAGCTACATAAATAAATGAATCATCATTACTATCACTCATTACGTTTTTGCAAACATTCGGTATCTGCATGAGTTGACATTAGATATAAAAACATCAACAACCCTGTGGTATTTCACAGAAATCAGGGAAACTGACAGGTAATTGAACTTGGCTGGAACCTCATCAAGAGATCGAGGCTCCACCTCAGTCTATATATAAAGGCGTTGCTGAAGTCCACGCGAGTGAGACACCATTGCTGCAATACAGCATATTCTCACTGCTAATCAACAGCGTCGCCCTGCGCGAAGCCAGATAGTTTATATAAATGCCTATGTGCGTCAGCACTTCTCCCCACTGAATGTGCGGTCGGACCGGGCTGTCCAGTCCAAGTACCGGCTTCCCCGTATGAAGATCCAACGCCTCGTCACGTTAGTGTCACCACACATCCGGAGGGCAACCCACTGCAATGTTGCCCTCAACCCGGAGGTGCAGCTCCTGGCCTTGTTGCGTTTTTACGCAGTGGGGAGCTTCCTGGATGTGGTGGGGGACGGCACCATCCTCAGCAAGGCATCGGTTTCACGGGGTGTGGCAGCCGTGACATCCTGCGCCATGCCCGGACACATCCAAATACCCACCACACGGGACGAGGTCCGTCAGGTCCACAGTGGATTTCATGCCATGGCTGGGATCCGCCGGGTAGTCGGTGTCGTGGATGGCACACTGATCCCAATCCACTACTCCCAACAATAAACCCACTCCCATCACGCATCAACTATCATGTATAGGGCTCAAGGCCGTAGCCATGGAGTCAACATTGGGGGATAGGCCTACAAATTACATTTTTTATGATAATTTCGGACAGCGTGCGTGGTTGCCTGTCGTAGCGTAGCACATTTATATTTTTATATCAATGTATTGGGGGGGACATTTTGACCAGATTTGAATAGTGGGGGGGATGTGTCCTCCCAATATGTATTATGATTACGGCCTTACACGGTGTTGTGTGTGATTCGTGCGCTGATAAAGTGGTGGGTGATCGATTTTCCTGGCATCGATTGATGTAGTTTCAACACCACGGCGGTGGACAGCTCCCACTAAGAGCTTCTTAAGAGGCTTCTTTGACGGGATCTTAAGAAGGCAGTTAAGAACGTGTCTGGGAAACACCCCTATCTTAGCACTCCTTCTTAGCCGAACCCTTCTTAAGAGCCTTCTTAAATCCTTAAGAACGATCGAATCTGGGAAACGCGGCCAATATCTCTTTTGCAAACTACTATGCTAATGCTACTGTTTTGTTCTACTACGCCACTGAGTGCGTTCACTTGACCATGAGAAACCCGATAGCCATTGTCAGTTTATGCCAATAATACGATTACTCCGTTTACATGTGTAACTAGAGAGGGTACAATTTCTGGGGAAATTGTAGGGTGTGCTTGCTTGCTTCAGTTGCAGGTGGGTCCGTTTTCCCTTCTAGTGTTATTTTTAAGCATTTAGCCTACTCATATTGCATAATTCATTAAGAACACCCTTTGAAACAAGGAACCCCCTTTGAAACAAGCTACTGTAACAACGTTGTCACTGGAAGTATTTCAGATGGAATTGCGATTCAAATAGTACCGTCTGCTAATTGAAAATAAGCCCCCCCAAAATGTAAATAAGTTCTATATTAATTTAGGGGGACATGGCTAATTCAAAAGCAGTTTGCTAGAGGCAAGCTAGCTGCCGTTGCTATCCACACTCCACTGATTGTTTGAAAGCGCAGGGAATTAGAATGTATCTTTTGTAAGGGATAATGTATAGTGGACCAGACAGTGCAAACAGCTCTGTTTCGCCCTGAAGGGGCTTATTTCCCCGATAATGACCGGCGTTCTATACATTATCCCTTATTACACGGCTACTTGCCAACAAAAATAACTTAACACAGTGTGTATTTTTACAATGTATTTGTTACCACTTGTATTGTTGATCAGCAGAGAAATTGTTCACCAAAGATGTTGAATTTCATAGACTTTGAGCATTATTTAGGCTTCAAATCAGCTGACGTCGCTAAGCAACAGAGTACGCTGGGGTTGAAAAGTTACCGGACTACTTGCAGAGTGCTACGAAAGACATGAATCCGGGGCAAAAAGGCCACTTCCATGTTCACCGCAGAACGTTGGGAAGCCCCATTCAAGTGAATGGAGCATTTCTACAGCATTAAGAACAGCCGTGTAATAATACATAATAAAGTTTAGCCTACTACACTGCCAGTGGGTGAGGCGAGTCTGTGACTCTGTGGCTAACGTCAAAACAAGACGCAGTCTCACTCAAATTCCAAGTTTTACACAAATAACAAACAATGCTGACCCGCTGGCTGTCTTCGCAATCGCCATATCTTTAAAACACTGCTGTCCATTTATTGCAGGGCTCTCAAGTGTCACGCATTGAGCGTGACAGTCACTCATTTCGGTCTTTTGGCACGCTCTCCCGCCACACATTGTATTTCTCACGCTGAAAAAAAATATATATAATATATTAAAAATGCTGCAGCACCCAACCAAAATTCCTCTGGCTGCGCCACTCTCACTATGGAACCGGCAGGAATCAAGCGCGTCTTCACTGGTTCTTGGTGCCACTTATCTAGCCTGGCTCTGCCCTCCTACGTACTTCCGCTCAATTTGGATTTTGCTTCAGTACTAGGTCTGGGAGCTAAAAAAAATTGTAGGTCCAATCAGCGAACAGAGGGAATGGCTGAGAACGATGACGTTAATGTCGTGCACTAGTTTGAGTAGTTCAGTAATGGCGGCGGAGAAAGATGCGAGCGAAGTTATTCTGCGGTTGTGGCAATGCTGCCGAATATCCATAAGTTAAAGCCGGAGCAAGAACATTCCTTGCTGAGTTTTGTAGGTGGCCATGATGTTGTAGCCCCCTTCCCCACAGGGTTTGGTAAAAGTTTTCCAGCTACGGCAGCTAGCTCCGTTACAGTAGTGGTGAAGGAGTTGGCTAAGACGAACGCTTGCGATTGGTTATGGCAGATCAGAGTGGCTCTGGGCAGATCCAATAGTTTTAAACTTCAACAGAGGACCCGCCTTCAAGGAAGTTAATGCTTGTCAATGGGGCGATCCCAGACCCTCTGTACAAATGAAATGTACGAGGGTCTTGTTAGGACCAGACAACCACTTATCAGCCAACCTATCAAAAAACAAAAGGGTCTATACATTAGCCAATCGGAAAATGTTTCCCAGATAATTAGCATCAGTTTTTCATGAGTGTCTTAATCAACAGTTTTACAGCCTGTTCACTGACAACACCTGCTCTGAACAAGTAGTTCATAAATGTAGCCGGTGTGTATTGGTGAAACTCACTCCTCAGGTGTGGAATAGGCCACCCGCATACATGGAATGCTAGCTTTTCGTTGGTGTAGTTGGTAGTGGTGACGCTTGGGATGTCAGAGGTGGCAGGTTCAAACTCAGTGCGGGGCGAACGGAGGCTCGATACCTCTGATGGAGTTTGCGATTCTATATCAGTTCCATTTAATAGGCCGCGTTATAGTTTCGTTATCACACGATGACTGACCTATTGTCACATTATAAACATCTCTTTCCAAATAGGCATAATCATTTTATTAGCACTAAATACATTTAAGTGTTTTGCATAGTCGATGTTATAGGTCACTTTTAAAATAATTCATATAAGTCATATTTTATAATTATATCCTGGCCATGGATGCATTAATCATTGCTGCCTTTCAAAGATGTCAGGTAAAAAGCAAAAAAATAATTTTGACCCCGAGAGGGGGAGGGGGGGGGGGAGAATGTCACTCTTGCCTGTCTTCAAAACTTAAGAGCCCTGTAGATGAAGAAGAGTGTCGACACTGTTGACAACACTGTTGTTGCTGCCGCAATCGTCAATTTGTTTGCTATCTGAGAGCCTGTCAGCCTCTCACATAGCAAACAAATCAACGTTTTTACAGCAATTTATATTAAAACCTCACCACCTGGCTGTTTTCACAATAGTCATATCGTCGTAACATTTCCCTCTTTCAGTTTTTTCGTGTGAAATTTAACTATAAAAATTGCTACAAAAAATACTACTATGACACTTTCTAGCATGGCTGCCGCCTAAAAGACGAGGCGGTCTCACGGGCGACCAGGTGGGGTATTCGTCGTAGCTCGCTAAGCGGTTTAGCGAGCTAATTTTCAGGCTAAGATAAAAAACGCCCCTTTTTTTTTTGTGGAAGCAACTTTCGATAAATCACCATAGTAACATATCAATTAGCACTAACCTGCTCCAGAGCAGGCTAACGTAAGTGTAGCTGGATAAGCTTGCCACACCCCCGGAAAATAATTGGCAACTCCCTTTTTGAGAGACCCAGTTGACCAAGGAGATATATTCTAGTTCGATTAGCTTTCCATACCAATTAAATAGAGTTCTTCGCAATCGCCAAGATCCTTTATTTCACACGGATGAGTTCTTGTTAGAGCGATATCGATTCAGCCGAAAAGGACTCATTTATTATTCGCAAGACCTTCTCGGGCCGTACACACACGCCGCAGCAAGCTTTATGAGCTTATACTGCTGTATGTGAATATGTAACGCTATGTTTTAAGAAATGTCTTGTCTTATCTGTGTGTACTTTTTATGTTTCACTGTGGGGGGAGTGGGAAACGTCATATCGATTCCTTTTTATGTCTTAACATGTGAATATATTGACAATAAAGGTACTTGAAACCTTTACTGTGCTGTGTTACTGTGTAAACCTGAATGGGGATAGACCATGCTGAAAAAGCTGAAAATTGTGAAAATTTTCTGAAAGTTATAAGCTGAAGCTTCAAAGTGACCGAAAGGTATTTTAAATAGGGGCTGGAGCTGGACGAGGGCATAAAACTACAGAAAAGAGAAGAAAAAATGCTAAACAAAGTGAAAAAAATCAGAAAGAAGAGAAACAATGCATAAAAATTTGAACATTTAGCAAAAAAATATTTGCTGGAGTTTCAAAAGGCCTGAAATGTATGTTACAAAGGACCTGCAGCAAGATGAAGGCAGAAAAGTCCAGAAAAGAGGGAAAAAATGCAAAAGTACTGGCAGTTGGAAGATCCTGCTGCGAAATGTATTTTTAAAAGAACCTGGAGCAAAATGAAGGCAGAAAACGGAAGAAAAGAAGAAGAAAAATGCAAAACAAAAATGGGAACATTTCAGAAAGATGAGCTGCAGGAAAATGTGAAAATTGAGCAGAAAACCAGTTGCTCAAGTCTGGGTTGAATTAATTTGAAGGTAAGAGGACAACACTGGAATGACTGGAACTTGCTGGACAAACGTAGCAACCGCTGGTCATTGGCAACAGACTGGCAACATTTCTAACCTAGAATCTCAAAACTGAGGAGAAACTAATCATGCATGCCTGCACACCCAGTCCTGTTCAGACACTTAATTTAAGATGACATCAAAAAAATAATTCATAGTGCAGGGTTGCTGATGTTGTCGTTGTCCCTGGTGAGTTTTTTAAATAGTAAATAACAAGATCATGCTACATCTAACCAGCGGATCATTTCTTGCAAGTGTGTCAAAGTGGTAAGTATTAACACCAAGGCCGTACACAGGGCCCAAAAAATACTGAGGTCATGAGTCAGAACTTTTAGGCGGGTTCGGGGGCATGCTCTGCCGATTTTTTTAAAATTACATTATTTAAATCTGGCCATTTTCAGAGTTTTAAGGAGCAAAAACATCATCATCATGACTTTTGAATAGGTTTATTTGTTTGTTATCAGAGAACATCACCCAATTATCATGCATTAAACATCTGACTTATACAGTTCTGGTATAGTCTCTTCCTTTTTTAGTAGGCCCTACCTGCTCTCCCTCTATCTCTCTCTTCACTGCTCCTCTTCTTGCTGCTGGGCCCAAAGATGAGCTTGGTTTGACACAACCTTCTCCTCCCTATCCTGTTTTCCCTTTAGTGAAGAATGTAAACACAGTCAAATCCTAAACTGATAGAAATGAAAACAATATGCCATTTCAACATCATGTATTCAGATGTGTCAGAAATCTCAAAAAACCTTGAGGGTGGTGTGGAGCTTTTGAAATTTTGAGGTAAAAATGGGGCATTCTGAGGTTTTTGAAGGACCATTATGGTGACTCATGAAGTAAGGGCAAGTTACCACAAAAATGGTTTTATTGTTATTATTTTGAAAATTAACCAGATGTTTTATTTTGTATCTGCCGTGTTGCTGCGTTGTGCTCCGGCATCCGGAAGAAACATCCGACATTGAGAAATCAACACTGAATAAACATTTTATTTTCAATCAATCACATCAATGACATCAATCGCAAAATGAATGTTGATTCAACCGGTGGAAATTGATTGACGACCGGTACTGACGGAGTTAACTAAACTTTGATTCGATGTTTCCTTATCTGAGTAGTACGTTGGGCTGCAGTAAAAATATTTCCACATGAAAATGAATTTTCTTCTCTCAGTCATCTGCCACTTAAACTTCTCTCAACCTACATGTTTAGTTTGATGCGCTCCTCTTCCAGTGACTGTAACTAACTGACTCACGAACGGTAGCGGTATGTCAAGCGGTAACAATTTCAGCGTCCGACTTGTGTGTGGTGGTTACCATAGCGACAGTGCGTTTTGTCGATGTCGCGCAGCATGTATGTCCAAACTCTCGAGCTACTCTTGGCTCTTAAAGTATAAAATCACGTTAAGGTTTGTGGGAGAACAAGATCGTCGTCTTACAGTCAGTTTCACGTGTACTTTATTTGTATACCACAATTTAAGCACAAAAAAAAACTGAAATTAGAAAAAAATACCAAGGACACGACCTCGGTGTCCTCAATGGTAGTTACGGCCCTGATTAACACCGTAGGCTTGAATAATAACCGAAGGCGTGAAGCTAGAAAGAGAGGATGCAATGGAAGATTTCCTACATAAGTATATCTACTACTTCAAATTGAAAACGGAGAAGATATTTAGAGTAAAGACAAGTTACTTTACATCTATGTTCAATATCGTCAATTAAAAGTAAAAGCTTTCCAGTTACGAAGCGTTTGTTCGTAGGATTAACTCCAGCTGCAGCAAACACTTAGCGTTAGCGTTACTGTACCCCAGCCCTGTTTGGCTGTTCGTGACGGTCAGCTATGACAGTCGCGCCTCGATTTTTGCAGATTTCTCTAAAACTTGCTAAAATAAAAACGATCTATCTAGATTATGTACACTTTAAGCTCAATGTACATACCTTGTTTGGACAATTTGGTCGATTGTGGAAAAAAAGTCAAACCGTTATTAGCCTAGTTATGGAGAGCCATCACGCTAGCTCAATTATGAGAAATGTAGTTAGAATCCACACCTCAAACAAGTTAAAACGCAAAACTGTACGTCCAATCCAAAAAATACGGATATTTTCCGAGACCCAAGACTCTGCCAAAACCATTGATATCCTTCATTTGTCTGTGTGGTCAGAAATCCAACTCTTTTGTCAGTTTTCAAAACGTCACGGTGATGGCGCAGCTGTGATTGCTAACAAGCTGGGCAGAGAGAATCACAAATTTAGCTGGAATCCACACCTCAGACAAGTTAACCTAGACGCAAAACTATACGTCCAATCCAAAAAATTATTAGGATATTTTCCAAGACCCAAGACTCTCCCGAAACCAGACATGTCCTTTATATGTCTGTGCGGTCAGAAATACGACTATACCGGCAGTTTAAAAACACGTCTACTTTCGAAATTCTCTGACGAATTTTACCCACCTCTCCATTGAAGTTAGTGAGAGAATTTGAAAGGCTGCTCTCGCTTCAAGGCTCAAAGCTGAAAATCTGTAAATGTGAGCTCTTTAGTAGTTACATTGGCTGAAAGAGGACACGTTTTCCTACATTTTAAGGTATAACTTGTTTCTGTAAGTTAAACTATATGAACGTCAGGAATTTGTTTGACAATTTAGTTGAATATCAGAAAAAGAGCAGCCAGCAGTGTGCCACTCTGCTCTGAATATATTTGGAATAGCTGAATGTCTTGTGAACATTTTAAAGGTTGAATGGTGTCTCTAGCTGAAAGTATGCTGAAAAGTTGGAAAGAGGAGGAAGCTTTTTAATTATTTGAAAGGATTTACCGTTACTTTTAATGGGAGAATAATTTGCACAAAAATCTTAATTCTTTAAAAAGTATAAAAGTGAAAAATACCAGAAGTCATAGCCATCATCTCCTGAAGGAGCTGAACGTTTTGATACCAAAATTGTAGGAATCTGTGAAAGTATGCAGGACTAGTTAAAGGCCAAAAAATGGCGGAAGAAATGAGAAGTTGAAAAGCAAGTGAGAATGCTTAACAGCATTCTCACAATAATATATATGTGAGATAACAATGGTTGTGCCCTTGCCGAAGGCAAAGCACACCCAATTAGTTATGCGATTACTCAAACACGTCTACATGATTCTTTTTATTAATCGTTGTATGGTCCACGGACAAAACGTGCACCATCATCCTTCTGCAACAAATTGTCACCGTGTCTTCCTGTATCAGCCCTACTGCTGTATGTTTCATTCAATCAAAACATTGAATCCTACTAAGAAAGACGAGTAAACGCATTCAATGATAGGCTACATCTGCTTCTCATATTACTATCCCAACTATAATTTCAGCTGTTAAAACTATAATATTCTTGTAACTAGCTAGCCTACTTCTTCTGTTTAACAGGTCAACTTTCAGCTTATTTCACATTGTAGGCTATTTAAGTTCTTAGCTTTGTTGATGCAGTTCAGCTTCCACATTGCCTCTTGAAATTAAACTATTTCTTCGATTGCTTCACAACGTTCAAACGTATTCTCCCGCATTGTATTTTAAGCACTGAGCTTTGTTAGATGATGCAGTTCAGCTTCCACACTCCCACTTTTGTGTGAATCATACATTTTAAAAATTAATTTCAGGTTGCGGGTATTTTCTCATTTCTGTATTTTCAGCCATTTAAAAGAATTAATTTCAGATTTCAGCATTCCAACGCATTTTCAGCAGGAAATGCATGTTCTAGTTATTGTTGGAATGCTGCTTCAGCATTCTCAAAATAGTTTTTCAACTTCTCAGTTCTTCCGCCATTTTTTGGCCTTTAAAGGTGACATGACATGAAAACTTCATTTTATGAGTTTATTTAACGTTAATATGAGTTCCCCTAGCCTGCCTTTGGTCCCACAGTGGCTAGAATTTTCGATAGGTCTAAACAAAGCCCTGGGTGTTCTTCTCCGCTTTTGACAAAATGAAGGCTCAAACGTTCTGTTTGAAAATCTCCTCCAAGTGACGTAGATACGAGAAAGGTTACCTCCCCTCTCTCTGCTTTGCCCGCCCAGATCATCTGGCCCGCCCATGAGAAACTGAGCTACCACCGTGCAATGGCAAGTGCAATATCGTTTTTTCCTGGAGAGACATCATGGCGAGCAAACAAACGAAGCACAACAGTTGCTCAGTGCATGGATGTACAAATCCAAGCACGTCTTTATTTAATTCCTTCATCCGAGCCTCTGCACAACCAATATCTCAATTTTATTTTCGCTGGAAATGCGCCGAAACAACTTCCCAAAGTTTTGCATGTCTGCGCCAAACATTTCAGCTACTACTGTTACCTCAACTTAAGCCAACACAAAGCTGGCCTTGCTGAAATTAAATTCTGGATCATTACTAAATCTCCTTGGTCAAGCTACAAACATTGGACAAGTAAGTTAACTAAAGCTGAGTTACTGTCGCTAATGTAAAGGTAGATGGCATCAAGTATGCGTGTGAATACAAACGCCGTAACGCGAGTGTTGTACACTTCTTTGTTATTTGGATAATCGTTCTGCTGTTGGTGTTATGGCTTTCGATATCCGACTTTCTCCACATTGAAATGACTGAGTGTGCACCTCTGCAAACCAGGGTGATCAGATGAGAATGGCTACATTCGAGGCATCTTACAGCAACAGGGGCTACGAGCCATTGCGATACATCCGTTGTAAACATTAGCGCATGTTGCCGCCCCTCTCCTCCTCATTAGCATTTAAAGCTACAGACACAGAAACATCGCGTTCTGAGGAAAGCTGATTGTGGGACTACTTGTAGTGGCTATAATTCTGCACCATGGCTGAATTTTGGGAAAGAGACTTCAGATACAGTATTAGGGGACCACTAAGGCCTATATAAAAGCATCCAAAAACAGCATGTCATGTCACCTTTAATTAGTCCTGCATACTTTCACCGATTCCTACAATTTTTGTATCAAAATGTTCAGCTCCTTCAGGAGATGATGGCTATGACTTGTGGTATTTCTCACTTTTACACTTTTTAAAGAATTAAGGTTTTTGTGCAAATTATTCTCCCATTGAAAGTAATGGTAAATCCTTTCAAATCATTAAAAAGCTTCCTCCTCTGTCAAACTTAATTACTTCAGCATACTTTCAGCTAGAGACACCATTCAGCCTTTAAAATGTTCACAAGACATTCAGCTATTCCCAAATGATTAATATTCAGACAATTTTGAATCGTGACAGTTTTAAATACATGAAAAATGTAGCTCCTTCTTGATTTTTATGATTGAGCAGCCAGCAGAGTAGCACACTGCTGGCTGCTCTTTTTCTGATATTCAACTAAATTGTCAAACAAATTTCTGACGTTCATATAGTTTAACTTAAAGAAACAAGTTATACCTTAAAATGTAGGAAAACGTGTCCTCTTTCAGCCAATGTAACTACTAAAGAGCTCACATTTACCGATTTTCAGCTTTGAGCCTTAAAGCGAGAACAGTCTTTCAAATTCTCTCACTAACTTCAATGGAGAGGTGGGTAAAATTTGTCAGAGAAGGCCGAAAGGAAGACTATTTTAAAACTGCCGGTCGAGTATTTCTGACCGCAGAGACATATAAAGGACATCTCTGGTTTCGGCAGAGTCTTAGGTCTCGGAAAATATCCTCACTTTTTGGATTGGACGTATAGTTTTGCGTCTAGGTTAACTTGTTTGAGGTGTGGATTCCAGCAAATTTGTGCTTCTTTCTGCCCAGCTCGTTAGCGATCACAGCTGCGCCATCACCGTGGCAACCAAACAGACACGCACCATGAAAGCAGAATTGGGTGACGTTTTGGAAACTGCCAAAAGAGTTATTTCTGACCGCACAGACACATAAAGGATATCAATGGTTTCGGCAGACTCTTGGGCCTCGGAAAATATCCTTATTTTTTGGATTGGACGTACAGTTTTGCGTCTAGGTTAACTTGTTTGAGGTGAGGATTCTAGCTACATTTCTCATAATCGAGCTAGCGTGATGGCTCTCCATAACTAATAACGGTTCAACTTTTTTTCGACAATCAACCAAATTGGCCAAACAAGATATGTAGCTACATTGAACTTAAAGTGTACATAATCTAGCTAGATCGTTTTTATTTTAGCAAGTTTTTGAGAAATCTGCAAAAATCGAGGCGCGACTGTCATAGCTGACCGTCACGAACAGCCAAACCAGGTCTGGGGTAGGTTGCGTCTAGGTTAACAAGTTTGAGGTGTGGATTCTAACTTCATTTATGTTATTCTCTGCCCTCAGCGCTTTCGCAATCATAGCTGCACCATCACCTTGGCTTCCACACTGCCTCTTTTGTGTGACTTATTCTCCCTTTAAAAGTAATGGTTAATCCTTTCAAATCAATAAATAAGCTTCCTCCTATTTCAAATTTAACTACTTCAGCATACTTTCAGCTGGAGACACCATTCAACCTTTAAAATGTTCACAAGACATTCGGCTTATAACTTTCTATTAAATGTTCACTATTTTTGGCTTTTTTAGCATGTTCAGCCATCCCCATTCAGGTTTTCAGCATTCTCACTGCTGTTTCGCAGGAACAGCCTTTTCTAGTTATTGTTTATTTTCGCCCCCCTAAGGATCAGTAAATATTTGGACTACATAAACATTTTGACAGTGACGTTGTCTGTCTTGGTCACGATTACGTTGCTTCTATCTTGGGATTTACGTTCCGTTGCACAGTTTAGGAGGTTACAACGTTTTTGTAGCAAAAGTGCCTTAAGGCCGAATCCCAATACTCCCCCTTACCCCTTCCCCTTAGCCCTTCCCCTTAACTTACCCCTTCCCCTTGGCCCTCAAAAGTAAGGGGTAAGGGCTACATAGCCCTAGGAAATGGGACACCACTTGGTTACAGGTACGTCATCTAGCACGTATCGATATCTCCAAAGCAAGTAGTGTTATGCACTGATTTAAACGAAATTCGCTGCTAATGGAGTTTACTTTAAACTGTAGACATGCTAGTCAAAGAAATGCGGGACTGTTGTGCAATTCAGCACTGTAATATTAGCGTACCAAACTAGCGATTTTTAGAAACGTTTCAATTAGGAAAATGGTTGCAAATATATATGTTCATGACTGCATATAACACAAAACAAGACTGTCATAATTTTTTTATCAATTAATTAAGCCGCAAATATTATATTTAGCGGACTCTCTGGATGATCTGGCCGCCATTGTTGCCGGTCGCGCAGTTTTCACATAGCCCTCGGTTTCAAGTAAGCTCCCGACCTCACTTGGTTTTAAGGGGTGTATACCCCTTAGTCTTAGCCCTTCCCCTAGCTCAAAAAGAGTATTGGGACACCACTAGCTCTCACGGGAACGCGCAAAACGAAGGGGAAGGGGTAAGGGTAAGGGGGAGTATTGGGATTCGGCCTTAGTCGACGAAGGGTACTCAGTGCTAGCTACGTCACCACGTCAGAACACGTTAGCAATGACGCATGGATACAACGTGCATAGATGTGCTGTTGCACAGCCAGTATCGTGCCGTGGAGTAATAGCATCACATGTACATTTAAGCAAATAAAGACTTGCATGTGCATTAAGTAATGTCACACTAAATAATGTATTTAAACTCAAGCTTGAGTGGTTTGTCGCTGTCTTCAATGCCACAGCCTAAACTTTATGTCAAAAGAAACACTCATTGCCGGCGCTTTCAAACAATCCCATAGACATGTAGGTTATGTCCAGGCCCAAAGGGAATACGCGGGCGCAGAATTCCGACAAAAACCCGCGGATTTTCAAGTAGAACGCATTGGTCTGAGGCAAAATGTAAATACACTTTTCAACTCATATTACGTCTCTATTATTAAAACGTTAGCCAAAAATGCTAAGAATTGAAAAGGAAACATTTATCGACACAAATTAAAGCAAGAGAGACAGGGCCAGGGAGTTTTCCACCGATCTTTATGAGGATGGATCAATACTTTTTAGCAAAGTCTGTCAGCATTCAATCTACCATATTTGCCGTCAAACTGTTGCGGTCGCTCCGACATAAGAACAGGAAGGCCTGCGGAATTCCGCAGATTTCCGCAGATTTTTAGTCTGAATAACCACAGAAAATGTGAAAAAAATCTGCGTATTCCATTTGGGCCTGGTTATGTCTATGAACAATCCCCTCAGTGACGTTTGGCTAACAACAGCAGCTTGCTCGTAGCAAACCTCTTTTGAATCAGCCATTTCCCCCTAAATTAATGTCAAACTTATTTACGTTTTTGGGGGCATATTTTCAGTTAGCAGACGGTACTGTTATACTACCGGTGACAACGTTGTTACAGTAGCTTGTTTCAAAAGGGGGTTTGCAAATGAATGAAACCAATTAAGGTTAACGCTTACCAACTCTACCATGATTATTATAGAGCAAGGAAGGAGTAGGACAAGCCAGAGCTGAAGAGAAGGTCTCAGAAGATCAAGAATCCACATAACAATTCTTCACAATTCCTTTTATACCCAAGAACAACAATCACAGCACAATCTTGACGCTTACTTATCAACATGACTAGCAATGCTACAGTAAGTAACGCAATGATGTGTGAGAACCATCAAGTTGAGCCACCATCCAGTAACTCCATATTTTACCATATGAGAGGTGGGGGCAGGTTGATAGCCTTGCAAGATCAGCCTTCCTTCAAGTACATCTCTTGGTCAAAATAGAAATTCCGAAAATGTAACAATTAATATTCATATAGGTTATTGTTTCTACTATTAACATCACCTGTGACCATGCATCCTCCTGTAACTGGTGTTCCAGTAAATCATTTTCAAGATTAGCCTTTATTCTTCTACCCTAAATAGGCCTACACCATCTCTTGGTCAGTTTTTGACACTTTCTCATGAGATCCAGTTTGTACAACTCACTTGTAACTGGGAGTTTACATTACATTTCACAGTTCCACATGTAGAATTCACCTGCCATTAAATGAACATCTCACTGTATACAGCATCCAAGCCCTGTTGTCAGAATGTGCTAATAGTTTTTATATTCATTATTCTCATAATGTCAGTGTAACTGACAAGTCCACACAAGCCTGTAGATAAAAGTACATGGAGAGAGAACTACAACATAATTGTCTGCATCCATTTCTGCAGCAGCAGTCTCTTTGTCATCTTAATCATCATCATCATCCTTTGATGAAAAGCATTCTGTTGAGGGAACTACAAGTTGAAAATAGGCACCAATTGATATTTAGACTTTGTATCATGCCAAATATTTTTAAAACCATGGTGATGTTGAGGCTACAATCACAAGTGTATAAGCAAAATATGCATTACCTGTTTGTAGTATGTTTTTATATGTAATATAATATTGAACATGCTATTTTATTAAGTCCACCACTTTTTCTCCTGTAATATTAACGGCCAGTGGGGTTAAATGTTCAATGTATGGACTGGCTATTGCATTCAAATATATGCATTGACTCGGCAGCAATTGTCTCCCATGCAAATTGTATAGGCTACGCTGCTACAGCCGTGTTGTTTTTTTCCGGAATATGTGCTCGAATTGTCCATAACCACGAAATAAAACTTATATCTAAAGTGTGGTGAAGTAGGACGTTTTTTGTTGTTGTGTGCCATGGTGAATCCTAGTATCGGAGCTCCATAGATGTTGGCTTTTGGTAGAATTCATGCACGCGCTAAACTCAGAGTTGCTGTACTCCGAGTTGAATAAACTAATTCATATCAGCTGTTCTGGAACTAAGTTTTCTGAAATTCCCATTTCAAAGAAACTCAACTCAGAGTTCAGGGTTAGGATCAGAGTTTGTTGAACCTTCTACCTGGAATACCCCCCTGGTTTTGCCTGTGTTGATGCCATGTTCCAGTGTGTGAGTGTGTTTGCATGACAGGGACAGTTAGTAGACACAGCAGTGTGATGAGTCATGACAGACAGACAGTAGTGAATTCTGACAAGGCTCTCATACATAAGAATGGCTTCCCGTTATGATGCGTGCTGATGGCTTGCATACCCCACTCACTCTGATACCAAGCCATGCATGTGTGAATGTGTATGTATGCTCTCACAGTTTTTAGCCAAACCTGACATGCCCAGACCCGTTGAACAGTTGTAGTCAGTTATAGTTCAGAACCTGCCTACCAGTACTTCCGTTCTCATTACAGCTAGCTTGCTAGTTAGTAAGATGGCTATTAGGTTAGTTACTTAGTTAGTCACTCAGGTAGCTTAACAGCGTGTCATTGTAAATTGTATTTTCACTCAATTTTCAATGAAAGGGGAGTCACTACAAAAACGAGTTTAACTTGTCATGGTTGAATAACTACAGTTTGGTGGACATACAGTGAACCTCAAAGTCCATTGACATCTCTTTCCTATGCAAATCTCACAATTTGAAACTACTGCTGTAAAACAGTTGGTTTCAAAAATCCCCCCCAAAAAAAGGGCTCCACCTTTTTTGGCCCTGGTCTATACCTTTGCCCCCCCCCAAAATTTGCTGCATGCTGCTCTGTTTACTTCCACGGAATTACAAAGACAGAAGAACGTTTTTCAAGGATATTGAAAATGGACTACAGTCGTAAATGCAGTGTTCCAGGCTGTATAGGGAATGCTGACACTTGTCTTCCCAAGGAACTAAACACTCTACAGGGTTTGGTTTGTCTATGAAAAGATCCCTGTGCAGTTTGACACTCAATTACACATTTACTCAAACCATTTAACCAGGGCTGGACTGGGACAAAAAATCGTGACCCTGACATTTTTGGCCCAGGTGGCCCACAACCACCGTGATTGGTCAGAAACATTCCCTGCAGACAGCCCTCTTAAAATATGTGTGCATTCTATGATGAGTTTCCTAGTGTTGTGTGTTCATGCGACAGTTTTGGATCCTTCAAGAGGGGTCTAAAGACTTATCTGTTGATCTTACACTTAAATAATTAATTAATTCTTAGAGTTAAGATTTATTTATTTAAAAAAAGATCATTATTGATTATTTGATATTTTATTATCAAATAAGAAGCCTGTATTAGACAAGAATGGGACAACATTCCTATTCCTAAACTTGAGCAACTTGTCTCATCAGTCCCCAGACGTTTGCAGACTGCTATAAAAAGAAGAGGGGATGCCACACAGTGGTAAACATGGCCTCGTCCCAACTTTTTTAAAATGTTTTGATGCCATGAAATGTAAAATCGTAATTTTCCCTCTCGTTTTATTCCAGGGCTATTTCACAGGGTGCATTAGGGCGCATAGAACAGGGCCATTTTCAGCCCAACCAATGTTACATACTTACATAATCAGCTTCCTTTTACAGTCTAGTTTCAGATTACTTACTGAGTACATAGCCATGTTTTACCTGGTATCGCCTTGGAACTTATATTACAAGTTCATACTAAGGGTAAATTTGACAAAGTGGTATTCACTTACAAAGAATACGGTAAGAGCCCGGTAACATCATGGTAACAAACACGGCTTCCTTTTACAGTCCAGTTTCAGATTACTTACTGAGTACATATCCATGTTTTACCTGGTATCGCCTTGGAACGTATAGTACAAGTTTATACTAAGGGTAACATTGACAAAGTGGTATTCGCTCACAAAGAATATGGTAAGAACCTGGTAACACCATGGAAACAAACACGGCTTTCTTTACAGTCCAGTTTCAGATTACTTACCAAGGACATATCCATGTTTTACCTGGTATCGCCTTGGAACTTATATTACAAGTTCATACTAAGGGTAACATTGACAAAGTGGTATATGCTTACAAAGAATACGGTAAGAGCCCGGTAACACCATGGTAACAAACACGGCTTCCTTTTACAGTCCAGTTTCAGATTACTTACTGAGTACATAGCCATGTTTTACCTGGTATCGCCTTGGAACGTATAGTACAAGTTTATACTAAGGGTAACATTGACAAAGTGGTATTTGCTCACAAAGAATATGGTAAGAACCTGGTTACACCATGGAAACAAACACGGCTTCCTTTTACTGTCCAGTTTCAGATTACTTACTGAGTAAATAGTCCAAACATGCGCAGGAACATACCCAGTATTCAAGAAGATTTACAATGATAGTAGAGGAAAACCAGCCAAGTAAATGAGGCCATCATCGATAAATGTATCTGAAAAGGTATTTTATTGGAAAGTACTATTTTATATTCTCATTAGACGTGGACTGTTACCGACATTAACCTTAGGTAATTGCAGGGTAATAGTAGAGTATTTTTTTCGTAATTCTGCTGGAGCTTGGCCGTCTTTACCTACTTAGTAGCAGTGGTATTTACCCAGTAACACATTATAATTTACCATAAATATCTCCTTTAGATACCAACTTACTACCAGCTGTATTTAAATAGTAATATTTATAAGTTTCCAGGTAAATACTAAGTTTTGTCTTCTGTCTTTGCCTAATTAGGACCAGTGAAAATTACCCAGTAATAACCAGCACGTTAGTAAATAGTTAATGGGTAAATACTTCAAATTATCGGTAATACCCAATAATACAGAAAACATACCCAGTAATGACCAGCACGTTAGTATTTAGTTAATGGTAAATAGGTAAATAAACACTTGACGACTAGGTAAATAAACACTCGATGACGTCTAAACAAAAAAACGTTGCGCCACCTACTCTTCTTGCGGTGAATTGTTTTCAGCACCCACAGCCTATGGAGAACCATAAACGCAGTCTATCTGTCCGTATCCGTGCGTATCCGTGCGCCCGCCCATCCGTAAACGGAGATGCAGAAGCATATTTCGGCCTTTAGACAGATGAGCAACTAGAAGCCTGTATTAGACAAGAATGGGACAACATTCCTATTCCTAAACTTGAGCAACTTGTCTCATCAGTCCCCAGACGTTTGCAGACTGCTATAAAAAGAAGAGGGGATGCCACACAGTGGTAAACATGGCCTCGTCCCAACTTTTTAAAAATGTTTTGATGCCATGAAATGTAAAATCGTAATTTTCCCTCTCGTTTTATTCCAGGGCTATTTCACAGGGTGCATTAGGGCGCATAGAACAGGGCCATTTTCAGCCCAACCAATGTTACATACTTATTCGAGACCTTAAGGAACAGTGTGAAATACCCTATAAAATCTGTAAATGACCCCTTTAAACATGGCATGAAACATTCACCCTATCGTTATCATAATAATTATTATAATGCCATTAAAATAGTCTAACATAAAAAATACTGTGTATTAAATATCATTTCTGTCAGTTCACACCCCCTCAAAAATGCCCCTGGAGACGTGAAACGATAACAATCCAACGATAGCTGCTCACCTCCTTCTCTCAGAACCTCTCTCCTACCCCTCCTCTCCTCTCGCTCTGTCTCTCTCTGTCTCTCTCTCTCTACACACAGTCTTTCAGTAGAGCGTGTCATCTGATGTGCATGTCCGATGTTATATGTGTATGATCGTTGCTGTCAAATTGATAGTAGGGCCCCCAATGACTGTCAGTCATCTGTTTGTGATAGGTCTGGCGTGTCCTGTCTGTATGTTTCTGTGTGTCAGTGTGTGTGCGTGACAGCTCTGGTGTCGTCTTTGTGGAGGATTGTGTATATCAACAGATCCCCTGTATTAGGACTGGGCGGTTTAATATTTGTAGTGTGCTAGCTATAACAAATTATTACATGACTGAATACTCAATTCTGTTGGCCGACAATAAACATTTCACAATTCTGACCAACTTGGCATCATTGCATGCATGGCTACACTAATCCATACTGCATGTTTTATGTTGAAGCCTCTGTAAACGTCGGAAGTTGTGTCGTATAAAACTGTAAAGCCCGAAAACAGTTCTCTACTCCATTTGTGCAATACTGGAAATGAGGATGTGGAAGATTGCTTGCAATTTTTGCATAGATTGATTGCGATATTTGCGTTAAAGGTAATTTTATGGGGAAGCCTTCCTTTTACAGTCCCTTTAGTACTAGGTATTTACGTAGAAAATAAAGGGTATGTTTTGTGTATTATTGGGTTTTACTGATTGGTACCAAGGTGGTAAATACAGAGATAATTCAAACTATTTACCCATTAACTAAATACTAATGTGCTGGTTATTACTGAGTAATTTTCACTGGAAATAATTAGGTAAAGACAGGTAAAATTAGGTAAAATTAGTAAAGACAGAAAATAAAATGTAGTATTTAGCTGGAAACGTATAAATATTACTATTTAAATACCGCTGGTAGTAAGTTGGTAACTAAAGGAGATATATATGGTAAATTATGTGTTATTGGGTAAATACCACTGCTACTGAGTAGGTAAATACGGACAAGCTCCAGCAGAATTTCTAAGAAAAAACTATTACCCGGCAGTTACCTAAGGTTTATGTCGCTAACAGTCCACCACTAGTATTTACCCAATAACACATTATAATTTACCATATATATCTCCTGTAGTTACCAAACTTACTACCAGCAGTATTTAAATAGTAATATTTATAAGTTTCCAGGTAAATACTAAGTTTTGTTTTCTGTCTTTACCTAATAATTACCAGTGAATATTAGCCAGTAATAACCAGCACGTTAGTATTTAGTTAATGGGTAAATACTTCAAATTATCTCTGTATTTACCACCTTGGTACCAATCAGTAATACCCAATAATACACACAACATACACTTTATTTTCTATGTAAATACCTAGTACTTAAGGGACTGTAAAAGGAAGGGTTACCATTTTATGTTGTGCCTGCTGTGAATGGGGCTGTGACAAATCTTATTTCTGGAAGGCTCTACCCCCCGGTTAGCACGGGATAATCAAAATGTAATATAAGTATATATGTAAGGTGAAGGTGTATTAATGAAGGTTTATAAGCCAGGTAAGGGAGGTGTGATGTAAGGTGAAGGTGTATTAATGAAGGTTTATAAGCCAGGTAAGGGAGGTGTGATGTAAGGTGGAGGTGTATTAATAAAGGTTTATAAGCCAGGTAAGGGAGGTGTGATGTAAGGTGGAGGTGTATTAATAAAGGTTAATAAGCCAGATAAGGGAGGTGTGATGTAATTTGGAGATGTATTAATGAAGGTTAATAAGCCAGGTAAGGGAGGTGTGAAGTAAGGTGAAAGTGTGTGCAGGTCCCTCAGCAGGGCCACTGGGAGAGACAGGCCTAGCTAATCAACTCTGGAGTGACTAGCCCTGAGTAATCAACTGTGGAGAAGATAATGACTCCATGCAAATGAGAGAGAAGACAGAGGAGACAGAAGTGGTGTGAGTGTGTGTGAGTGTATGTGTGTGCTGATGCAAGGCCCCTCTTCACCAATCAGAATGGGTGTTTCCCAGTAGTAATCATGCTCTCTCAGTAACATGAGAATACAGCAACAGACAGCCTGGCATCGCGAAATACCCTCTCTGCTCATCTCTCCTCATTCTTCTTTTTCTTGTCTTTCCTCCTTGCTCCTCTCCTCCCTCTTTTCTTCTCCTTCAGACTGATATAGGCTCTGTCTGAGAAGTGGACAGATACCAGATATTTTTCTTTTCCATGTCTTCCCCTATCTCCACCCACCTCCCAAACTACTCCTCCCCCAATCCCTCCCCAGCCTCATCCCTCCCTTCACCCCCCCCCCCTCCTCAAGGTGTGTCACGTAGAGATTGTCACTTCAAACTGCTCCTCTCTCTAGAACAACTAGCAGAGCAGCACAGATCCAGCTGCATCAAGACACACACACAAACTCACACAGCCAACCTGTCAGCAGAACAGCACAGACCCAGCTGCATGAAGACACATGCACACACACACAGTAGACCTGTCAGCTGTGGCATTTATAACATAAACACTCCCTCCACCCCCCATGTGCCACACACACACTTACCTGCAGGTACAGTGCTTTCCCCCTATCTGTGTCTCCAGAGGTGGGTGGAGGAAGTGACCATTGAACTGGACATGAAAGAGAGGCCTGAAAAACTGATATGAGAAGCAGATTCACACTAAGCAGATTAACAGTAACACAGTCTGTGTGTGTGCGCATGCAGTGTGAACTGGTGTAATTGAATACCCAGAGTGTAACTGCTGGTGTGTGAATTGACTTGTGCACTAATGTAGCTGTGGAGGAAAGAGTGTGACCGAGCAATGCTACTTAACGTTGGGATCTGAACCCGAGTCAGCTAAATTAGCTGAGCAGGAATGGACAGACAATTCCCAGATCTAATCCCACATCTTTAGAAGAATAGCTTTGGTGATGTGAGGTGGTTGTTGTGACTATTGGCAGAGCTAATGGTCAAGTATACGGTACCAGTCAAAAGTTTGGACACACTTTGAATTTAACAATTGAATATCTTGCTATAGAGCTCAAAACCAAATCAATACTTGTTATTATATATCGGCCACCCAAGCACTCGCCAATATGCATACAATAATTCTCTGAACTATTTTAACTATGTGTCACTAGATATAACAAAGTAGTTTTAAGCGGAGACTTGAATATCCAAGTAGATAAAAAAGCAGACCCAAGAACTGTCGAGCTCTTAAATCTCCAAGACAGTCTCCATCTAACTCAACACATAACAGACCCAATACACCAGCACGGGAACACACTAGATCTAGTTATAACAACTGGACTAAACATCAATAATATTTCTAGTGCTGTCAGTTTAACGCGTTATTAACGGCGTTAACGCAAACCCATTTTAACGGCGTCAATTTTGTTATATGTTTTAAATATATAACTTTTATCACTTGTATTATTGTTTTTGTTGATTTTATGTAAAGCACCTTGAGGTGCAATTCTTGTATGATATTAGCAATGTAAATAAAGTAGGGCTGTCATGCGATAAAAATATTTAATCGCGATTAATCGCATTATTTCATATGATTAATTGTGATTAATCGCAAAATTATTCGATCTATTTAATCTGTTAAAATGTTACCCCAATAAATGATTTTTTGGTGGAAATACCAATAAAAGGGTGTACTTAATTTCAGATAGGCCTAACTGGATGATAATGTCCATGTAACAAGGTCAGTTGGAACACAACTTCAATTGTAAGGGAGTTTTATTCACTCACAAACTTTACTGCTGTATAATAAACATCCACACAATTAGAATTATTCTGGAATATAAAATACATTTAAGACATGTTGTCTCATAGCCTATTACGACATCCTGCTCCATAATATTCTAATCTCACTTAAACATACTTCATATACTTAAGCAACCACAGATTGACTTTAATATTGAACAATACAGTTTTTGTCTTGTTAAACCCAGTCAGCTGCTCGCTTCTTTTGCAAGTGTTGTCTGCCATATATTACCGGGGCAAATGCATGTTGAATGGGAGTCTATGGAGCTAAACGGCTAAATTTGTCTCTTTCGCCTGATTGTCGTTGGGAAATCTCCGATTTGATTCTAGTTTGGGCATGTGCAACATGGATTATAGGTCGAAAGTTGAATGAACGAGTACTTATGTCCTTTTGATTTCTTACAGGGTGAGTCGTTGTTGCCCATAACACGCTAGCATTCTGATAATGAATGCTGATTGGTTAGTGAAGGACTGATACGACCAGAGCTCCCGCTTGATGGTATCCGAAGCGGAATCAGAATGTCAGAGCATTAGCAGAGCCTGTTTAAGGAGAGCCTTGCCACTCCCTATTAAGCCCCATTGTACCGAATTTGGCTGCAGTTCCACCAGAGTTCCACTGGGGGTGATCGCGAGCGAGTGCATGTTGAATGGGAGTCTATGGAGCTAAACGGCTAAATTTGTCTCTTTTGCCTGATAGTTGTTGAGAAATCTCCAATTTGATTGTAGTTTGCGCATGTGCAACATGGATTATAGGTCGAAAGTTGAATGAACGAGTACTTATGTCCTTTTGATTTCTTACAGGGTGAGTCGTTGTTGCCCATAACACGCTAGCATTCTGATAATGAATGCTGATTGGTTAGTGAAGGACTGATACGACCAGAGCTCCCGCTTGATGGTATCCGAAGCGGAATCAGAATGTCAGAGCATTAGCAGAGCCTGTTTAAGGAGAGCCTTGCCACTCCCTATTAAGCCCCATTGTACCGAATTTGGCTGCAGTTCCACCAGAGTTCCACTGGGGGTGATCGCGAGCGAGTGCATGTTGAATGGGAGTCTATGGAGCTAAACGGCTAAATTTGTCTCTTTTGCCTGATTGTCGTTGAGAAATCTCCAATTTGATTGTAGTTTGCGCATGTGCAACATGCATTATAGGTCGAAAGTTGAATGAACGAGTACTTATGTCCTTTTGATTTCTTACAGGGTGAGTCGTTGTTTCCCATAACACGCTAGCATTCTGATAATGAATGTTGATTGGTTAGTGAAGGACTGATACGACCAGAGCTCCCGCTTGATGGCATCCGAACTGAAATCAGAATGTCAGAGCATTAGCAACAACATTAGCAGGCCAAAACTCTTTCTTGTGTATTGACAGGGAGAGCCTAACCTGTCAGCTGTGTTGTCGATGCCCTGAGAGAAAAAAGTAAGTGACCAGAGCTTGCCGTAAAGCAGTAGCTTTGGTCGTACGATGTGTATGACGTCAATGACATTTTCAAAAGCTTTTTAGAACAGAAAGGCGACTTTAAAACAGTCTAACAGCCAGCAGTGAGTATTTTTTTTTGCCTCCCCTTTTGAATTTTCGAATTCAAATTACTTGACAAAAAATTATATCCTGAGAAAAGTGGATTTTGAGGGGTACCGCTCCATAGACCTCCATTCATTTTGCACTCGCTCGTTAGCGCCCTCACATGGAACTTCAACCAGTTCAGAACCTGGAAGTTTCCAGAGAGTGGCAGTTCTCTCTATATTAGACATTCTCTGGTTGGATTTTCTCAACTTTATGTAAATGAGGAGCGTGAAAACGCTAGCTTTGGCCAATCGGGTTGGTTTCTGGTTTCTTGTAACGTAGCAACTGTTGATCATGGTAAACAGTTCTAGGTTTGACAATTTCAAGATGGAAGAGCAACTCATAGTATGTGTGTCTACGCACTCAGTCTTGTTTTGTACGCCTCTGTACGATTAAAGAGACGTTAACAACAAATGTTTAACTGGCGCAAGGTTGCCGATGTTGTCGGTGTCCCTGGTGTGTTAAATTCAGTCTCGTCACTTTAGCTAGCTACAGTACGTAACTTAGCTCAAACTTTCTTCTGTGCTAGCTTCATACTGTACAAGTTTAGCTGCACTAGTCTAGTTTACCCGGCACACGATTGACATTCAACGTTGAAATGCTGGTTGGCAGTCACTCGCTAGCCATACAGTAAATGTGTAGTGGCCATAACCCAACGAATGTTACAGTACTGTAGCCTATAGCCTAGTTCAGCGGTTCTCAAACTTTTCCCCTGGCGACCCCCCCAAATTCCGTGGTGACGTTTGGCGACCCCCTATTCTAGTGACTAGTGGAAACATGGGGGAAACCGTAACTCTCCTCCCCCAAAAGTAGCTAGCGCTATGGCTGGATACTCCTCTCGATAACTAAAAAACGTTCGAATTTCTTCCACAATCGACTGAATTGGCCAAACAAGGCATGTGCATTTACCTTACAGTGTATAATCTAGCTAGTTAATGTGGTTTTTCCAAGTTTTCTAGAAATCTGCCCAAATCGAGGCTTAACAGTGCTACTACTACCACCGTCATAGCTGCCTGTCCTGTCGGACACGTAATTATTTCCTAAAAAACTTGCGTCACTCCCACAAACAAATGCTTCGTAAGTTAAAATTTTAGACTTTTAATTGACAATATTGACAACACATATTAAGACATTTGTCTTTACTCATAATATCGTCTCCGATTTCAATTCGAAGCTGTAGGCAATCTCCCATGGTATCCGCTCTGGCTCCGTCTCGGAAAACAATGGCTGCCGTTGCTGACGATACATTTATTTCCCCCTCCCAGTAACCCCTTAACCAATGATATGTGCTTTGAGCTCAAATTGTCATGAGTATCTGGCAGTTTTCAGAAATAAAATCGGTGATTGGACGGCAAAGATATTAAGGCAGGAAACATGGGAATTTTATCCTGTCAGGCAGGAATCATCTCGTCTCCAAACATTTTTTACGACCCCCGAAAACCTTTTGCGACCCCCACTTTGAGAACCGCTGGCCTAGTTGACAAGATCATGCAACATCTAGTCAGCGTATCTGATTCCTTGCATCATGCCATGTAAAAGCTGTATTTTGATCGAGACGGGAGCACCTATATATCAATAATGATCGCCATTGTAAATACATGAACCCAAGTCTGCACACTTGTCCATGGCTGTGTCTACTACCGCGCACTTTACGAAGTACACTGCAATACAGTGCACTGCAAAACAGTGCACTAACATATTCAGTGCACTCCGTCGCTGACAAGTGCTGTCTGAAATGGAACACTTACGTTAAACACTTGGCGGAAGTGACGGACGGAAATCTGCTCGCGACACCCGCTAAACCTGCCAAAATGAACGCGCTTTTCCCATAGAGTTAATATAATTAGAGACAGCTACTTCTATCTTCCAAGATGGCGTCCCCATTCATTTTTATGAAAAGTGCTCAGTGGCGCAGTGAGGCAAGCGAGACTCGCTTGCGGGATTGGACGCAGCCATCTTTCCACTTCCGTGTTTTCCGGTCTAGCTTTAAACAGTGGCTCTTTTTTTTCCCTAGCTCCGAGACCTCGTGCACTCTTGCAACTAGTACACGTCATACTTTGCGACAACCAGTTTATATGGTTATGAGCGTGTGGGCATTGCAGTTGCAGAATCTATGGGCAGAATTGGGTACAAGTCTATGGAGGACCAAACCTGCCATATTTACAAATGAATGAATGAATAAATAAATGTCCACATCCATGCATTTAGACAGAAATAAACGAATATATATATTAATTAATGCACAATTGTCAATCAATAGTTACATATATTTTACATTTATGTATTTATTTATTTTGTATTCATTTATGTATTCATTTATTGATTGATTGATTGATTTATTCATTCATTCATATATATATTCATTTATTTATTCATTTATTTATTCATTTATTTATTCATTCATTCATTCATTCATTGTTCCCAATATGATAATGAGAGGAGGCCAGTAGGCGTGGAAACTGATGTTCAGACATTGCAATCAATCCAGAGCCATAGATTCAATCTAGCTAACGCCTGGGACACACTGGCTGCGAAGCGCTCTGGAGCGCCACAATATACTACGAATGGCGCGATGCTGTTCACACTAGACGCGCATTTCTCCACGCCGGTCACCAAGCCTTTCACCTTCTCTGAGATTTTCTTTTCTACATGTAAAGCTGACATGTACATAAACATGGCATAGGCTACAGGCTATTTAGGCAACTTGTTGCTCCAACAATAACCGTTGCAACGGCATCCCATTCCCAATATAACGTGGCAACGTTTGACTTTTGTTGCCGTAGTCTTTGTAAAATATGTGCTATGGGGCATACAACTCCATTTAGGACTAAGCTACTTTTCATCTTCGATGATTAACTTTGTGTCGTCAATCTTCACAAATCTCTCTTCTGCTTGATTGGGGGCTATATGCCAGATTGTCTATCTCGCTCTTACACACAGGACAAATATGTTGGTTTGACAATCAACAATCAGGATTTTTTATTTTAAAATGTTTACGTTTTTATCGGGGTAAACACATGGTTGGCCGGTCAGCGTAGTGAAGTTGGGTGTTAAGTGATAGCCCACAACTAACGTATTAAAATCTTTATAACATGTTTGTTTATCCAAATATCATATATGGTGAATTAAATCTTTGTTTTCAACAAGGTCGGCCAGCCTGTCCATGTAGGCTATGTTGTCCATGACAGCAAGGATGGATGTAAGGCTACATAATCGAATACAAAGCGTGGAAAACGATTAGCCAATGGTGTGTCAAATACCGCCTACCTATTTTGATTGACACATCTCATTAACATATTGAAAATAAGAAATACAGGAATGAATGAATGAATGAATAAATGAATGAATAAATGAATGAATACATGAATGAATAAATAAATGAATACACAAATAAATACATAAATACATGTAAATTATAAGGTAATATTGATTGACAATTGTGCATTAATTAGTACATGTATTCATTTATTTATGTCTAAATGCAAGGATGTGGACATTTATTTATTCATTCATTCATTTTTAAATATGGCAGGTTTGGTCCTCCATACAAGTCCGATAAGAATCAGACACATGATGCAAACTTAACGGAAATGTATTCTATTACTGTATAGTATTCCTTTCACTTGTTTTTTAAGCTATATGGCTAAATATAGGGCGATTCTAGATGAAACTCATCACATATGTTGCTTTTTTTCTTTGTGATATGAGTATGATTTACAACGCATTGTATCGGATTAAATAAACTGTTAACATGAACAGCTCCGTCGTTGTTCTCGCCAGGCAAAGAAAGCTTCATAGTTATTTTGGTAACCAAAATCTTCCATAATGCAGACTTACCATAGCTTACTGTCAACTTTATATTCAACAAAAATGCCACGAAATTCACACTGCCTTCAATTTCACATCAGTGTCAATGCGACCTGTGTTTTACATGCTCAACCTAGAAAACCAAACGTCTATTAATGGATATAACGTGATCTAACAAGACGTGTTAATAATGTAATAAATAAAAGCTCGAGAAGTGTGTCTAAAATATACTTCATTGAACATTTGCCTTTGAAAGGGGCATGTTCATAGAACCATAAGAGGTTTCCATCAGATGTAAGTGGGGGTGAAACATTGTCCCACAAAAGCAGTCTGGCTTGATGACACGATCAAAAAAAGAATAATGGGTGTATTTAACAAAAGCTTCTGAAGGCAAGACTAATATTATTTAAATATATATCATTTCCTATTGTGGTTAACAGTTAAAGTATTAATCTTTGTCTTTGCTCCAGATATACATGTCAACAATCTATGCTCACGCTTAACATAATATATTTGCCATCATGTCATGGTCGTTTTTATGAAAAATCAAATCTGTTTGAAAATAACGGGAATAAACTATATTAACAACATTTCATGTAGGCCTATGTGTGACAACGATTTTCTAAACTTGCTACAACAAGGCAGGCAACTCAAGCTCCCTGTGCTCATTCAATATAAGTCTATGGCTCATTCAGCTCAATGTAAATCGGCTATCGGCCAATGTGAACTTTTGTGCTCATGCCCTGTTAGTATCCGCAGGCACATTTGCAGGCAACTTTTCTTGACGTAAGCAAATAAATGGGGTGCTAGTTTACCCATTTCGGATTGGTTTCAATCTTAGCATTAGAAAAATTATTCTATGAAAAAGCTAGTAGTATGAGCCAGGTTCGAGAATCGAACCAAAATTATTGAGGGAGATAGTTTTGTAAATGTTGACTGGAGTTAATAGAATAAAAACGACCGGAAGACACGGGAACCTAACCGTAAATGCAATACCACCTACATCCACCGGGGCCGTTGCTTCAAGGCGAGGGGCGAGGGGTGGGGGCTTGGATTCTCCACCCCAGGTGGAAAAAGCTGCCGAAAGGGCTCCTCCTCTTCCGCTACGTAGCCAAGATGGTGCCCATTTTGGGCGAGTTCTGTCCATTGCTGTACACTGTTTTTTGGACCGTTTGCAGTGTGCCATCTGGGTACTTTCAGTGCACTGAATTCTGCTGGTTTTGTGAGTGAAGCACCCTAAGCACTGAAAGTCAGTGCTCGAAGTGCACAAGTGCGCGGTAGTAGACACAGCTCATGACACCGTTTTACACAAACTACAAAAGTCACCTTCGAGAACTACAACTCTGTATTCACTTTTTTAACACGCCCCTGAGCGTGGAGCACTGTGGGAAGGCCAGCGGTGCAGAGCGATAAAAAACGCTGCAGTGTGAACGCACCGTTAGTTTTGTTACCGAACCGTCTCGGAACTTTTTGAAAAGGAACTTCCCATCTAAAATCCCTCTCTCCATCATTTAGCTACTGTCGGAAGTCAAAATCATGTGACAACAGGTGATTTCCAAGGTCAGAAAGAAACCTGCGTTAACTGCACTATTTTGTTTTGTCGCGTTAAAATGAGATTGCGTTAACCCGTTATTAACGTGTTAACTTTGACAGCCATAAAATAAAGTGTGTCCAAACTTTTGACTGGTACTGTGTCTATTATATGGTCCTGAATTTGGCAGACATGCAGATCTACTTAGATAACACCAGAGAGGAGCAACACAGCACTGTGTTGTGTTCAGCAGGAGGGGTGTGTGTGTTTGCGTGTGTGCGTGCGTGTGACATCTGTGTGTGTGTGTGTTTTAAAGGGAGTTCCAGTGAGTGTAACCTGGTCTGAAGTGTTCTATATCCTGAAGCCAACCTTGTCTTTCTTTTCTCTGTTTGTTTACGTGTGTGTATTTGTGTGTATGGGGTGTTTTTGTGTGTGTGTCTGTGTATTGTGTTTGTTTGTGGGCGTGTGTGTGCACGCCAGGTTTTCTCAGGGATCTTCACTGCAGAGATGCTACTGAAAATCATAGCTCTGGACCCCTACTACTACTTTCAGCAGGGCTGGAACATCTTCGACAGCATCATCGTCTGTCTGAGCCTCATGGAGCTGGGACTGTCTGACGTGGAGGGGCTGTCAGTCCTTCGCTCCTTCAGACTGGTACACACTTACAGACACATATTGCACACACATAACACATACACACCACTCACACATAACACATACACACCACTCACACAGAACACACACATACACACCACACATATAACACACACACGCATAACATGCACACATACACACATAACATGCACACATGACACACACATACATAACACATGCACACATAACACAAACACACAAGCACATATAACGCACACACACAAATGACATGCACACATGACACACACATACACAACACATGCACACAAAACAGAAACACACAAGCACACATTACGCACACACACACACACACCTATCTCTACATGTCTGCTTCTGCCCACTTGTCTCTGTCTGCTGTTCTGTCAGCAAAGACTGAACACCGGAAATAAAAGTGTGTGTTTGTGTCCGTACAGCTGCGTGTGTTTAAGCTGGCGCGTTCGTGGCCGACCCTGAACACACTCATTAAGATCATCTGCAACTCCATGGGCGCTCTGGGCAACCTGACCCTGGTACTGGCCATCATCGTCTTCATCTTTGCCGTGGTGGGCATGCAGCTGTTTGGGAAGAACTACCAGGACTGCGTGTGTAAGATATCCAGAGACTGCACCCTGCCACGCTGGCACATGAAGGACTTCTTCCACTCGTTCCTGATCGTGTTCCGGGTGCTGTGCGGGGAGTGGATCGAGACCATGTGGGACTGTATGGAGGTGGCCGGCCAGCCGCTCTGCATCCTGGTCTTCATGCTGGTCATGGTCATCGGAAATCTGGTGGTGAGGAAGCATCGTCAATACCCACAATACACCTCCTCTAATTTAGCTCTGTCACTCTCTCTATTCAGAATGCGGACTTTCATCTTGGCCTCTTCAGTGTGTGTGTGTGTGTGTGTGTGGTGGGGTTGGCCTTCATGGAAATGGCATTTGTTGACTGCTAATGCCGCATGCATACATAGTTATGGTTTGATTGACACGTGGTTCCAAAGGTTGACACTTCTCTCACAACTATTGCTATTATTTTGTCCTCTCACAATTGATTTCAAAGCCCTTTGGGCAGCAAAAATGACATTGTAAATATCCTACCACTGGCAAAACAATCTGTTGGGTAGTTTTGAAGTTACACATCCTTTCTAATATTTCGCATTCTGGCTAGCTCTAATAAACTCACAGCTGTCAGAACCTCACTACCTGGCTTACTGACATGGATTGACAGCCACTGTAAAATTAAATTTGCTGCTTACTTGTTTAATCAAATTTGTCTTTAGCTTAAAGTTAACTTTTTTCCTCCAAGACGTTTATTTCCATTAGTTAGCCTTTGTTGGCTTGCCGGAAAGGGTGACAATGCAACTATTATTACTACTTATCCACATCTAGTACTGGTTAAGTTACTAGCCAGATGAATTATTTAGTTACTACACTGTTTATTCAATTTAATGCAATGGAAAACACTTTGCATACCATGGCAACACCCATAGATTACTTTTACTGTTTGACAAATAGTCAAACGTTAACTAAACCAAAACCATTTGCCAAAAAATTAAAAACATTAAAAGTCCCAGAGTGAAACATGATTTTTTTGCTCAGAGAGAGGGTCCTGACCCTACAATCCAGTAATTTTTTAGTCTTTTTTTTTTTTTTTACACTTCACATCAAGGTTACATGAACTACCATGTAACTACTACTAAGCTTCAATATGGTTTAGCTGTACATTTGAGTGTACATTTACTTTGGAGTAGTGGATTCTGTAAAATACTTCCAACTGAATTTCACTTACAGTAACAGGGCCATGAGGATGTAGAGTAAGCAGGGCCTCCTCCCACCAGTCATCTGCTAGGTCAAGTTCCCCTGTCAGTCTGGATTCTGTTTATTGGAGAGGGTTCAGAGGGAAGCATTGTCATATCATCTAGAAATCAGACCTTGCCATATCCACAGGAGAGACAGCATCTATTTTAGCAACGTTGATGGGGGTAGTTGAGGAAAGGTGGGAAGATGAAAGTGTACGAAGTTATGGGCTTGAAAATTGCGGAAATATTAGAATGATCAAAATTAAATATAGCTATTAGGTTATTGAAACTGGCAAGCTTCTCATCTCTCATGACACAAAACAAAAGCCTGTTTGAGTTTGGAGGTTGAAAATATCTGTTGACGTGTAGGGGCAGAAAGTCTACACTATTGGTAGCCTGACGTTGTCATACTCATAATTCTAGTCAGAATATGAGTCTGATAACTCTCCGTTTGGCTGTGACTATGGGGCATGTTTCAACCAAACTCGTAAAACAAATGCCTCTTCTCTCAATTGGATAGACCTACAACCAATCATAGCAACGTAATATGTTGTTTGTTGAAAATGAATTCAACCCAAGCGCTCTTTCGTGACGTTGTTGATTACGTTACTGTTGATCATCTGTCCATCATCGAATAAAGCCTGCCTTGGCAATTTCATTGGTCCGCCCAGCTCCTGGTTTTATAGTTTGTCCCCAATACGAGCCCCTCCAGACCCAACTTCCCGACCAAATTTTTGTTGTGGGCGGGGCTAATTTGGGCTGGAAGCCAGGCTACACTATTGGTGAAACTGTCTCCAGATCTTCAGAGTAGAAATTGGGTTTCCTGGTTACTTTGAAAGACACAAAGACAGTGGGGAACAAACAAGAGCCAAATGGGGAGATGGTTGGGAAGACTGATCCTACGCTTCCCAGCCCTAAGGCTACCACTGCTTAAACTGACATGCACCAACTCGCTAAGTTCCCACTGAGTGTATTAAGAAGAAGTATAAAGCTGAATATCTATCTTTTGACATCCATTTGCTAATTGTATTCTCTACTCTTGTTCAGCCTATGGTCTGCAACTCTCTGTCACCAACCATCTCTGGAGGAGGGGATCTCTCACTGAATTACTCCTTCCAAGGTTTCTGAAATTTTTTCTCAATTAGTTTCCCTGTGAGCTTTCCCTTGTCTTCCTTGAGGGTTTAGTTTGGCTGAGGCAGAAATAGGGTCAAGTTCACAGACATCTTCGGATAGTGTCAAAACCACAGTTACACCCGCACAAACATGCAGCAATTCGGTCCCCAATTATTTAAACAAGGAAAATCCTCATCAGCTGGTTCTGAAATCATACCCCTAAACTCTTCTTGGAGGAAGATAGAGATGTTTTTCGGCCACTTGGTTTCAGTCATGAACATGGCTTGAATATTCTGTGGAGTGCGACGCATGCTTTTGTTTTCCACATTGAGGATTTGGTGTTGCTTTCTCTGAGAAGGATTCTTTCATTTCAACGGGTTTTAGAAACTGGCAATGCACATTAGAATGCAACGAGTTCTTTATAAACATGCTAGTAGCCAGGCTCATTTAGAAGCCTCAACCGTTTGGGCAGAAGACGGAGGGAGACGGTAGTATGTTTACACGGCCCCCAACAGATACAAAATAACCAATAAAGGTGTTGTAAAATGTAATTAAGCTTACACTGCATGGAGATTGGGAAACATTTGAGAATGAGGATGATTGCATAGCTACGGGGCTGTCAAGCTGCTTTAGTACACGTTGGAAAAAGATAAATACCTTGCTGACATTACGTCAAGCAGGGCTATCAAGTTTTATCAAAGGTTTTGCACAGGAACTGGACATAGATGAGTTTGTGACAAAATTTTCCCCTCCCAAAAATCTAAATATGTTATAGAGGACAATAACATCATATAAAAAAGGGACAATTTTTTTAAACTAAATAATACACAAAAAGAGAGACATTTCTTCAAGACAAACATTGTTGGCCAATAGCTTTGGCACTTTGAAAGGTCAGTTTATGTATGTAAATAAAATAGATTACATAGATGGAGAGAGATAAACATACATAAATATTAAATAGATTAAATAGATATATACACAGATTAGATTTAACTCACTCCTCAAGTATGTATACACACCACCCGCTCCCACGAGCTGAGGTGTAGCTGCCCCCCCTCCCTCTCGAGGTTCAGTGGTCCATGGAGGAAACACATTTTTTCCTTGCCCTCTGGTCCTTGACAGAAGTTCAGAGCAATTAGATGGAGCTTCGCAAGCAAATCCTATATTACAAAAAATACAAGTTGAGACCACCATTAAACATATTTCAAAGTAAGAACTGCAGCCTGAAGGTTGGCTTAGTGCGTTACACGTTTGCACCATAGACTTATATACAGTAGACATAGTAAGCCTGCTCTTTCAAGATGGCGTCCCTTCATTTCAATGAAAAGTGCTCAGTGAGGCAAAACGGGCCACACCATCTTTCCAGTTCCAGCTCGTCCGGTCTTGCGCAGAACAGTGGCTCGCCATGTTCCTAGCTCCGAGACTCGTGCACACTTGCACCAAGCTGTACATGTCATACTTTGTGATATCTGGTCGCGAATGTGTGAGCTAAGGCATTGCAGTTAAGTCAGATAACTTGTAGAATGGGGTTAAAGTCTGATTAAGAATCAGATACATGATGAAAACTTTATGAAAATCAATGCTATCACTGTATAGTATTAATTTCAATTGTTTTTTAAAGAAATATAGGGTTAAATATAAATTTACATTTAGTCATTTATCAGACGCTCTTATCCAGAGCGACTTACAGTATGTACAAGGACATTCCCCGAGGCGAGTAGGGTGAAGTGCCTTGCCCAAGGACACAATGTCATTTTGCATTTTCCCTAACCCCTCAGCCACCTGACTCCGATAGCCAATAGCCTACTATTGTTGAAGAAAGGGTTTTGGTCTGCATCTTCACTAACGGAAGTTTAGTTGAGTTATGGTTGTATTAGGGCAGCACGATTAATCAAATTTTAATCACTATCACGATTTCAGCTTCCCACGATCAAATTCACGTGATCGAGCAATATTTAAACGCCGTTTTAGAACGCTCCGTGTTTCTGACTTCCATAGCATTAGTATCAGTCTCTTTGCAATTAACATTCCGTACATGATGGTGTGCTGTACTGGGACACTTTGAGGCAATAGAGACAGGGAGTAGCCAAACAGTGCCACCTCAGGCTCAGGCTTGAACACACAGTTGTACATGTCAGAAAACCACTTAAATATTCCACACCAGAAGACGTACAGCTTTGGACATGTCCAGAAAAGGTGGGTTAAGAATCCGTCAGCAGCTTTACATCGATCACACAAAGGGGAGACAGTAGGATATATTCTATGTAGTTTGGTTTTCGAATAATGGAGTCTTTGCATAACCTTAAACTGGATTAAGTGATGTCTGGCATTAATAGAACAATATTGGATTCTGCTGAGACCCTCCTGCCAAACCATGTCATCAATCTGGAGACCTAGTTCCTCCTCCCAAGCCTTTTTCAAAGAGTGAGTGGCATAGTTCACTTGTTCAGAGAATACCCTGACAAAGTTTGAAATCAAGCATTTTGAGTCCGGCGGGCCATGCCAGAAACTGTAAATCCTATTTGTGTCAGGGAGAGATTCAAATTCAGTCAGGTTTTGGCGGACATAGTTTCTAACCTGAAGGTATCTAAAGAAGTGTGTTTGCGGAAGGGCAAACTTGTCTTTTAGTTGAGTGAATGAGGCAAAATGTTTGTCAATGTACAAATCTTTTAAAACTACGATGCTTTTTAGTCTCCAACTATAAAAAGTTGGATCTGAGAGAGCAGGGGGAAATGCATGATTATGACACACTGGAGCGTAGATACAGGTACCAGGTAACTTGCAGCACTTCTTAATTTGCTGCCATATTTTCAAACAATTAATAATTATTCGATTTTTCACCTTTGTGTTGGGCAGCCCAGGTGTTGAAAAAAGAAGAGCTGGGAGTGAACTGTCTTTGATGTCTTTCTTTTCGATGGCTACCCATGCAGGGGTGCTTGTTGAAATCTCCAGGTTGTAGCCATCACCCCAGAAGGCTAGAGCTCTAAGGTTTGCCGCCCAGTAGTAATGCTGAAAGCATGGAAGACCAAATCCACCTTTCTCTCTGGGTTTTTGTAAATGAGTTTTTGATATTCTATGAGCTTTAAACCCCCAGATAAAAGGCATGATTATTGAGTCTAGTAACTTAAAGAATGACTTTGTGAGGAAAATAGGAAGGTTCTGAAAGAGGAATAGGAATCTTGCCAGTGAAACCATCTTGATAGCATTTATACGACCCACCATAGAGAGCGGGAGCGTGCGCCACTTGCCAATATCTCCTTTTAGTTTTTCCACTTTTTCATGGAAATTCAGTTTAAATATTAATTTAGGATCCTTTGGAAGGTTAACTCCTAGGTACTTCAGCTTGTCTGTAACTTTAAATGGGAGTTTATGCAGAAATTCTGCTTCATGGTTATCCCCAAGAGGCATAAATTCACTTTTTTGCCAATTAATTGTGTATCCATAAACTTCTCCAAATGACTTTATGAGGTCTAACAGAATGGGAATAGACTGTTGAGGCTGCGACATGAAGATTGCAACATCATCTGCATATAAGGATAGATGGTGGTGCACATCTCCCAGGCGAATGGGTTCAAGAGAGCTGTGCTGCCTGATACTAATAGCAAGGGGTTCAATACAAATCGCAAAGAGGAACAGGCTAAGGGGGCAGCCCTGGCGCGTCCCACGATGTAATGGAAATGGAGTCGACCTTTCTTGATTTGTTAGAATGGAAGAGGAAGGGTGGGCGTATACATTTTTTATCCATGAGACAAAACGGTCACCAAATCCAAATTCCTCCAAAACCCTCCACATATATGCCCACTCTGTCTGATCAAACGCTTTCTCTGCATCTAAGCAGAGGACTGCCACCTTCTGATCCTTACTGTAGTCATGGTACATTAAGTTCATTAATCTTCTAACATTAAAAAAGGAGAACCTAGCAGGAATGAAACCAGTTTGGTCTGCATGAATAATGGAGGCGATGTGTTTGTTTAACTTATTTGCCATCAATTTTGTGAACATTTTCATATCAGAGTTCAGCAATGCAATTGGACGATAGGATGATGTTTCAGTCTCATCTCTCCCTTCTTTTAGAATAAGTGAGATGTTGGCTTCATACAGGGAGTCCGGAAATGTTTGGGTTTCAAATGAGTGGTTAAACATCCTGAGCAAGAGTGGAGTCAGCTGTTCAGGGAATTTCTTATATAGCTCTATTCCAAAACCATCGGGGCCAGCACTTTTACCATTGGGAAAGGATTTTATAGCATCCAGAAGCTCTTGAGCAGTAATGTCAGCGTTAAGCGCCTCACACGCCTCGTCATTTAACTTGGGGAGATTCAGGTTCTCCAGCCACGCAGCGGTGTCCCCTTTAGCTTTGGACGTATATAATTGTTGATAATATTCCCTGAAGCGCTTGTTAATATTGCTGGGGTCAGTGATAATGTCACCAGATTTTGATTTGATTTTATGTATAGCTCTGCTAGCCTGCAAACCTCTCAGCTGTCGGGCTAGTAGCTTCTGGGGCTTGTCTCCAAGTTCAAATTGTTTTTGTTTCAGTTTAAACAGTTGGTCTTGCACCTGGGCAGATAGTATATCGTTATATTCATACCTCAGTTTAAGAATATTCTGTAGGGTGACAGAATTGGCAGAAGATTTATAGGCAGTTTCTAGTTGCGTAAGATCTTTTTCAATTTCTAGGAGGCGCTTCTTCTTTTCTTTTCTCCTTGAGTTTTCAAAAGAAATAATATGTTCTCTAATCACAGCCTTAAAAGCTTCCCATAAGGTGGAGTCTGTAACCTGTAGATTATCATTTGTTTCTAAAAGAGGAGTCTGAGAAAAGTGAAGGGTGTAAACGCCAACTAAAGTGCTGTTTCTTATGGTTGAGGTCAAGTACCAATGACATTGGAGAGTGGTTAGAAATTAGGATATTATGATATGAGGTGGAGATAACATTTGAAATCAAGTTCGAGTCAAGCAAAAAATAATCGATTCTAGAGAAAGACTTGTGTCTCTGTGAGAAAAAAGAATAATCCCTATGTGTGGGGTGCCGAAGCCTCCATATATCAACTAGATGCGTGGATAACATTAGATTATTCAAGGTTGTGGAGGCAGCAGAAGGCACCAGGTTTGTGTGGGCTGATCTATCCAAAAAATCGTCAAGCACACAATTGAAGTCACCACTGATAATCACATGAGTATCTGAGAGACCGGGCAGTAAATTGAAGACTTTACGGAAAAAATCTGGGTCATCAGCATTGGGACCATATACATTTACAAGTGTGACATGGTGGGAATAAATGTGGCCCGTCACTACGATATATCTGCCATTCGGGTCACACATGGTGGAAACATGTCTAAATGGGATAGTTTTGCTTATCAAAATGGCCACCCCACGAGCTTTACTGGAGAATGTAGACTGGAAAATTTGATTGACTCAGCTGCATCTAAGCAAATTTGCTCTAGTGGGCTTAATATGAGTTTCCTGTAGGAATATAATGTCTGCAGCTAAGAACTTCAAATGAGAGAATACTTTCGCCCTTTTAATTGCGTGCCCCAGCCCACGGACATTCCAACTAGTAAGAGTGATGCCACCACCTCTTAAAGAAAGATTAGGATGCATAGTTAAGTACAGTGATGTAAACATGTGACGCCCTTGAAACACACAAATAACCGCATAAGGGAGAAAAACACAAAAAACACACACTTGAGAACTTACCCCCCCTCCCCCCGTCCCACTTTCCCAAACAAAGTGAGAGCACGTTCCCTTCAAATAGGCACAGAGGCTGCCGGACCATAGGAAAAGATAGTTTAGCTAAGCTAACAAAAGAGCCCTGTGCTCTCTCCAAAATTATTAACATCATTCAAACAACGGTCATGAGAATGTCCCGACCTGCGTGATTGCAGGGGAAGAAAAGCAAAAAAAGTCAAATATGGGAAATATAGCCATCCAAAGCGCATATAATGTTCAAGACAGAGACCCTGCAAACAGCTCGGCTTCTTTTAATGAGGGAAATACCTGCTCCGAATTTCCAAGGGTAACCCTCAGCCGGGCTGGGTAGATGAAACCAACCCTCGCACCAGCCTCCTTGAGCCTTTTAAGAACCTCATCAAAAGCGTGTCGCTGTTTTATCACCTCCACTGGCAAATCGGGGAAGAAATGGATCGCCACTCCGTTGTGCGTCAGGGGGAACTGTTGGCGAGAAAGCTGTAGTATCTTCTCCTTGATTTGGAAGTGATGGATCCTGGCTATCATTGCGCGTGGTCTTGCATCCCCTACCGCAGACTGCTTCCCTAGACGGTGCGCTTGGTCCACAACAACCCGGCCGGAGAAATTGCCAGCACCCAGCAGTTCAGGGATAAACTTCTCCAGAAACTCAACAGGGCGGTTTTTCTCAATCCTTTCGGGTAGGCCAACAATTTTAATATTCTGACGCCTAGAGCGAGCTTCCAGGTCAATAACTTTTGAGCGGAGTGCATGGTTTTCCGTCTGCATTTCCATACAGGCCTGTTCAACTTGTGAGAGGCGGAGGTCGTAGCTGGAATGAGCTTCCTCAATTTCAGTCATACAGTTTCCAAGACTCACCAAGGACGCTTGAGTGGACGCCAGGGTTGCCTCTAATGTGTCAAATTGATCAGTCATCGTTTTGTTCATGCTCTCTATTGCCATAAGAATGCTGCTCGACTCTGCGTCGGTGTCCTTGCTAACGTCATGGTCTGTCATGACTGGTGCTAGTGCTAGCCCTAGCTCCAGCGAGGGTTGAGTTTTAGTCTCGAGTGGGCTTTTATCCTGTGGTTTTCCACCAACATTCTTTGATTTTCGCATCTTCCAGGTGTTAGTAGTTGAGTGAATCAACAACAGGTCGGGTAAACTGGTGAATTTTAAATTAAATACCGAATTATTTTATATTATGGAGAGGAGCTCAAGAAAAACACGTCTACTCCATCTGGTGCTCACTAGCGCCCCATCACCATTTTCTGTTTCTCAGCATACTTCTTAAAAGTATAACAAAAGTGAACTATTTTCAAAGCATACTTAAAAGTACATTGAAAGTGAACTATTTTCAAAGCATACTTGAAAGTACATCAAAAGTGAACTATTTTCTAAGTATACTTCTTACAAAAGTGAACTATTTTCAAAGCATACTTAAAAGTATATCAAAAGTGAGCTATTTTTAAAGCATACTCAAAAGTGAACTATTTTGTAAGTATACTTCTTACAAAAGTGAACTATTTTCAAAGCATACTTAAAAGTTTATCAAAAGTGAAGTATTTTCTAAGTATACTTCTTAAAAGTATATCAAAAGTTAACTATTTTCTAAGCATGCTTCTTTAAAGGGGCAATTGACTGGGTTTTTGGGGGTATTTCACACTGTTCCCTAAGGTCTCCGAATAGGGTATGTAACATTGGTTGGGTTGAAAATGGCCCGGGTGCTGTTCTATGCCCACTGACAAATCCTCTGAAATGTTCCCGGGAAAAAACACTAGCTTTTCTCTTTTTATGGTATGCTTATCAATATTTAGATAAGCTGCGCGCTGATTGGTTGGTTTTCAACGAGTGAAGCTGGGGAGCAAAAATGCAACGCTGAAACACCGAAGTTGGAGACTTGAAATAAAAACACGCAAATAAATCTATTGTGTCTACACAACACTGTTTTCAACAGATTGACTATATATCATTTGAAATGATAACATTACTTGTTTCCACTTCTGTTGTTGAAGCAAACTGGATTGACTTGGGTGGGTAGAACATTAGGCTACAGCTTAGCAACCGAACCATATCGTGATTCTACTCGGCTTCAGTTAGCTAGCTAGCTCTAAATAACTTGCTGAAAAATAACATGACAAAGATCTGGACAAACATGCATCGTGAATTGTAGATTTACATTACACAGGTTATTTATTTGAATGAAACACAGTCAGGAACATGAATCAACGTTAGCCCCATTGCCAATAAACCAGGCTGAATTATCACACATTCTACCTATGCTCTTGCGTTAGCAAGCTGAACTTGTTTACATGCCTACAGTCTAGGTGTTACTAGTAACAGTTACTAGCAAAGCTAACGTATCCTGTATCAAGCACCTGCCTTTCTCCAGTTCTTTCACATAGATTATCTAGACAGGCGTTAGCAGTAAGCCAGACTGCGTTCGTTTTCTGGCTATTTTTCGGAAGCTTCACTTCTAATGCCGCCTACAGCTAGTCTAGCTAGAGTCATTTGATATGTGTAGAAACTTAGCATTTAGCATTCTACCTGGTATGCTATATACAGGAAACGTTAGCATTGCTAATAACTGTTAGCACAACATCATACTGTCCTTATAGCTTGCAGTTGCAATGAGCATACGGAACAGCACCTCTTTCCAGGTTCAGCTTCCTAGCAAATCCTGCTTGCAATTGTCCAAGGTTGTCAAAACTGTCTTGGGTGAAATGTTCAGAGCAAATGAATGATTGAGTGTCGAACTTCGCCGGGATCTTCTCATAGACAACAGCAGCCATGCCTGTTGAATGTTTGGCTCCTTGGGAAGACTGTGAGTGTTAGCCTTTCCTGTACAGACTGGAACACAGCATTTATGACCGTGGTCCATTTTCAATATCCTTGTTATAATTCAAAACGTTTTTCTTTGTAATTCCTTATAAGTAGCCTACACAGAGCAGCGCACAGCTAAACTAGTTTCGGAGATAGACGCTACCTCGGACTGGTCTGGATGTAAATTCTGGGGCGTGACAAAGATACAGACCAGAGCCAAAAAGGGCGGTCCCCGGTCCTACGTCAGACCGGTAGATTTGTTGAAAAGCTAGCGTTTTACAGCAAAATGTTTTCTTTTTGAGATTTGAATAGGAAAGAGGTGTCAATGGACTTTGATATTCACGGTATGTTCATTTTACCCACCGAACTGTCGTTATTCAACTATGACAAGGTAAAATCGGTTTTGCAGTCAATTGCCCCTTTAAAGTATATCCAAACTGAACTAAAAGTGTACTATCCATATTTTAGTATACTTATAGTATACTTTAATATACTTATTTTTGTAAGGGTAGTTATGCAACCGCATACTTCTATTCAATTTTTTAGAACATAACATAACCAGAGATTGTACAATTTCTAGGGAAATTGTAGGGTGTGCCTGCTTGCGTCGGTTGCTGGGTCCGTCCCATTAAGTTTTTCCCTTCTAGTGATATTTTTCTACTGTAACAACGTTGTCAACGGCAGTATTCAGATGGAATCACAATTCAAACAGTAGCCTACCATCTGCTAACTGAAAATACGCCCCCAAAAACGTAAATAAGCTTGACATCTATTTAGGGGGAAATGGCTAATTCAAAAAAAGTTTGCGAAGAGCAAGCTAGTTACTGTGGCTAGCCAAACTTCACTGAGTGAGGGGATTGTTTGAAAGCACCGGAAATTAGAAGTTTTTTTTGACAAAGTTTAGGCTGTGGCATTGAAGCCAGCAACACAAGCTTGAGTTTAAATACATTCTTTAATGTGACATTACTTACTGTAAAGTCTTGATTTGCTTAAATGTACATGTATGATGCTGCTAGTACACAACAGCACAATATGATACTCGCTGTGCAACAGCACATCTATGCATGTTGTATCTGTTTATTACACGGCTGTTCTTAACGCTGTAGAAAGCGCCATTGACTTGAATGGGGCTTCCCAACGTTCTGCGGTCTAATATCTTCTGATAACAGACCGTTGCTATGAATAACAGACCGCTGTCAAGGAAAGTGGCCTTTTTGCTTTTGATTCACGTCTTTCGTAGCCCTCCGCAAGTAGTCCGGTAACTTTTCAACCTCAGGTACTCCATTGCTTAGCGACGTCAGCTGATTTGAAGCCTAAAGAATGTTCAACGTCTATGAAGTTCAACGTCTTTGGCAAACTATTTTTCTGCTGATCAACACTACGAATGGTAACAAATAAATTGTAAAAAGACACACTGTGTTAAGTAATTTTGTTGGCAAGTAGCCGTGTAATAAGCGGGATAATGTATAGAACGCCGGTCATTATCGGGAAAATAAGCCCCTTCAGAGCGAAGCTACACCCCTCCGCTTCATGTCAGGGTGCTGTTCTACCTGTCGGGGCTTATTTTCCCGATGATGACCGGCGTTCTATACATTATCCCTTACATATTGTATGCGTCGTTGCTAACGTCTGCTGATGTTGTGACGTTTGTATTGAGTTCCCTTTGTTGATCACTTTTTGCCACAAAACTTAAGTTCAGTGGTGCAACGGAACGTAAATAAAAATACAAGCAACTCAATCAAACAAGACAAAAATATTGACACCGACGCTGTCTATGTAGTCAAAATATTGACAGATCATTAGGGGTGGGGAAAGAAACAAAAATAAATAATAAACATAAGCTCCTCAAAAAAGGTTCGGAAACGTTATTTCGGTCGATTATTCCTCCCCTTCAATAATACCAATTGGTATTGTATTTTATATAGTTGGAAAGCTTGATTAGTCAACTTTACAACGAGGTACAACTTGGAAGGATTGTGAATTCGTGGAACGAGCAACACAGCTAACCGTGTGGGTAGCGGCCCAAAAAGATTTGCCAAAATCCCCTGCAATATTCTTCTGTTGGTAGAGGTACTGCTTTGCGGCAAGCTCTGGTCACTTCCTTTTTTCTCTCAAGGCATCAACAACAAAGCTGACAGGTTAGGCTCTCCCTGTCAATACACATGCTAGAAAGACTTTTGGCTTGCTAATGTTGTTGCTAATGTTGCTAATGCTCTGACATTTAAGTTCCGCTTTAGATACCATCAAGCGGGATCTCTGGTCGTAGTCAGTCCTTCAATAACCAATCAGCATTCATTAGCAGAATGCTAGCGTGTTATGGTTAAGAACAACTCACTCTGTAACAAATCAAAAGGATATACGTACTCGTTCATTCAACTTTCGACCTATAATCCATGTTGAACATGTAAAAACTACAATCAAATCTGAGATTTTTCAATGAAAATCAGGCGAAAGAGTCAAATTTAGATGTTTATCTCCCTAGACTCCCATTCATTTTGCATTGGACTGCAATCACTCCCAGTGGAACTCTAGTGTAACTGCAACACAATTCGGTACAATGCTGCTTAATAGGGAGTGAACAGACCAATTATCACCCGACGTCACACAACTATCAAGCAGGCTCAACTGCGCATGTCGGTTGCAAAAGACAAACTTCCCCCCGGTCTATTACACTTGGAGTGTCGATCAGGTCTTCATATATCTCTGGCCACTGGATTGCAGGGCTTGATATTAACTTTTTGAGGCTTTTGGCCTTTGGACAAATACATTTACGTTTCACTTGTCTATGCACAAAAGTCACTTGAACCCGATACCCTTAAATAGCCTGACCAAGTGATCGGGCAAAACTAGCCTGGCTAAAGGAGGTCGCTTTAATCTCAGGCAAATGACAAATGAAACAGGCTCGGTTAAATAAATTTGAGATGCTGGCTCTCTTCATCAGGCTCGTATCTACATTAGGCAGTCCTCCCTGACGTTTCTGGTGTAGCCTAGTTTGGAGTGAAATACAACATTGTGCACACTGCCAGTGAGCGAGTCTGACTGAGGCTAACGTCAAAACAGTGTAACGGGGATGCAGTCTCAAAAGAATCAAAATTCTAATGCGACAGATCAATGGGTAATCGCTTTCTCTCTCAAAGGCTGTCTTCCTCGACCTTTTTGGTCTTTTTAAATCTAACTATTTGTATTATCCGTGTGGTCCTTTTCCCATTTAAAATGCTGTCCTTTCCCGCTTTTCTGCAGCCACATTGCGCGCATACAGTGCGCGTATCCCGAATGTTTACAAACAAATAATTGGTGTAGGCTCTCCTTTAGACAGGCTCTGCTGTGACTCGGGAAACTTTCAGGTTCTGCACTGGTTGCAGTTCCACTCTAGTTCCATATGAGGGCACTAACGAGCGGGTGCAGAATGAATGGAGGTCTATGGAGCTATACCCCTCAAAATCCATTTTTCTCAGGATATAATTTTTTGTCTAGTAATTTGAATTCTGAATTCAAAAGGGGAAACAAAAACAATACACACTGCTGGGTGTTAGATTTTTTAAAGTAGCCTTTCTGTTCTAAAAAGCTTTTTAAAATGTCAATGACATCATACACGTCGTACGACCAGAGATACTGCTTTACGCCAAGCTCTGGGGGTTGTTCCATCAACGGTGTTCCATCAACGTCGATTAAGAAAAAGCAAGACTTATTTCGCCAAGTATCGCTTACTTCAGCGAGAGTTCCGTTCCATTAAGGTGGCTTATTCTAGTTCTAGCTACATAACTAAGGTAACTTATAAACGAAAACATAAGTGCAGACTTTGCAGTGTAGTCATGGATTTACATGTTTACTTCATCTCCAAAGAATGTATTAATTCAAATAAACAAGTTAAGAAATGATGTAACTTTAACTGTTTTCAAAAGCCATTGGTTATGCCTACTTGACATTAAATAAGACCTTAGAAACGAAGCAGAGCGTCTAGACAAGTCACAATCAATAATGGCGTATCTGTTCTTTGACAACCCTGTGGATGAAGTGTCAGAAATATTAATCTATCAAGCATTGCACAGTCAGTCCGTGAACAAGTTTAAGAAAGCTTTATTACTTGCGGCCGGCCCACAAGAAGACAAAAACATCCCCCGCCATTGTGCTACAAAGTTTGTCTGCTAGCATGTTGCGCTAGCTAGCTATTTAAGCAGAACCGCTCTTTACAGTCATTGGTTAAGACAAAGGCATGCAAATGTTCCATTGCTCTTCTTCATTGGCTCCTTGCATAGACCTGGTGCGCGTGTGTGCGTGCGTGTTTGAGTGCGTGCGTGTTTACGACATCAACCCTGATTGAAACACAACAGGATCTCTTGATGTCGTAAACACTCCTTCACATAAGTGTCAACAAATGGTCACCAGACCTTGCGTTTCCACCTATAGTCTTTGTCACACAGTATATCCTTAAAACAACAACAAAAAAACTCTTCTTAGTCCTCAGCCCCAAGATAAGGGTCTTGAATGTTTACTCACAGCTCAGATTTGGGGTTAGGCCTTTCTTTGCACCCAAGTAATACTGAACACAGAATCATTCTTATACAGGATAAATATGTTACATCTTCAATTTTTCCAACATGAAGGTGCTCAGATTATACAAAGAGTGTTTATCCCACCAGCCCCAAGGGTCTTCAGAGACAGAAATAATGCTCCCTGACCAGTATCTGTGGAAGAGGTATAGGTTCAGCAGGCCCAGTACAGTTTATCTTGATAGATTTTATTGTCATTCTTAAAAAATATATACGTAGAAAAACACTTAACACGCAACTCTTAAGGATGGCAATGAACACATAGGACAGGGTAGGAAATTTACATATTTTTTAGGGGGCAATTTTTGCCCCCACTGACTGAAATCCAGGGGCATTTTTTTAAAATTGGGGGCACTTTTTGAATCAACATTTAGTCATTTAGCAGACGCTCTTATCCAGAGGGAGTCAGGTGGCTGAGCGGTTAGGGAATCGGGTTAGTAATCGGAAGGTTGACAGTTCAATTCCCAGCCGTGCAAAATGATTTGGTGTCCTTGGGCAAGGCGTTTCACCATACTTGCCTCAGGGGAATGTCCCTGTACTTACTGTAAGTCGCTCTGGATAAGAGCGTCTACTAAATGTAATAATAAGACATTTTACCTTTGTTCAAGATTATAAATGTGCTTATTTAGGCTTACAGTATGAGCAATTTTCATCAAATGGCAATAATAAGACTATTAAGTAGTAGTCTACAGATTCAAATTGTTGTCTTAGATTTATTTGAACAGAAAACATAAATCAGACCATCATATTCAATGTTATCTTATTTCTCTGTGGTTATTAATTGTTATTATTACATTCATTTTTTTACTTTTTTTCAACTGCACACAACTTTCCCCAAATATAGGATTGGTTGTCAACCACAAGATGACAGTTACGAGGATGGGGGGGGAAATCATTCACTGACTGCACTCTGTCTAACGTTAGCCAAGCTAGCTAGCAAGCAAGCAAGCCTTTGTGACTAACGCACTATCAGAGCTAGCTAACGTTAGCTTACTAACGTTAAACTAGCTAAAGCGAACTAAATAATTAACAAATTATTATTATTACTAGTTATCACCGTAGGCGATGGCGTGTTGCTTGGTCGCTGGTGACGAAAGGCCACGTATTTCTTAATGTTTTCGCTCAACTAGATTCAGCAGAAGAATTCGCCTGTGCCGGATTGACAACAACTTTTGCAACTCGTTGTCCACAAGTTCGACATGCTTTGCAAAAAATCGTGTCCACCCCAAGACAATCTAGCTTCCATTGTTCGATGGTCACTGCGAGTGAATTTAATCTTTGGAACCTGAGATTGTGACGGAGATTGTGTTTACTGCTTCCTCAGTTCTCCTCACACTCGCAGTCACTCATAGGTCTGATTAAGAAGCGCTCCATTTTTTTGAACGTTCGGTTCTTTACGCACACGCACATCAGTCAAGGTGAAAATCAAAAGCATTATAGCAACTGGTCCAGGTCACGATGTTTTTGACAAGTTAATTAAAATATCATTATTATTAGAGGACATTTTGGGGGCATTTTTTGCCCCTCTCCTAGTGATATCAGGGGCAAAATGATATTTCTTAGGGGCAGTTTTGCCCTTTGCCCTCGTGTATTTCCGATGCTGACATAGGAGCAGCCTGCAATCCTTCATAGAAAGTAGTAGAAAGGAGAGTAGTAGACTAATAGTAGAAATGAGGATATTAAACTGCAGTCTATGTAGGTAGTCCTAGAATATGTAGTCAGCTGGAATCACAAACAAGGAAGCAAACTCAATGTAGCCAAGGCTTGACCACTGTTCAGTCTGTCGGCATCTCTGTGTGTCTTTGCATGTGGGACATTCTTGAACAGGGTTAAGCAAAGGCAACGATGACAGGAAATATGAAGGGTATACCTTGCTCCAAAGCAGTACCTGAATATTATCATCAGTTTTCCAAGTCATCTTGAAACACAAAGAATCAAGGAGACTTTTTATTCAATTGTATAAAGCATTTTCATTGTTTAAATTAGCCTATGTTGACAAGCCTCTATATTACTTCATCCTCTCCTTCTGGCTTACCCAATATTGTAGGCAGGGTTTTTCTGGCATAGAGAAAATGTGGGCACGCGCCTAAGCCGTTTTCCTGAGCGCCTATGACAAATACCGAGTGCCTAAGGCAAAAATAAGTCTGTGATGAAAAAAACAAAACTAACACTGTGTTCATCACGCGTGCAATGCATGTCAGCGAATATGTTCTCAATAGTATGTGTCAAGTAGGCTTTATCCGAACTTAACACCGGTGTAGCATCATACAATGTACATTGAAAAGTACTCAAATAAGTAGCTTATAATAAATGTAAAGTTTTCTATAACGACAGAAAATATTTTTTGTGTACCGTAATTCGTTAAATATTTTGGTTAACGTTTTAATTCTTAAAGTTGCATCAGAAGAATCACATTTCATTACAATGGACAGCGTCTTGTTAAGTGCAACTTAAGAGACACGTACGATGGTTCTCCTTACGAGCATGTTCGGGAAACACACGTAGGGAATAACGATGGATCGTTATTTTGATCGTAGAGAACCCTCGTAACAACTACGATCCATTGTTAGCGGGAAACGCAGCCCAGGCCAAGAAAAAGCAGAAAAGTATTTCCATGAGGAATGGGAAAGCATTTTGTATTTTCTTTCCACAAATGTAAAGACCAAGTGTGTATGCCTCATCAGTGGTACCAGTGTTTCAGCAAGGGACTTTCCCAGAAGGATGAACAAGCTGAAAGCAACACTAAAAAGACAGCAGTCTTTATTCAGCAAACCAACAAAAAAGGTCAACAAAGCAACAAAGACATAATATAAAGTGGTGCACATCACACAAAGTACAAGAGGCTGTTCAATGACTGCAATAGCCAAAACTTTTTTCAGGGACCAAAAAAGTTAAACAGAAATGATACCTGCCGATGAACTGATAATCTATTGCTAATGTACTGATGATCTATTGCAGATGCTCAGTGCTAAATGGCAGGGAGTCTTTGTGATTTTTGCAGATGTTTATGCATCAATCCAATGTGATGAGTTCGCAGAATCAAGCAATTGGCTTAAGTTCGCAAATGGATGGATCCTGCATCTGAATGAACACAGCCCAGTTGGGGTGTGTTCGCATCAACACTTCCAACATGAACTTGAGTTGGTCTTTACCATCCTCACTGCCTTCAGGAATGTTTAATATATGGAGATCAGCTCTCTGTGATTGGTTCTCGAGCTTGCCAAGCAGGTCCAGAAGAGACTAGTTTTGGAGCATTCTTATGGTGGACTAAAGGTTATTCCCGGCTACAGACTCCACAGTCTTCTGGAAAGAATTCACTGTTGTCTGTAGCGAGTCTGGTGAGGTTTGTAGTGGTTTAAACTAGCTTCTTGGATCAGGAGGTAGACATTATCCCTGAGTGGTGTCCTCTGTTTTGCAAATTCTGCAGACAATTTATCCATACAAATAAATGCAGTAGTTGTGGTTTCATCGGATGTTAAAGTTTTTGTCATTGTCGGAGGTCCAAAAGTTGAATAATTTTTCTTTGCTTTCACACAAAATGCATTCAATTACCACATTCTCCCAAATCCTTGAACTCACACCGTTTCCAAAACTCTGAACAGCACATACAATTATTGAAAATGCAGTAATCAGGTTTAAATATATATTTACAAAATATATGTTTATTAATAATAATTTAACAATATTGAATATGTTGAAACCCAGCTGACTGCAATGTCAGCTGTTTTTGGTCTCATAACCAAACAGACAAAAGGAGACAACTTTAGAATGATATACAATTTAGAAACATGGATCAAGCAACAAGGAAGACAGGTCAGTGGGGAAAAAAGAGAGACAGGGAGAGAGAGAATGCGTGTTGGACAAGGAAGAGAAAGACCAAGAGCGGTGGTCTCTGATGAGATCAGGGCCACAATTATGGCCACATACAGGAGAGAGGGATAATCAGAACCCTCACAGTACTGTACTGAATGAGTGATTAAACTATACATGTTGTTTTTTAACTTACTATTGCAATTGCATTAACACTGAAATTTACACAAAAAATTACGACCAACATAACCCTAACTCTGCCTATGCACACACATGGCTATTCTAGCACATAGCTTGTACACCTGTTACATCACTGCAGCTATGTTGGTCTACTGTACAAAAATCACACTTTATAAAACACCTTGTTTGTGCATCGATAGGGTTGTGGTGGTAATTTTACTTTTCTTCCTTTTGAAGCTTTTAACAAACCATAACTTAAAAGGACTTAAAAGTTTAATTAAAGTAGAGCATGTAGTGAATGATGTACTGAGGTATAATTACAAAATTATAAAAACACCCTGAAAGGAGAGAAGGGAGGTGGAGGGGTGAGAGAAAAATAGAGAGGGAAAGAGGTATGGGGCTTGTGAGAGGAGGATAGAGAGAGGGGGAGAGAGGTGACAGGGTTTGCAGTCGACGACAGCATTCTTAGGGGACCATTCTTAAAATTCTGCGAGAGCACAACCATGCACCAGGGGAGCACAGTAGGAGAACACACAAACACATGGAACACACAAATATACACACCCATTTGAAGATACAGCTTTCAGAATCATAATTTGTTTATATTGGCATGTAAGTGTAAACAAACACAGAATTTACCGTGTTACAGTCAGTGTAACATTACAAGCCTGGACTTATAAATAGATCTCGAACAACAGGTTTAAGTGTACTATTGTACCCTGACACACACACAGCAGGTTCAGGTGTACTGTATGGGATGTTAGTTTAATTCTTATATATCCTCCTTCCATCTTTGTGTGTGTTACTTTACCCTCTAGCCCACATCATGGGGAGGAAGTTATGTCTTGGAGTGGACAGCGTGCAGACATACAGAAACCACTCACATACACACACTCAAACACACTCAGCCACCCCTGTCTGTTGTTGCAGCTTCCATCACCGCTGTGGTGGATGTGTGTGTGTGTGTGTGTGTGTGGGGGGGGTTAATCAGCTGCAGTCCTAACACACCCCGGGATAGGTAACTGGAGAGTAGAGACAGTGTAGTTATCTGATCAGCACATAACACACACACACCAGTGTTTCCCACACATAGACTAATTCTAACGGTGCGCCACAGAATCAACACCGGCCATCACATATTGTGTTTCATGTTTTTTTTTTTACAATATTTAGGTTAAAACACGCAGTGTATTTGTTCAGCTGCATTTCCTCCCTCCGTCTCTCCAGAGCCTGTCATGCCACTTCCTATTAAGCCCCATTGTAACAAATTTGGCTGCAGTTCCACCAGAGTTTCACTGGGGGTGATCGAAATAAATGGTCTATGGAAATAAATGGCTAAATTTGTCTCTTTCGCCTGATTGTCGTTGAGAAATCTCCGATTTGATTGTAGTTTTTGAATGTTCAACATGGATTATATGTCGAAAGTTGAATGAACGAGTACTTATGTCCTTTTGATTTCTTACAGGGTGAGTCGTTGTTGCCCATAACACGCTAGCATTCTGCTAAACAACTGCTGATTGATTAGTGAAGGACTGATACAACCTGAGCTCCCGCTTGATGGCATCCGAAGCGGAATCAGAATGTCAGAGCATTAGCAACATTAGCAACAACATTAGCAAGCCAAACCTCTTTCTAGCATGTGTATTGACAGGGAGAGCCTAACCTGTCAGCTGTGTTGTCGATGCCCTGAGAGAAAAAAGTAATTGACCAGAGCTTGCCGTAAAGCAGTAGCTCTGGTCGTACGATGTGTATGACGTCAATGACATTTTCAAAAGCTTTTTAGAACAGAAAGGCGACTTTAAAACAGTCTAACATCCAGCAGTCTGTATTTTTTTTGCTTCCCCTTTCGAATTCAGAATTCAAATTACTAGACAAAATATATCCTGAGAAAAGTGGATTTTGAGGGGTACCGCTCCATAGACCTCCAATCAGATGGAATTGCGATTCAAATAGTACCGTCTGCTAACTGAAAATAAGCCCCCCAAAACGTAAATAAATTCGATATTAATTTAATTTTGTTTTGCCATGAAGGGGCTTATTTCCCCGATAATGACCGGCGTTATATACATTATCCCGCTTATTACACGGCTACTTGCCAACAAAAATAACTTAACACAGTGTGTCTTTTTACAATGTATTTGTTTCAATTCGTATTGTTGATCAGCAGAGAAATAGTTCGCCTAAGACGTTGAACTTCATAGACTTTGAGCATTATTTCGGCTTCAAATCAGCTGACGTTGCTAAGCAACAAAGTACGCTGGGGTTGAAAAGTTACCGGACTACTTGCGGAGTGCTACAAAAGACTAGCCTGGCTGCCAGCCCAATTTATCCCCGCCCACAAATTGTTCACCGCAGAACGTTGGGAAGCCCCATTCAAGTGAATGGAGCATTCTACAGCTTTAAGAACAGGCGTGTAATAAGACATAAAAGTTTAGCTATAGGTGTGGCATTGAAGACAGTACTGTAGCCTACTACACTGCCAGTGGGCGAGCCGAGTCTGTGACTCTGCAAATAACAAACTATGCTTACCCGCTGGCCGTCTTCGCAATCGCCATATCTTTAAAACACTTCTGTCCATTTAGATGTAGAATTGACCCTGGTACAAAATTGAGAAAATACTCACCAGACACAGATCGACAGTTGACTGAGTGTCAACACTGTTGACAACACTGTTGTTGCTGCCGCAATCATCAATGGAGGCTGACAGGCTCTCACGTAGCAAACAAATCAACGTTTTTACAGCAATCTATATTAAAATCTCACCACCTGGCTGTTTTCACAATAGTCATATCGTCATAACATTTCCCTCTTTCAGTTTTTTTCGTGTAAAATTGAACTATAAAATTAGCTACAAAAAATACTACAATGACGCTTTCTAGCATGGCTGCCGCCTAAAAGACGAGGCGGTCTCACGGGCGACCTGCACACGCTCAAATTTCAAAGACTGTCACGACCTAAATCAAAAATGCGAGATTGCAGTTCCACTCGAAATCGCTTTTTCTACAAAGCCAAATGGTCGTGATTTTTGGGGGGTGGTATTTTTCACTCATAATCCAAGCTCCAATTTGCAAGCTAGAAAGTCCCTATCACGTTGTATCCATGCGTCGTTGCTAACGTGTGTTGACGTGGTGACGTAGCTAGCACAGGTTACCCTTCGTGGACAAAAGGCACTTTGTCCCCACAAAAACGTTGTAACCTCCTAAACTGTGCAACGAAACGTAAATCCCAATACAAGCAACTCAATCGAGACCAAGACAAACATTTTGACACAGGCGTCTATGTAGTCCAAATATTAAATAAGTTATTAATTAAGTGTCCAAATATTAACAAATTAAGTTTTAGGGGGGCGAAAATAAACAATAAATAATAATAATAATATGTGAGATAACAATGGTTTGTGCTTGCCGAAGGCAACATTAAGATGATAAACCAAGTATGAACATACAAAAACATAGGCCTAGCCTACTGTAATAAGCGATGAAATATCTAATGTGGTCACTACTATACATTTAATTTGGTCTGCTACTTTTTGTCAGCCCTCTTTCTTGGATTTTGCAGATTTTCTGCAAATGATTTTGAGGTGTTCCCTGGCATTCTAATTGAGTCTTCAAATTCGGAGTAAACTTCGAGTAAGCTGTTGCTCTGTTGCAGAAAAAACGGGGTGCTCTTTTTTGCCACGGTGAGCAGCCATAGACTTAAATGAGCAGCCAATAGCAGCGTTGCTGATCAAGGTTTCTTCTTTCGATACATACCCCTTTTTAGACCAACTCATAACTCAATCCAGCTATACTAATTATAAACAACATGGGTGTTTGAAGAAATGAATTAGCCAGATCATGATTAGCAAGATGACGTAATCTTGGATTTGTCATTTGATCTCGGATGTAATAAGCGACATACGGAGGAGGGCCCCCAGCATTGTAACTGAGCTAGCTGGCTAACATACATAGCTAACCAATGTTTAGCTAACGAAGGCATACAAACGCATAGCATGTTAGCCTACATAACAGGGTGACCAGACGTCCTCTTTTCTGGACATGTCCTCTTTTCGAGACCTATAAAATGCAGGTTTTGTCCGGCAGGGATTCCAAAATTGTCTGGGGTTTTTCTGGGTATTTCACAAACTAGTTATTAGGGGTGGGCGGGTCGATCTCAAGTATCGATACGAACGTTGGTATCAGTATTAATCGATACTCGCGTGGTGAGATCGATACTTAAGTTTCAATTTGTCGTCGAGTGTTTATTTACCTACCTGATTATCACGGCAACCGCCCCTGACACAAGCAGTTGTTAATACTGACCAATCACAGCCAAGGGGGTATCCGTAACTATCCAAAATTACGACGGATAGTTAGAAAGTTCAGGAGGTGCACGTCAGGCTCTCCGACGGCTCTCGGAGAGGGCGTTCCACGTAGACGAGGGCGTTCCCATGTGTCCGTTTTTTGGAAAACGGCCGACAATCGGCCTTCAGCAGCACACTATACTAACAGTATTTTTTACAAAACTCTTTGTCCTATGTTTTATTATGATCATAATCGTGATAAACTAATTTAAGGAAAAATTCACAAAATTATTCAATCATGGGCGTAGGTTTAGGGGGGGACACTAGGTACTGGCTGAGACCAAACTTAGACCAACAGCATCTTGACTCCCCAGCATCCTACGCCAGTTTGTGGACTTCAGCTCTGCCTTCAACACCATCATCCCCGCCCTGCTACAGGACAAGCTCTCCCACCTGAATGTGCCCGACTCCACCTGCAGGTGGATCACAGACTTCCTGTCTGACAGGAAGCAGTGTGTTAAGCTGGGAACACAAGTCTCTGACTCCCGGTCCATCAGCACCGGATCTCCTCAGGGCTGCGTCCTTTCTCCTTTGCTCTTCTCCCTGTACACCAACAGCTGCACCTCGAGTCATCCGTCTGTCAAACTCTTGAAGTTTGCGGACGACACCACCCTCATTGGGCTCATTTCTGACGGGGACGAGTCTGACTACAGGTGGGAAGCTGACAACCTGGTGTAGCGAGAACAACTTAGAGCTCAGTGACAGAGGAGATGGTTGTGGACTTCAGGAAGAACACAACCCCACTCACCCCCATCACCCTGAGTGACTCCCCAGTCAGCACTGTGGAGTCCTTCCGCTTCCTGGGCACCATCCTCTCCCAGGACCGCAAGTGAGAACTGAACATAATCTCCCTCACCAAAAAAGCACAACAGAGGATGTACTTCCTACGGCAGCTGAAGAAATTGAACCTGCCAAAGACAATGATGGTGCACTTCTACACAGCCATCGAGTCCATCCTCACTTCTTCTATCACCATCTGGTACGCTGCTGCCACTGCCAAGGACAAGAGCAGACTGCAGCGTATCATCCGCACTGCTGAGAAGGTGATCGGCTGCAATCTGCCTTCCCTCGAGGATCTGCACACCTCAAGGTCCCTGAGGTGAGCGAGGAAGATTGTGGCCGACTCCTCCCACCCTGGACACTCCCTGTTTCAGCTACTCCCCTCCGGCAGAAGGCTGCGGTCCATCAAGACCAAAACCTCACGCCACAAGAACAGTTTCTTCATTGATATTTACATTTATATATTTAGCAGACGCTTTTATCCAAAGCGACTTCCAAGAGAGAGCTTTACAAAAGAGCATAAGTCACTGATCATAACAATGAGATTGTCCCAAACATGTAAGTAGCCAAAACATGAAGCATACATTGTGAAAAAGCTAAACAAGTGCCAAAAGGGAAGACCCATGAGAGCATGCAGTTATACAAGTTACAAATTAAAACAACATGAACCACAAAAGTGCAGGACTGTACCTGTAAAAGAACAATCAATAGTAAAATATTTCACAGCGAGTACAAGAATTAGCTTCGTTATATCTAACCTAAAAGAGCAATGAGTCACTTAATAAGAGTCATTGTGATCCTGGAGGAAACTAACTAACAAGTCCAGCCAAGCATTCTTAAGTGCCGTTGTACTCCCGGAACAAGTGCCTCTTGAGCCTTTTCTTGAAGGTGGGGAGACAGTCAGTGTCCCTGATGGAGGTGGGGAGCTGGTTCCACCATTGGGGGGCCAGGCAGGAGAAGAGCTTGTGTTGGGACCGGGCAGTCTTGAGCGGTGGGACCACCAGACGGTTGTCTGAAGAAGACCGTAGGTGACGGGTGGGGGTGTAAGGTTGCAGGAGAGACTTGATGTAGACGGGTGCAGTCCCATTCACTGCTCGGAAGGTCAGTACCAGGGTCTTGAATCTGATACGGGCGTTGATGGGTAGCCAGTGGAGAGAGATGAGGAGCGGGGTAACATGGGAGCGTCTGGGTAGATTGTAGACCAGGCGGGCCGCTGCGTTCTGAATCCTCTGAAGAGGGCGGGTTGCACATGCTGGGAGACCAGCGAGCAGCGAGTTGCAGTAGTCCAACTTGGAGAGGACCAGTGCTTGGACTAGTAGCTGGGTGGAGTGCTCAGACAGGTATCTCCTGATCTTCCGGATGTTGTAGAGGGTAAATCTACAAGACCGGGAGACTGCGGCGATGTGGGCCGTGAGGGAGAGCTCGTCATCCATGGAAACCCCAAGGTTCCTGGCAGAGGATGAGGGGGTCACCGTCGCAGATCCCAGGGTGATTGACAGATCGTGGGAGATGGAGGGTTTAGCCGGGATGATGAGAAGTTCAGTTTTGGCGAGGTTCAGCTGGAGGTGGTGCTCGGTCATCCAGGCGGAGATGTCTGCGAGGCAGGCTTCAATCCTAGCTGAGATCCCCGGATCGGTCGGGGGGAACGACAGGTACAGCTGGGTGTCGTCGGCGTAGCAGTGGTAGGAGAAGCCATGGGAGGTGATGATTGGTCCAAGTGAGGTGGTGTACAGAGAGAAGAGGAGGGGTTCAAGGACGGAGCCCTGTGGGACACCGGTGGAGAGCTGGTGAGGGTCAGACAGTTTGCCTCCCCAGGAGACCTGGTAGGATCTTCCCGAGAGGTAGGATGAGAGCCACTGGAGTGCAGTGCCAGTGATGCCCATCTCAGAAAGTCTGTAGAGCAGGATCTGGTGGTTAACCGTGTCAAACGCTGCAGAAAGGTCCAGCAGAATGATGACGGATGACCTCGAAGCCGCTCTGGCAGACTGGAGGACAGTGGTGACTGAAAGGAGGGCAGTCTCTGTGGAGTGGCCGGTCTTGAAGCCCGATTGGTTGGGGTCAAGCAGGTTGTTTAGTAACATTAGTAAATAATAGTAAAATTACATTTAGAAGTTTACTTGTTGACGTACATACATTAAATGAAAGTGCACTTGAAAGTATTGCAAAGTATACTTTGAAGTACTTGAGGAAGTATACTTGATGAACTGAAAGTGCACTACACAGGCTACTTTGCAGTATTCAAAAGTAAACCTTGAAATACACTACAAGTGTACTTTAAAGTGTACTAAATGACCTCAAAAGTGGGCCAATTCAGTTCACTTAGTACAAAAAAAGTATATAAATAAGTACACTGCTCGTATACTTTAAGTAACATGATAATAGTATACTTTTTATACTTTTTTTTGTGTAGTCCTCCAGTTGCCATGGATACTGCAAACAAACTTTGGTAAAGAAGGGTTTTCTGATGCCGTTTGGTTTGACGTCGTTTTGTCTGAATCTGAGGATGTCCGTTCATTTTAGGACATGGTGGAGTTTGTAGTATTAATGGCAACCGAAGGACTACACATGGGTTTACGTTACACGAGTGAACTAGCTTGCAGAAAACAACTATTTTGTATTAGCTATATCAAAAGTAATTTTTCTTGCTGTACCAGTTAACAGAAACAACACCATGGTATTTACTTTAAAAGCTGCTACTTAAGCTAATTCAGAAAGTTAGTCAGCAGCTCCCCCATCTAGCTAACTTTGATAACAAAAAATCTGACAACGTTTAGTTTGAGGGCGTTTTGTCTGAGAACGATGGCATTTGGTTTGAGAGCGGTTTGTCTGAGAATGATGGCGTTTGGTTTGAGAGCGTTTTGTCTGAGAACGATGGCGTTTGGTTTGAGAGCGTTTTGTCTGAGAACGATGGCGTTTGGTTTGAGAGCGTTTGGTCTGAGAACGATGGCGTTTGGTTTGATAGCGTTTGGTCTGAGAACGATGGCGTTTGGTTTGAGGGCGTTTTGTCTGAGAACGATGGCGTTTGGTTTGAGAGCGTGAGAATGACAGAGGTTTTTCTGAGACTGAAGCTGTTTGGTCTGAGATGACGCCTTTTCGTTTGAGTCTGAGGATGTCCTAAAATGAACACCGTACTGGGGACGTAGTTATGTCCTCCACAATAAGATATCACGTTTCAACATCCAACATCCATTCCAAACTATGCGATACAATCTCAATTTTACTGTATACCACCACCTGCTGGATGTTTTGTTGAACTCTTCTCATGTCAGTCCCTTGCCCCCCTCCCTTCCTCCCCTCGACTACAGATCACCTCACACATTATGGTGTATTTTGGCATTGGCTATAGACCAATTATTTGTTTGTAAACATTCGGGATGTGCACGCAATGTGGCTGCAGGAAACCGGGAAAGGATAGCATTTTAAATGGGACAAGGACCACACAGATATTACAAAAAATTAGATTTAAAAAGACCAAAAAGGTCGAGGAGGATAGCTTGTAAGAGAGAAAGCGATTACCCATTAATCTGTCGCATCAGAATTTTGATATGGGTTATAAAAGTCTTACAATTTGAATGAGAATGTCGCCCGCTACAGACTGCATGCTCGAGCGGCAACCATGTCTTTACGTCATGTCACAAAGTTAAAAAATGTACAGTTTTACAGTCAATTCTACATCTAAAAAGTAGAGCAGGGCAGCTTTCAAGAGATATGGGAATTCTGCTTTTAGCCAGCTGGTCTGATTATTGTATCTGATTTGTTTAAACTGGCAATCTGAGTGAGACTGCGTCCCTATTACACTGTTTTGACGTTAGCCTCAGTCAGACTCACTCACTGGCAGTGTGCACAATGTTGTATTTCACTCCATTCTACACCAGAAACATCAGGGAGGACTGCCCAATGTAGATACGAGCCTGATGAAGATATCCAGCATCTCGGATTTCTTTAACCGAGCCTGTTTCATTCGTCATTTGCCTGAGAAAGCGACCTCCGTTAGCCAGGCTAGTTTTGCCCGATCACTTGGTCAGGCTATTTAAGGGTATCGGGGTCAAGTGACTTTTGTGTATAGACAAATGAAACGTGAATGTATTTGTCCAAAGGCCAAGAGCCCTCAAAAAGTTAATATCTAGCCATGCAATCCAGTGGACAGAGATATACAATGACCTGATTGACACTCCAAGTGTAATAGACCAGGGAGAAGTTCGTCTTTTGCAACTGACATACACAGTTGAGCCTGCTTGACAGTTGTGTGACGTAGGGTGATAATTGGTCTATACAAAGTAATGTTAAGCTAGCGTAAAAAAAAATACACTTGTATGCTAACCCATAGTAGTAGAACGATGACAATACAAAAACACTTTTCAGAGTAAAGATCGTCGCCCGAGTGGTCTTTCGGCTTTCTGTCATCAATGTAACTTTCCTAAATTATTTAGACATTAAAACGTCCATATATGTTCATGAAATTTGACATTTTGCTAGCGATTGCAAAACATATTTTGCAAAAAGACCGGAAACTGGGTGTCCAAACCCCGTTCGGGTTCGTACAATAGTAGTTTACAGTGGTCGGGATTGGACTACAGTGACGTTAGCTTGTTAGATTCTAAATGCACATCTGATTACAGCTAGCTAGTGATGGACCAATCGAGGCTTTTCGGCACACTGAGACAATTGAAACTTTGGAGTCGGGGCCTTTGAAACGCTCGAAACTTTTACTCAACAGCGACATCTGCTGGCAACTACGAACATGGCATAAGTAACATTGTTTTAGCTAATTCCACATCACGATCGAAAAGACCCTTGTGGTTATACGGAATTATCGCCGTCCTGCAATGCAGATAGCGTGGTGTCGAATACGGGAGCGATGGCTTTCATGAAACAATACAAATAAGCCCAAATATGATTTTCGAACTATTTGAGACTATAAACTCAGTGTACAGTTGTTACATACTCATACTGTATACGCTATATATGACGTTTTCTAACTGTCTGAAACTGTCTTAAACTCACAAATCTCATTTTTCTATATTTGATTGGCTTAGAGATGGTTTTGGGAGCGTTGATCCCGCCTCCTTCTACAGAGACACAAAACATTTTTTACAAGTTACAAATCTTTTCTACAAGTACACAAATATTTTTTTTACAGAGCTCCATCTCCTGGCACTAATTTCACGCAATACCATAGTCTCACGCATTCAAAACCTTTGTGGCTTTGCCGCCTCATTTTATACCCCGACACGTCAGAGTCTTTTGGCAAGTACGAGACAGGTTTCGTTCATGATCCCGTCACAAAACTAGTGCTGTCAAACGATTAAAATATTTAATCGCGATTAATCGCATTAATGTCATAGTTAACTCGCGATTAATCACAATTAATCGCACATTTTTATCTATTCTAAATGTCCCTGATTTCTTTTTGTCCCAATCTTTTTTCAAATTTTAATGCTCTTATCAACATAGAAAAGTGGTTCGGATTGCTTTGTGCAATTTTTTTTTTTTTTTAAACAACATTGCAATCGCCTGGCTTTGACGAGGGGGCAGAGAATTCGCATCAGCTGTGTGCTTGGCCATCAAGTGGTATTTCAGACTGGACGTGCTGCGATGATAGCTCAGTTTACAACGACAAAACACACAGATCACTGGTCTTGTCAATAGAACCATTTGGCAACTTTTTAAAAGCAAACTTTCCATTCAGAATCTTATTGGCATCCATTTCGGCATCTCGCGCTCGTCATCCACTCAAAATGTAACGTTAGCCTACTACCAGAGAATGTCTAATATCCGTAAACGGGCTCTGCTACTACTCTTTAGCCAGCTCGCAAGCCAAACGAGTGTTTGGCGTGCCTGTTGTTTTGTTTCCGGTCTAGCTAGATCCGGTGTGGTGTTGTAGTTTTTCTAACGTCAGTAGTTGTTGCAACAGCATGTGAAAAAAACTACAAAGTTTGCTAGGCCAAAAAGAGCGTTAATCGCGCGATAAAATAATTGACGCCGTTAATTTGGGTTTGCGTTAACGCCGTTAATAACGCGTTAAACTGACAGCACTACACAAAACGTTTCGAAACCCTTTGACACGTGACCGGAAGTGTTTTTAAAACCAGTTTCGAAACGTTGTCGACGCTCGGCAGGAATTTCAGGTCCACTAAAACAAACGACCCTCTCACTGGACAAATTGCATAATAAAATGTTTTATTGAATACAACTGGTTGCCTTGTATATTCTGTTCTATTTAAAAAACTCCTTGTCTTAAATTGGTACTGTATGGTAGCTAGCATAGCCATTTCTAGCTCTGCTTGACAATATTGCTGCCTAGTGTTATAAGTTAATGTAATACATAAATGTTAATAAAGTATCAAACATATACATAATACAACACACCAGTAACCAATTGATATTATGTGTTAATATGAGATGAATACGAGTGTTTTTTTAGAGCTACTTTTTATACGTTCACTGCAAACGTAACATATTCTCATGTAGGTTACTGCATGACATATGCACCAGTAGATACTATTTCAAAAGAAATTCCTGCATTAAAATAATGTATCATGACAGTTTGTATGATTTGGTCATTTATTATCACACTAGCATTTAATTATCACGGCAAACAATTACAATGCACTAAACTGTAAGTGTAAATGTAAGTGAAAATAACAAAACCAGTCAGTATGATGACTTGAGTGATTATCATTCACGTCTTACTAACACAGCGGCCACGCGAAAGGGAATGAGGAAACTGTTTCCTCTACGAAAAAATACAATGCTGATCCAAAGACTCGTAGAAAGACCGAGTCGGGAAATGAACGAATCGTTCGTTTCCTCTAGCTACAGAACCTATGCAGGTCACGTGAAAAATGATCCAACGACTGATAGAAAGACTGAGACGGGAAATGAACAAAACGTTCGTTCAGGGGCGGTGTGTTCATTAGGGCGATATGGGCGACGCACTGCCAAACGGGAAAAGGAATTTCTATTCAATTATATCACGGCAACAGTCGTTATCAGTGTTCTAATCTAGACGTCTGATCTGCCACTAAATGTCCAATCAGGCTAAAGTCGTGCTTCAAATGGCCTCACCCCTTTTGGGGCGATTTCAGTCAGGTTGAAAATCGCCCAGAAGTCTCTCATAGACTCTCATGTAAAATCTTTTTTTTCAAATATCAGAGCTTTCAATACACTCTCTATGGGTTCCGGGAGGGCTTGAACTTACGTGCTTTCGTCATACGTAACATAACCATGAACGTAACTAAGAAAAGAGCGGGTAGCAGCGTCAATCACTTACTAACTGTCAAGATGGCTTGCGTTCAGTGCAACTCGATTGTCTCTTTGAAAGAAGTTCCTTTTTGTCGGCGAACAAATCAAGATCAATTGGCAATGAAACAATTAGGACCTCCCAGACCAAATTTAATAATTCAACAGGTTTCTACTAAAGGGGGAAAGTCTTCCACCCGAGGATTTTCCAAAAATTGGTATGAACGAAAAACCTGGCTAGCAGGCTGCGATGTAGCTAATGCAGTCTTCTGCTACCCCTGCTTACTCTTTCACCCTGAAGGCGGCACGGCAGACAGCACCGCTTGGACAGCGACTGGTGTAACGGACATGCACCATCTTTCAGAAAAGATTAAGAAACATGAGCTGTCAAAGACCCACATGGATAGCTGTTTGAGATTGTCTGCTTTGGGGAGAGTGAACATTGCCACTCAACTGGATGAGGGATATAGGCTAGCTGTCCGCCGCCACAACGATGAGGTTAGCAAGAACCGCCACATCCTCAGCTGGCTAATCCAGTGTGTGAAGTTTTGCGGAGTGTTTGAGTTATTTACCCTGGTATTTTTCTTGGACTTGTCAACTTTGTGGCACACTTAGATGAGGTGTTTGATGACCATCTTAAAAATGCTAAAGTTTTCAAGGGCACATCAAAGACCATTCAAAACGAGCTACTGGAGTGTATGCTAGCGGTCATGAGGGAACATATTGTGGAGGAGGTGAAGTCGGCGAACTTCGTAGCTATCCAAGCTGACGAGACCACTGACGTTTCTACACAGACACAGCTGGTGCTTGTGCTGAGGTACAAAGATAGCAACCACAAAGTGCAGGAGCGCTTTTTTGAGTTCCTTCCCATCTCGGAATCAACCTCAGTCTCAATCGCCAGTGTGCTTTTGGAGAGACTGAACGTTCATGTTCATTTTTACAAATCTATACAATTGGCCAGAATATGGTTGTTCATATTTACAAATCTATACAAATGGCCAAAATGTGGTTGTTCATTTTTACAAAGCCATACAGATAGCTGTGTTTACCTTTTCTAGAAATTATTTCCAAATTCTTTTTTCAGGCAAAATGTCTATGACTGTTCTTTTCACAAATCTATACAAGAGAGCAGAATATGGGAGTCTATAAAAATTTCTTATTACCAATAACTTGCATCAATGTTTTCAGTACCCTCTATCAAAAGCTCCTGCTTGCTTTTTGTGAATTATGCTCAAGTGCACATATTTCCAATTCAACAATGAGGCCTTTTTGAAGCAAGTAATGTGTATATCAGAATTATTTAGTTAAACTTAGCAGCACCTCATCATTCTGGTTTGGTCTTCAATGTGTAAAGCCAAGATGCCCAGACCACACTAGGTCAAGCCTCACTTGTTCACTCCCCTATTTGGGACAACGTTACTTTGCTTTTATTAAATAGCACTTTGGTCATATCCTACATTCCACAAAATGTAGTTCTCAAGATCCACTTCTCAACAATTTGTCTACTTGTTATTGCCATGCTGTTACTATTTATTGTGTAAGTGTGGATTTCTCTTTTACTCTTAAACAAAAGCTCTTGTTGATCCTGCAATCTGAACAAATACCAAGATGCTGTATTTTCAGCTGATATTTCATTTGTTTATGGAAATGCATATTGTTTATGCAGTGTTGAGGAATGGGAAAGAACACCCTTGATTATTTTTACTGTGATAACTTATTTTGCTTTTGTAAGCCAACACTTTGGAGATCAGTCAATAAATGCTTCTGGTATTGACTTATATGCTGCCCCTGTCTTCATGTTATTGCTGGACATATCTTTTTTTAAATGTGTTTAGGTCACCTAAATCATCAGAAAAATTGCCCCCCCTGAGAATTTTTTCAGGAGCCGCCACTGCATTCGTTTCCTCTAACTACAGGGCCTGTGCAGGTCACGTGAAAAATGATCCAAAGACTCGTAGAAAGACCGAGTCGGGAAATGAACGAAATGTTCGTTTCCTCGAGCTACCAGTACAGAGCCTATGCAGGTCACGTGAAAAATGATCTAAAGACTCGTAAATGAACGAATCATTTCTTTTTACTTGGACGAGCCTATGCAACAGTCCGGATGCGCGCCACGAGAAAATGAACGAATTGTTCTTTGAGATGACTCGTTACTCCCGAGTCCTTGTAAGGATTTGTTCAAAATGAACGAATCGTTCACGAACGACACATCACTAGCTCGCACTGTAGAGCCCTGACTATGATGCCATTAAGGTGCATCTTCGCATTTGAAATAGAATAATCATTCACACTACAAATAATAACACAAGAAAGCTTACACATATTACACAGGTCTAAAATACTAACGTTAACAACAGTTCATCTAAACTGCGTTTAAAGTAGCCAGACATACAGCTATCATCTCCACATACTAACAAACCATAACTAGCTGCTAACTAAACCCACGTCATTACAATTTGGAATTCTCGCATACGTTTGTATAACAGAAAAAAGCAGACTTATGGTTCGTCAGACAAACATGTCTGAGAATAATAGGTAACAGGACTAACTTCTACTAATTAAACAGTATAGGAACAACCAAACTAACACCGTGCAGACTCCTCTGGGCTGCGTTTCCCGACAACGATGGATCGTAACAACGATCGAGCAAAAAACTTAACCATCCATATTTCTTACGTGCGTTTCACAAACATGCTGGTAAGGAGCTATGGAGGACCAAACCTGCCATATTTAAAAATGAATGAATGAATAAATAAATGTCCACATCCATGCATTTAGACATAAATAAATGAATACATGTACTAATTAATGCACAATTGTCAATCAATATTACCTTATAATTGACATGTATTTATGTATTTATTTGTGTATTCATTTATTTATTCATTTATTTATTCATTCATGTATTCATTCATTTATTAATTCATGTGTTCATTCATTTATTCATTCATTTATTCATTCATTTATTCATTCATTCATTCCTGTATTTCTTCTTCTCAATATGTTAATGAGATGTGTCAATTAAAATAGGTAGGCGGTATTTGACACACCATTGGCTAATCGTTTTCCACGCTTTGTATTCGTTTATGTAGCCTTACATCCATCCTTGCTGTCATGGACAACATAGCCTAAATGGACAGGCTGGCCGACCTTGTTGAAAACAAAGATTTAATTCACCATATATGATATTTGGATAAACAAACATGTTATAAAGATTTTACTACGTTAGTTGTGGGCTATCACTTAACACCCAACTTCACTACGCTGACCGGCCAACCATGTGTTTACCCCGATAAAAACGTAAACATAAAAAAAAAAAAATCCTGATTGTTGATTGTCAAACCAACATATTTGTCCTGTGTGTAAGAGCGAGATAGACAATCTGGCATATAGCCCCCAATCAAGCAGAAGAGAAATTTGTGAAGATTGACGACACAAAGTTAATCATCGAAGATGAAAAGTAGCTTAGTCCTAAATGGAGTTGTATGCCCCATAGCACATATTTTACAAAGACTACGGCAACAAAAGCCAAACGTTGCCACGTTATGTTGGGAATGGGATGCCGTTGCGACGGTTATTGTTGGAGCAACAAGTTGCCTAAATAGCCTGTAGCCTATGCCATGTTTATGTACATGTCAGCTTTACATGTAGAAAAGAAAATCTCAGAGAAGGTGAAAGGCTTGGTGACCGGCGTGGAGAAATGCGCGTTTAGTGTGAACAGCAACGCGCCATTCGTAGTATATTGTGGAGCTCCAGGGCGCTTCGCAGCCAGTGTGTCCCAGGCGTTAGCTAGATTGAATCTATGGCTCTGGATTGATTGCAATGTCTGAACATCAGTTTCCACGCCTACTGGCCTCCTCTCATTATCATATTGGGAACAATGAATGAATGAATGAATGAATGAATAAATAAATGAATAAATAAATGAATAAATAAATGAATATATAAATGAATGAATGAATGAATAAATCAATCAATAAATCAATACATAAATGAATACAAAATAAATAAATACATAAATGTAAAATATATGTAACTATTGATTGACAATTGTAGATTAATTAATATATATATTCGTTTATTTCTGTCTAAATGCATGGATGTGGACATTCATTTATTCATTCATTCATTTGTAAATATGGCAGGTTTGGTCCTCCATAAGGAGCAGGCTAATCTATGCGCTTTAAACCAGGGGTTTTCAACGGGGGTCCGCGGCCCCTGGTGGTATTGCAGGGGGTCCGCGACACAAGCCTTTGTTGATCAGTCCACCATAGTTTATTTTTATAAATTTGCTTTGATATTTCATAACACATTTCCAGATTACTCTTGAATATCGTGAAAAATATATAAAATAAGAAAAATATGTTTAAAATAATATAAAGGTTATGAAACCGGCTTGGGGATAAAACAACAACTACTAGTGCAACTACAAACTGCAATTGAATTTAATAATAATTTAATTGTTTTCAATTCTTAAGCACTGAAAATCAACCGTTTTTGTTGTTTTTTACACATATTTTTCAGAATTGTTCAGAATCTCACATACACATATTTAAATTTTTCAGATTCTATATTGTTTGAGGTTTTAAAGTAGCTATATCTAGATTTGTTTGTGGTTTTTAAATAAAAGCTACATGGAAAACAAAATATTAAAACTTCCATCTATCCACATGCAGGCATGCACACACACATAGGCGCGCAGGCACATAAGTGGGCAGTGGATTACTTTCAAGTAAGAATGGTGGTCCCTAGGACAAAACCAGTTGAAAACCCCTGCTTTAAAGTGTTACGAATTTTCAAGAGACACTTTAGATGCGATGTCTTTGGGAAACGGCCCGTAAAACTAAGATTCGTCCTACGATGGATTCTACGATCAATTTAGGCTTACGACGCTTTCGGGAAACGCAGCCCTGGTGTTTTGCTGCGAACTTCCACACTCAAGAGATGCTGCTGAGAAAACAAATCTCTGCGCATGCGCAACCTGTGGCCTTTCTAACACACATACAGACACACACATACAGACACACATATAGACACCAACACAAAAGCAGACAGATACAGATCAGCAAGGGGATGTTGCCTCAATATCTCCACATTATCAAACAGTTTGAACACCCTCATTCTGCAGGGCGTAGCTAGAAATAAGGATAGGAGCATGACCTCTGGGAGCATCTCTTCTCTTCAGCAGTGTGTGTACGCGTGTCATCATAGCCGTATGTGTGTGTTTGCACAGCAGTGGTTACTGCAGGGTTGTTGGTGTTAGGGAGGTTATGGCTGTCAGGTCATGCTTATGTCAGCTCAGCGAACACGTCTATCTATTGGTGACGTGCTTCCTGCAGCAGCCAATCACATTGCTGGGATGCTCCAAACACGATAGGGAAGCAACACGATAGAACGTTACCGCAGATCAAACATAAATCTATACTGTCGATGGAAACGCACTCACACATCAATCACACATCCACATCCTTTTCAAGCACATGCACGCACAGCCACACACGCACATACTGTTCACACACAGCCACAAACATACATACTGTTCACACACACAGCTTCACATACACTGCCCTCTATTGACCCAATTTGATGTAACGATCCCTCAGACCCTAACATTGAAGGCAGGGTACTATAGATAAGGTGTGTGTGTTATGTAAGGTCCAGCTGGGCTGCAGTATTGACCGTCCTGGGGGCTGTAGCTGTCACTTTGGACACACTGCTGAGTTGAATGCACACTGTATGTTGGCTAGGAGCCTTGTAGGATGCCAGCTCCATTATCAGTTGACATCAGCGGGGTTCCATGTGGGAAATTTATGGTGACTACAGCCAGCATCAGGAAGAGTAAATATTACACAGGGCTTTAGGAGTCACACCATCAGTGTTCTGCCTGCCTGCCTGCGTATCTGTGAATCTGTCTGTGTCTCTGTCTGACTTAATGTCTGTCTGTCTCTCTGGCTGCCTGTATGCCTGTCTGTCTGTCTGTCTGTCTGTCTGTCTGTCTGTCTGTCTGTAAGCCATACTAAACTCAACTACAGCATGTGTAATTATGATAAACCAGAGAATCTGCTTGACCCAGACACCTACTGCCCTGCCACACACACTCACAAGGCTGGCTTAAAGCAGAACACAGAATTATTGATCAGGCAGCAACAGGTTCAGGCATTATTAAACAATGGATAAACAGTCAGGTCCTCTCAGGTAAGGCTGTCAAAGTTAACGCATTAATCTATGAGGTTATTGTGGCCGAGATGAATGCGATAAAATATTTTAACGCAGTTAACACAACTTTTTTAACTTAGATATTTCCCTGCTCCAACACACCTGATTCAAATAAATGAGACCCATTAATTTGAATCAGGTGTGTTTGAGGAGGGAAACGTCTAAAACATGCAGGGCAGGGGGTCCCGAGGACCAGGATTGAGAACCACTAGTCCAGCGATTTTTCCATTGCTTCACAATCAGATCCGTTCCACTTTATCAGTAGGGAGAATAACTAGAGCAATAGAATTTCCCTACACGTTTTTGAGACAAACAGCATCACGCACGCAGATTCAACTCCCATACTCTTTGATCGACACATTGCGCTTGCAGCTAGCACTTCAGACATGACTGCTCCACAGACTAGATGGACATAAGAAGGTTTTTTTTTTTTGGAAGAGGAAAGTAAGTCAGTTGTCAAGTTTTCCCTTCAGTGGCCAAAGCACCCTTATGAGACATTCTCTGACTATAAATTAGCGTTAAGTCACAAAGATCCTTCTGCAAACATTAGGATTATAGCTAGCTAGATAAGCAAGCTTTTTACCTACATCTAGCACTAGGCAATAGCATACAGGGTTCGACATAAGCAATGGCCCGGGGCCAGTAAAAAGGAACGTCGGGACAGTTAAATAGCAACTCACTGGCCCGATCGGGCCACTGCTAATTATTGATTGAAAAAATATATATATTTGCATTGTAAAAGTTAACATCCTTCATATGTTTTGCTATCTGCTAAATGCATAAATAACTTTGCAGCTCGTGGGGCGCACATTTGTCAAATCAAGAGTTGAGTGAGTGACGAGTGGTTGTCCAATTGTAATTCTCTAATCTCGATACATTTTTTAAGAACTGGCGCGAGACAAAAGTGAAGATGAAAGCAAAGTAGAGCTATAAGTTCAAACGGAAGCAACTTTTTTGATGGAGCTAAGATGCACTCCTGTCTAAAGCAGACAAAAGTGGATCTTTTTTACACAGGCACCGACAATTTTAAAAAGAAATCCCTGACCAGCCATGCTAGCAGGCAGCACCTGGTTTGCGTGATAGTTAAGCGGATGGTTGACAATCCATCTTCCAGGCCGTTGACCATGCTGGTTAGGAATTTAAATGCAAACGCCCATCATGTTATTGCACGATTTATAACAACGGCATATCACGTTAATTAAGACGGACAGACGTTCGCCTTGTTCCCCCGGGCTATTGAATTGCAGCAGAAGAATGGTGTCGACTTGGGTACTTAGTATCATACTGATGAAATGCAATGGAAGCTTTTATAAATTAGCATTGAGGGACCAGAGGTTTCAGTTTCAGCCAGACAGTTGTGCAGAGATGGCTGTCAGCAGGGAAGAGAGCACGTCATTTTTGAGGTTAGAAATCAATTGTTTTGCTGACTATTACCTTATTATTTTTTATCACTAGAAATGTGATTTCATTTTTGTTCTTTTTATATCCAGGATGTGTTTACTAAATGGTTAAACATGTTAACAGAATAACATAACTTATAAGTCTTTGGTTTTGTTGTAACAATGATAAATTAAAACTTTTGGAGTGGGGGCCAGTAAAAATGGCCTTGGGGCCAGTAAGTTTCAAACCCACTGGCCTGTGGGGCCAGTCGCAATTTTTTTTTATGTTGAACCCTGGCATAATTTATTTACCCATTACAAGTGGAACAGCGTTTGTTGATTTCTTAATCTGGGTCTGAAATATGTTGTGCTTTTGGCCGTGTTCAGACCTAGGCGTCTGTTTCAGGCAGAAAGAGATGACAAGGATGTTGTTTCCAAATAGCTACAAAATAAATTGCTGGTGTTTTTTTATTGCCATAACAACCTTGAACTAATCTGGAGTTAACCTTAGCTAACATGCTAGTTTTTCTAATGACTGGAAAAAAAAGAAGAAAGAAAAACCCTTTATTTCAGAGTTGTCTTCCAAATTTAACAAGGTTGCTCAACTTGTAATTTTGGCAATTCGTAGCATTTCATTACTACATGTTAGTCTGTAACATGAAGGCAAAACTGATTCAACCATTAAAACCATATATCCTCTGAAAGTTTATACCCTCAGGATGTTATCTTATGAGACAAGAGACACATCCTTCTCTCCATATTAGTATGCTGCCCATGCATAATAAATTTGGTGTTGGTAAATGGAGTATATGGCTGATACTTTTTTGGGCTGTGCCATTTAGGGAAACAGATTCAACTACCTAACCCATGTATTTTCTGAAAGCTTACATCCTAAGGATGTGATCTGTGGAAAAGATTACAGGTTTGAACACACATTTGACCATTTCTGAACTGTCCAGTCATGCTTTAGGGAGATGCAAATTTTATAAGTAGCCTACATAATTATTAGGCTTCTAAACCTATACCAATTATGAATTTGATATGCTGATAACATGATATACATCTCAGAAATCTTCATATGAATAATGTACATTAAGTTTATGTCAATAATTATAATATGAAAGAATGCTCAATGCATCTCCATGTCTCCTGATATAGCCTAGGTGGTTGAGATTGAGAGTGAGTCAGAGGCAGGGGCAGGAAGACAGCTCTGTTGCTGAGGTGAGTGCTGAAAGGTGACAGGTAGTTGAAGATGTCCCATTGCTTATTGGGAAGTTTAGTTTTCAAAATATTTAAATGTTCAGCCCCTCAGTATATGTATAACAACTATAGTAGTAATAGTTGTGGTAAATGCACCAGAATGCGGGAAATTGCATCTACATCTTTAAAACAATTCTGAGGGAGAAACCCCCAGACCCCCCAGCAAAATGTGTCCCCCCCCACTTTCAAAATACTGCTGATGTCCATGCACTGAACTGTTGTTATTCAACTGTAACAAGGTAAATTTGGTTCTGCAATCAATGACCCCTCTGAAGAACAATAAGGATGGCGAGGACACATGCGCAGGCTCAGAGGCAGATTGCAGTTGTATTGAAGATGACGTCAGAGGGCAATACGCGGCTGGCATGACTACCCATTAGCCAATCAGAACGCTCGTACTGTCGTTGCCATATAATAATTAATATTAATTATTACTCCATTAGACCACCATTACATTTTTCCTCTCGCGCACCCCGTAAAAGCAGCTCGCGCACGAATCCCTGACCTAATGCTATCACATAGCAGTCTGCCAGCTTGATTCACCGGAGAGGTAGAGAAAGCACTCTTGATGTGGTGAAGAGGTCAGGGTGATGTTTAATTAACACACTCACACACACTCATGCACACACTCTCACACACACACTCTTTCTTATACACACACACACTCACATGCTGTAATCAGACAATTCAGGTTGTGTTGTTTGACATGGTTGTGTGGTGCTCCGGTTACATGCTGACATTTAAAACCATGACCAAATCACAAATGCTGTTTATACTGGGCTTCTTCATATGCTTTGTATACACACACACACACACACACACACAAAACACACAAAAACACACTACATACAGACACAAACACAGGAGACACGCACACACACAGTACACACAAACACAGTAAACCCACACACCTGTGTAGATGAGGTAGGTGTTGAACCTGTCTCTCTCTGCTGTCCAGGTGTTGAACCTGTTCCTGGCCCTGTTGCTCAGCTCCTTCAGCTGTGACAACCTCTCAGCTCCGGATGATGACGGTGAGATGAACAACCTGCAGATTGCCATCGCCAGGATAGCGCGAGGCCTGGGCTGGCTGCGACAGCAGCTCTGCAACTTCTTCAATGGGAACTTCAAACGGAGGCGGGAGAAGAGCAAGGAGGCCAAGGCCATGATGAAGCTAAGGAGGCTCAGCCAGCTCCACCCTGAGGGGAACGGGCTGCCCCTGGGGGTGATAGGTGAGGGGGTAACAGACTGGTACTGGGGGCAAAGTCTTAAAAAGTCTAAAATCAAATAATCCAAATAGGCCTTAAAATGTCATAATAAAAAGTCTTAATTACAAATTTGACTGGTCTTTAAAATGTATTGGATTATATGTGACTTTTATAATGTTTTAAACTTCAGTGTTTCTTAACGTGATTTGGGGATTTTGTTATAAATCAACAAACAAAAACCCACATGGAACCAATAAAAACAATGCAAACTTCAGCCCAGTCAGAATTTTTCAGAGCACGCCAAGGTAGTGTGTTACAATGTAGAGCGTGGGATAACGTGGTGCCTCCTTTCATAAAAAAGCTACTACTAAAAGTAATAAGTTAAAATTGTTTCTGTTAACGTTGCTTTAATCGAATATGGGTAAGTGCAAGTTCAACGATGCATTTAGTGCTTGGTTGAAGCCTGTTTCTGTATAGTCATGTTCAGTTGAATGTGAATAAATTATTTTACTTTGCAAGTCATTTTGGGACTATTGATTTTACTTCATATCCTTCATACATTGTTTGCCATTAAGGATGTGAAATAGGTCTTAAATTGCATTCATAAAGGTCAAAAAAAAAGTCTTAAATGTAACTTGTTGAAAACTGCAGAAACCCTGTGGGGGTCATAGGTGAGGGGGTAACAGACTGCATGGCTTGAAATTGTGACAATTTTGGTCATAAATGCTCCTGAAATTGCATCTGTGCAACCTCAAAATATTTTTGGGAGCATTTGTGCGAGTGCAAATAATTGTTATGGTATGACCCATTTTAAATTCTTTACCAGACGCTCTTTAATTAGCCTACTATACAGTATGCACCTCCTGTGAACTGATACAGCGACTGGTCTACAGTTCTATCCAACGTTACATAACCAGTTAAAATTCATCATTACGTTCTCAACTTTAATGCAGATTTTAGATTGAAATTAGCCAAAATTTGAAGAGCTGAAAAGACTATATTAAAATATTTGGTGGGTGCTCTTAAATTTTTGCTGGTGCTCACAAGTAAAAAGCCCTGGACTAGTACTGGTGGTAATAGGTGAGGGGGGTAACAGACTGGTCCTGGGGGTAGTAAGTAAGGAGGGAAAGAAGTGTTGCTTGCCATGGAAAGTACAACTATTGCATTGTGTTGTGTAGGTCGCCATGGAGAGCAGTACATGTTGCCTGATGGAGACAGCTACATGACCAACCCTAACCTGACCATTAGTGTTCCTATTGCCCCCGGAGAGTCGGACCTGGAACTTCCCGAGGAAGAGGACGATGAGCAGAGCGACTGCTCTGAGGAAGAGGAGGAGGAAGAGGAGGATGAGGAAGAGAGCAAGCCGGTGAGGAAACATCCCACACAGGCACTTGAAACACAACTCTTTCTGCTCTCTTTGTCTCTATCTCTGTCTCTCTCTATCCTCCCTGTCTGTCTGTCTGTGTCTGTCAATCCTCCATGCTTTCTCTCTCTAGTTACATTTACATTACATTTAGTCATTTAGCAGACGCTCTTATCCAGAGCGAGTTACAGTAAGTACAGGGACATTCCCCCCAAGGCAAGTAGGGTGAAGTGCCTTGCCCAAGGACACGTCATTTTGGCACAGCGGGGAATCGATCCGGCAACCTTCTGATTACTAGCCTGACTCCCTCACAGCTTTGCCATCTCCCCCCTCTGAACCCCCCTCGTTCCCCTTCTCTCTCTCTCCTCCCAGTTCTCTCTCTCTCTACTTCCCCTTCTGTCTCTCTCCTTTCTCCCCCCTCTACTCTGTTAGAGGAAACATGTTAGCAGGACGTGAACACTTCCCTTGTCTCCTGTTCCTACCGCTGCATGCACCACACGAACAATGACCCACGACAGCATCCAGGCAGACACCGCCCAATCAAACACTCTAGGGCAAAGTGCATAATGGGCCGGCATTTGACTTGTACTCGGCAATCTGTCTCTCTGCATCCATTCATGTGTGTGTGTGCTGGGATAATATACAGTTGGCAGGCTGCAGACATGATTCAGCATGGAAGCATAAAGAGGGATGTGTACTCCTTCTGTCTGCCTTTTCTCCCTCTATCTCTCCCTCTTTTTCTTCCTCTGTTTTGTGTCTTAATACTCCTGTTTTGGCTTCTTCTGTTCTCTTTCTCCTCTTCCTCTGCCCTGCCCCTTTCCCACCTACTCTCTCCCTCTTCCCTCCTCTGCCCTCCTCCCTCCCCCTCTTCCTCCCCCTCCCCGTTCCTCTGTCTAATCAAACTTGACTTATCTGTGTCATGTTGTTCCTGTCCACACCTGGTCTGCTGACACAGGGGGGCAGAGAGCATCTACCTCCTCCTCCTCCTCCTTACTGCTGCCTCCTCCTCCTCTTCCCCCTGCTTCTCTACTACTCCTCCTATGCCACCTTTCATGCACCTGTTCTTTTACCTCCTCTCCTTCTCTGTCCATCCTTCTCTCTTTTATCTTCTTGCTCCCACCATCTTATCACACCTGCCCTGTGCCCACTCTCTCTTTTCATCCTCCAGGACACCTGCCCCCTCCCCTTCTCTCTCTCGCTCTCTCTCTGGCCTTGTCAGTGTGAGAAGTTGACTGTGATGATGACTGTGCAGATATACATGCAAGTGCCACATCTACTTGAAAAACATGCCCTCCTGTGTGTGTGTCTATGTGTGTGTGAGAGAAAGAGATTGTGCACTGACATCCAATTCTTTAGGATACAAACTAGTAAACTAGAATAGTATAATTTTTTGTAAAGGACCAAGGCACTAGCGAGTGGGCTGGAGGATTGGTGGACAGGCTGAACATGTGTGCGTGTGTGTTGTGAAGACCAGATATTTCCCCTCTTGTACGCCCCCACCCACTCCCAGAGAACCCCCAGCCCCCACCCCTTCCGTTCTAGGTCACACTCTCTACTGTAAGCTAAGGAATCATAACGATGCAGGTGATTAATGCCATTCAGTAGATGCACTTATTCACAGCAAAATCCAGTTCAGTGGTGACATGTGTTGTTATTTTAGTGTGTAAGCCTGTTAGAGCTGATGGATGATCTGCAGGTGGCCAGCCAGGCCATGAGCAGTGATCTCCTGCTGAGGAAGCATATTTCCCACTCTGGTACCCGGGTGATTTACATGACTCATCAGGAACCCTTAACCTTGAATCACTGGAACACCACAGCCACACTGGCAGACTAGCAGAGCTGGTAAAAGGACACTGGGTCATCCTTCATCACTGTGGACTCCTATTGTGGGTCGACATGGTGACCAGAGATTGGGTCCCTGGGCCTTGCTCTCCCAGACCTGAGGTTGGGTCCCTGGTCCCTGCTCTCCCAGACCTGAGGTTGGGTCCCTGGTCGCTGGTCCCTGCTCTCCCAGACCGCCATGTCTGTAACAGTTTCACGTGCAATTAATAATCCTTCTTCCCTGTCACTGATGAGTCATGATTGACTGTGGGGACAGTTCCTGGAAGATCGTGGAGCCTGCCTCTCCAGGGGCTGGTGGGAAGGCCCGGTGTTCCAGGAAAGGTTCCTGAAAGACACCACAGGGCTGCCACGGCAACCACAAGCTCCAGGCAACCTGAACCTCCACGGCAACAGCTGAGCAACATAGACATTCGGCAGTTATTCAATGTAACATGCAACACTGGTGCCCACTGTGTGGGTGGTGTGTAGGTTTGTGGCTTTGTTCAGGTGGCTGTCAGTTTGCAAATACTGAAACCTCATGGGGTCAGGACCACAGGGGACCTAACGATCCCACATAATCTTTCATACAAAGTTGTATGTGTCTCAATAGCTTCCTCGCCTCTCCTCTCCTCCATCTTCAGAAAGACAGACAGACAAGCAGACAGACAGACAAGCAGACATGCAGGCAGAGAGACAGACAGGCAGGTGCATCAGCAGCATTTATTCATGAGGTTTGTGTTGACTCAGGTGGCTGTACCTGCTGATGGTACACAGCTGAGACCCCCACTGTGGCATTGTGGAAATATCCATCACACACAAACACACACATACACAGTGACAATGGCTGATCCTTCCCTGTATACATTCAGCATATTACTGTCCTAGCCAGCCTTCTCAGCTGTCTCTACACAGTGTACAGCTGAGCTCATCACACTGTTTTACAAGATTGGTGTTTGCTGGGTGTGGTGTGTGTCTGCCAGCATGAGTGTGTTTGAGAGTGTGTGCATGCATGAGTACATGCATGTGTCCTAAATTAACAGAAGACCCTTCTAATCCTTCCATTGTTTCTTTTCTTTTTTTCAAACACACTGCAACATTACCAAAAAACACATACTTTCCATGTGGTAGTCTGCAGGTACCAAAGTACAGCAACACAGACAGAAAATATTACCCCCATTTGTCCCCATTTAAACTTCTTAAGAAGGTACCCTGCATTAGTGAATTTATACCCAGAATCTTTATGTTTGGCTAGCATTAACTAGTGTGAGGCTCTAACCATCGTGAGTTCAATCCTGTCCTTGTAACAAGGTATGGTTGTAGTTTTTAAATTCCTCAGTCTGGTCCAAAACGGGGAGACCATCAGATGTACCCATTAGAGTTCTTACATTTCCAGCACTCAGCTTTGAATTAGACCAAGCTTGAGTCTAACTTATAAATTGTAACCCATGTAGAGGATGTATACAATTCCATAATTGGAGTTACTTCCAAAAGTCCCCTTTACTAGTTAGATTATATTGATCCTTTAGCCACTGATATGAGCAGAACACTCTAAACCCTCTAACATACTCCTTTGTTTCCTGTCTTAATCACAGGATTTTCCCATATAGATGAGTAGCCTTGTTTATATTGAGACAGTCAACATCCCATTCTGGAGCGGACTGGGATGTTTTTTTTGCAACAGAGCATCTATAAATCTAAGACGGGACATGAGCGACTTCTCTATCTCCATATAACCCAGATGTGAACCACTTCCTGACCAGTGTTGGCATGTTTTTACCATTTTAAAGGCAGAATTGCACAGTTCTGTATTGGCCATTCATTGTCCTAGAGTGGTAAACAGCTTAATCACACTAATTTAGGGTTTCTTCCCATTTCACAGGTAATCCCTAACTACCTTGTTAAACTTCTTAAGCGCTGACATGACAATGTAAATAAATCATCATAGAGTTCATCTTTGAAGACACCATCATTTTAACGGTATTCATTTTTCCCCACAGAGATAAATTCCCTATTTTCCACATGGTAAAGCTAGTCTTCATATTTCATCAGTGGATTTCTATTAATTATTTTGAAAGTCTGTAGTCACTCAGATATTCCCTCCCGAATGATAGCCACCTAAATGGAAATACTCCAACATCCACAGGGGAGCGATACAGAAGACTAGCCTGGTCCTAACCAGACCCTCGTACATTTCATTTGTACAGAGGGTCTGGGATCTCTCCATTGACAAACGTTAACTTCCTTGAAGGTGGGTCCTCTGTTTAAAACTATTGGATCTGCCCAGAACCACTCTGATTTGCCATAACCAATCGCAAGCATTCGCCTTAGCCAACTCCTTCACCACTACTGTAATGGAGCTAGCTGCCGTAGCTGGAAAATCAAACTTTTCCCGAACTCCGTGGGGAGGAGGGCCACAACATCATGGCCACCAACAAAACTAAGCAAGGAATATTCTTGCTCCGACTTTAACCTATGGATATTCGGCAGAGTTGCCACAACGACAGAATAGCTTCGCTCACATCTTTCTCCGCCGCCATTACTGAACTGCTCAAACTGCACAACATTAACGTCATTGTTCTCAACCACTCCCTCTGTTCGCTGATTGGACCTCCAAATGTTTTTCTTTCTGGAAACCGACTTCAAAGTCAAGCTCCCAGACCTAGTACAGAAGCAAAATCCAAATTGAGCGGAAGTACGTAGGAGCGCAGAGCCAGGCTAACAGAAGACTGGCAGTGCCTTAGATTTTTGTCAGTTGATATTGTAGCTTGAAATTCACCAGCGTTTCATTTTTAGATCTGTGATGTGGTTAGGGTTTGTGTACCAGTATGATGACCACTGATTGGTTGTCTCCCTCAGCAGAAGGATGCCATCAGTCTATCAGAGGGCAGCACTGTGGATCTAAGGAAGGCTGGCGAGGAAGAGGATGAGTACTCAGAGACCGCTGAAGAGGCCATGGACCCTGATAACTGCTTCCCTGACAGTGAGTCTGACAAACAGGAAGTTACGATTGTTTAATTGCTGACAGGATCAGCCTGACCTCCCAGTTTCCATGGAAACCAAACAGGGCCAGGTTGAGCCACTCCTCTCTCTCACACATTGTCAAACAAGAACCAGTTCGGATACATATTTAATTAACCATTAATTGGTGCATTGTGGTACACGGTTTGTGTTTGGCAGAGTGGGAACAAATCGAGGGCTGCTCCTTTCCAGTCACATCAGCCATACGTATACACCTGCGTGTTTAGGGACTTTGGTCCGCCCTGTTCTTGAGCCTGCTCTGGTACATGAACAACCTGCTAACCAACACTCTACTGTCTGGATGTGATTTATGGACCCACTTTTGTGAAACGTTGGCAAAAAGAAAGGTGTTCCACCAGAACATCTGCAGAAATCCATCCCTGCTTTTAGCCATGCAAAACATGGACAAATAAAAGAGCTGAAGTTGTTGTTTTATCTCCCGGGGAAAAAGGGGGAAGCTTCTCGTTGACTACGATAAATTAATGTGTTTGCTTTTTGTGCCATGTTATAAATTAATGTATTTTTGTCTTGCTATAAATCTGTATATGTGCATAGATACTGTATATTTCATGTCACTGGGCTGGCCAGTGAGGCTGCTGTAGGAGAGGCATTAGGACGTCAATGTAGCCAGGTCTGGTGGTGGGAGGAGCACTCTCTCTCCTGGCTAAATAATGACCTTTCTCTTGGTTGATTCTCTTGGCCCGTGGTGAAGACATTATTACTCTGTGATAGTCCCACATTACTGCTGAGTGGGTGGGTACATTGTGCAGATGAGTGTGTATTTAACCAGTTTATAATGCAGTGGGCTGGATAGAAACGCCTAGTCTAAATATTTACCCTGCTCCTTGCACCCCCCCCCCATCATAAAACATTAAACAATCTGGTGGCATTTGAAAGGGTAATGGAGCTGTAGATTGAATGTCTGTTTGTCAGCAGAGATAGAGAAAAGGCATGTCAGGCTGCCAAATGGCAGTGTTTCAATTGGAAAATGATTGACTACCAGAATGCACTTCAGTCAAACTAATAGTGCAGACCATGTGAGGTAACCCCAAACATCAGGGAGGGCCGTCAGAACAAGCCTGGAGGACTTTCTGGCCTGCATGGAGTACTTCCTGTAACGAGTGTCAGACTACCAGGGTTTTAGTGTGGTGGTCTGGGTTTGGTGTTGAGAGACTGATTGTATGTCTGAGTAATAATAGGAGTGGTCTCCGCTGGTTTATCCCAGCTTCTCCAGTGTTTCCCACATATTACAAAGCTATTTGGGGCGGAGGGTTGTTTCATGTCAGATGGGGGGTGGGAGGGGTTCAAACACAGAACTTTATAATATTAAATATTAATCCAAAATGATTCACACCTTCACAAAATCAACACCAACAAACAAATAATTTCTGATATGCAGGTAGCAATGCTAGTGCTAAATAACAATTTAACTGGTCGGCTCCATGACGCCGGGTAAGTAGCTAGCTCCTGAGACTTCTCACCAAAAGAACGAAGGGGAACCTTTGATTAAGACATGTTCGTAGGTACCTAGCAAAAAGTAGCCTCAACTTTCCTAGACCTTTAGCTATGGCACTAATGCTGAAGGCTCGCTGATATAGCTGTGTGTCTTACTAGAAGGAAATGCAGCTGAACAAATACGCTGCATGTTTTAACCTAAATAGTGTAAAAAAATGTTTTTACAAAACGCAATATGTGGCAGCCGGTGTTGATTCTGTGGCGCACCGCCACAAATTAGTCTGTGTGGGAAACACTGTTCTCTTAATCGCTCCCGGTGTCTCCCAGTCGTACCTAGTCTCTCCTATTCTCTGCCAGTTTTTCCTAATCTCTTTTAGTTTCACCCAGTTTCTCCGGTGTATCCCAGTGTCTCCGTTTCCCGTTGGTCGCTTCTGGTCTCTCCATTCTCTGCTCCCAATTGGGTTGGTATCCAGACAGACACTTGCTCATTGGGCCTTGGCCTGGGTGGTGGTGCATGTGTGTGTCTCCCTGATAGCAGCTAGCTGTGCCCCTCATCCCCCCTAATGTGCCCCTCCACAGTCTAAAAACACACACCCTTCCTGATGAAATCCTTACAATATATTTGGTATAGCACCCAGATCAATCGTCTGTTGGGTAATGCCTGTCGAAAAACGGTGGAATGCTACTGAGCACTCAACACACGATAACCACACCACATCTCTTTAATAGATGTTTAACACAGTATAAACACCATTGAGCCTAGATCCCAGCCCTTACGGAAAGAAAATATATTTACCAATATATGACCACCCCAATGCACACAAAGGACAACCCATGCTCCCCCAAATACACCAGAGATCACGGACACAACAAACAAAGGGCAGGAAGCCCACAGACAGAAAACACACAAACTCCCCCAAATATGTCAGATTGACTGACACATGTATCAGAGAGCAAGTGGCCCACAAACAGAAAACAAACATACTCCCCCAAATATACTAGACAGACTAATAAATGTATCAGAGAGCAAGTGACCCACAAACGGAAAACACACATACTCCCCCAAATATACTAGATAGACTAATACATGTATCAGAGAGCACATGAGAAAAAAATGACATGGACACAGTAAACACAAATTCTGGTGAACCCAGGTGAGGCAGACGTCTTGTAGACGAAGCAGACGCCTCAGTTGAAGAGGCAGGAACGGGAGAGGCGCTCGGTCACCGACAGGGGCAGGTACACCAGACCCAGGGCCGACGCATGGAGGCTTGAGGCGTTCCCATGCGTCGTTGCAGCACCGCAGGGCCTCCTCCAGCTTGTCAACGATTTCCGGGAACAACCTGTACTGCAGCTGCCGGTGGCGCTGCATCTTGGCCCGGCGGGACCGGTGGAAGTGTTGGAGCTTAGCCCACGTGGCAAAGGAGATGATGGAGCTCGCTAACGCCCTCCGCATGGGGCCGCCCATCTTGCCCTCCTCCACGTGCTTATGGCTCTCCCTCGATCTGGATACCATGTCATTTGTCCTTATTTCCTCTCTAAATTAAACATCTCTCTCATCATCATAACTGTGAAAAAAAAACGAAACAAGCGCGGAGTTAGCCACAGCTAACGCCAAACGACTGCACCCGAAAGCCCATCGACGTAGGTAGCAGAGACATGCCAGGCCCCAACGAGAAAAAATTAAAATCCATCCCACCGCTGTCACCAATGTAGCCGACTGTTTGGGTTCGTTTATGTTGCATTAATCCTTAGAGACGGACACGGTCTTCGGGCACACTTTGTACATCTTTACTGTATCTCCCTCACACATAGCATTCCACTCCACTCACTTTCTTTCAACATCAGAACCACACACCCCTGTCACAATAAAGGCCCACAAGAAAATACCTTACAGTAGTATCCATGGCAACCGGAGGACTATGGGTTTACGTTACACGAGTGAACTAGCTTGCAGAAAAAAACTATTTTGTATTAGCCATATTAAAAGTAAGTTTTCTTGCGTACCAGTTAACAGAAAAAACACCATGGTATTCATTTTAAAAGCTGCTACTTTAGCTAATTCAGAAAGCTAGTCAGCAGCTCCCCCTCTAGCTAACTTTAACAACAAAAATTCTGACAAAGTTTAGTTGGAGGGTGTTTAGTCTAAGAATGATGGCGTTTGGTTTGAGAGTGTTTCGTCTGAGAATGATGCCGTTTGGTTTGAGAGCGTTTTTTTCTGAGAATGAAGGCGTTTGGTTTGAGAGCGTTTGGTTTGAGAGCGTTTTGTCTGAGAATGACAGAGGTTTTTCTGGCGGCGTTTAGTTTGAGAGCGTTTTGTCTGAGAATGACAGAGGTTTTTCTGACGGCGTTTAGTTTGAGGGCGTTTTGTCTGAGAATGACAGTTTTTTCTGAGACTGAAGCCGTTTCGCCTGAGTCTGACGATTTTTGGTCTGAGACTTGACGCCTTTTTGTTTGAGTCTGACAATTGAGTCTGAGATCTGAGGATGTCCTAAAATGAACACCGTACACAGGAGAAACGTCTTATTTTATTATTCAGTAACTGAACACTGCAAAGTCTAGATCTTGGAATCGCTCAATTGGATGAGAGGTTGAGATGGTAGACGAAGGATTCCAGGTCCAACTCCAGATAGGGTTTTTTTTTTTTTTTACAAAACAGTTTCCAGTTCTGGGTAATCCCTGTGTAACTATCTATTATGTCAATTTTACAATATTTTGCCATTTTGAACGAGGAATTTGCCATTGCTGCTTGCAGCTATATATTTTTTTACATATAATTCAAATATATTCTACCTTATATTAAACACACATGTGACACTATATCTTTACATATATTACCAATACATTTTCCCATATAAATCAGAATACATTATGGTGGTATTTATAGACATAAAATTGCATATATTTTGGGATATATAAACACATATATTATATATTCATGTTGAATATGTTGCAATATATGGAAAACGGCAATCATTGCTGTATTCTGCAATATATTGCAATATATTACATGAATATATATTATAGTTTATAATATTAGTAATATATTTATCATCAATATATTATCCCATGTATTTCCGTACAATATAAATATTAAATCCCATATTAGACATATATTGCCTCATGTATCACATTATATTTTCCAATATACTGCAATATATTTTCCTTCCGTAAGGGAGGATGTGCATTTATACTGACAGTAGAGATGATGCTAGCAGACCCAGCCACACCATCCAGACCCTAATTAGTGTGAGTTTTTTCTGTCAGGATGAGGCTAGGCTAGTGATGACTGGGGGCGTCCTGCTTGTTTTGGGGAAAGAGAGCAAAGGATGACAAACATCTGTCCAGGAGTTGGAAAAATTACGCAACACTGACACACACTATAAAAAAACATCCACACATACTGTATACAGACACACAGAGAGACCAACCCAGAGTCCGACCATGTTGTGGCTTGCTGGCTGGCAGGCCTGGATTGAGTTAACAGCCCGTAAATTGATAACAGGAAGTGTTTCAGTGGCTCCGATGGCAGTAACTGAGACAGCTTGACAGATGGCAGAGCAGAGGCTTGAGGATGGCTCTGTTCTGAAAGGGGAGAGTTTCAACGGTAGGTGGCAACAGAGGAGGCTGTGTGTGCGGGACAGAGAGGTTATGGCTTGCAGGGAGGAGATAGGAGGTCCGTTGGACTGGAATCTCTTCCTCTGAACACACCTGGGCCGGGTCTCAACCCAGCACACGTTTCTTATCAGTAGCATTAGGTTGGAGTCATTATTTCTTTAATGAAATATGTTCACCTACTTGGTGACACAGGCTGCTAAAAAGATCAATAAACAAAAATTGTACGTGAAAAAAAAAAAAAATTGTGTAGCAGGGTTTGCTCGTTTTAAGATCAAAGTACTTAATGTATAATAAAGTCTCGGGGCACCACCCTAATATTGGTTTAGGACATTAGGAAATCCTATATTTAATATGTAATAATCAGTTTCATCTTAAGTAGTAAATTCTATGAAAGTAGAGCAGATCAGATAATGTGAGAGATACGCGAGTATTATACACAATGATTTATTTAAGAAAAAATAACTATAATGAACAAATACCAGATAAGGTATTGGTTAGTTTGGCTAAAACAGTACAGTAGGCCTATTCTAATGAGAGCGAGCTACACAATGGCTATGCAGAGCACGTGTGGAGGGGGAAGGGAGAGAGAGTGAGAAAGAGGTGGAGAAGAAGAGGTAGGCTTCTATAGTAACAACGGACAATCAATGGCAACTGACCTAATGATGGTCAGGTTAAATCATTTGTAAAATACAATCAAACATCAACAATTAAATCACAACATGCCAATATGTATGTCACAAGTAAGAAATATTGCAAATCGCAGTTACTTTTGTCGGTTTGAAGAAAGGAGTCAATGGTTCGTTATGTCCAACAAATAGAAAAACGGAATCTCTCGTCAAAGTTCGTCTCGGCGCTCAGTGAATTTGCAAGTTATGAGGACGGTCAGAAATTATGCGTTTCACATCAGTTATTCCTACGAACAAGGGGGATGATTGTACATTTGGGGGTTTTATACTCCAAAGAACAGGGGGGTATCCATGTGAAGGTGACTTCTCTCATTGGTCAGTTACTCCCCACCTGGGCGTCGTCCTGAGATCTGCCTAGAGGTGTGAAGTGGCTGTTAGCTCTGAGTTCCGTTATCTCAAATGTCCATGGAATACTTTAACTTCAAAATATAACAATACAATTTCATAAATGTTTTTGTTAGTATGACACAATTATTTGGATATCAAAATTGACTGACTTAACTATACTTGAAGGGAAGTTATAATCAAACATCAATTAAACAACGTTCTAAGTAAATGAGAAATAAACACACACTATAACACATCGACTACTGTCATAGAAATAGTGTCCCTGAGCCATGTAGTCCTTGAGAATATGTTTGTAAATCCACAAAATAAAGTTATTTCTTATAAATCCTTTGTCTGATACTGTGAGACTGTGTGACCTCTGTTCCTGACCCCATATAGGGCCAGAAGCTTTGAGGCTCCTGCTCTGGGGAGATAAGGGCAAAAGGAGGAAGACCCTTTCCTTGTCGGGGGTAGGAGAAAGGTGTGATGGTACCATGCTATGTTTGTTGGCTCTGCGTTACATAAGTAACTCAATACAAACAAAATGTTTAGGAAGCACTCATCATTTGTCAGAAAAGTATGGAGGTTTTAAAGGCCAAAACTACATTTATCAATACATAAATCATTATAAAATGAATGCTTGAATAAATCCTCTATATTATATATAATTGGGTATGCTTGCCTTCATCGAGCACAACCTTTATTCTCTCACTTATTATTATTATTTATTATTATCCCACCCCTAAGGATACGTCAATATTTGGACTACCTAGACAACGCGGGTGTCAAAAGATTTGTCTTGGTCCTGATTGCGTTGCCTCTATTGGGATTTACGTTCCGTTGCACGGTTTAAGGCTTGAATTAAGTTTTTGTGGCAAAAAGTGCTTTGTGTGCACCAAGGGACCTCAGTGCTAGCCTAATGTCACAACGTCAGCACACGTTAGCAACAACGCAGACACCCATAGATACGCCGTTCTAGTAACACAGACAGCGATATCAGCGAGCCCTCAACATTAGTACCGTAGCTAAAAGTCTGGGAAAGTTGAGGCTACTTTTCGCTAGGTACCTACGAACATGTCTTAATCTGCTGGACAAAATGGGTTCCTCTTTGTTCTTTTGGTGAGCAGTCTCACAAGCCCTACTTACCCAGCGTCATGGAGTCTTCTGTTGTGTGGGAATCGCAAGAGTTAACCAGTCTAAGGGCATATAAAAATACAGGGTGTTGATATTCACAGCCTGGAAACATACCGCTCTGCAACCGACGCAAGCACACCCCACAATTTCCCCAGAAATTGTACCCTCTCTAGTTACATAATAAAATTATTGAATATATAATTATATAATTTAAGGCTTAATTGACAAAGTAAAGATATTTATCACAAATTAAACAAGATACATTGAATGTATTCGTGTATTTATTTATTTCATGACATATTTACACATTTTTATACTTACGCTTTCCTAACCTAGTGTGTTAACAGAGATAAGTCGCGATGGCAATGTATACCCATAGGCAGCTTACCTATCCCCACGTCCCTGGGAAACTAAACTAAAAGCACTACACCAAGTATAGGCAACTAAGACTAAACGTTAATACAAGGACAGAAGTACTGGGGGATATTTTTGAAAGCGGGTTCAACAAACCTGTGAACCTAACCCTGAACTCTGAGTTGAGATTTGTGTACTTGAGAGATATGTCTCAAGATTATTCGTAAATGCAAGTACCATGATCCACAAAAACAACATTCTCAATCGTGATTTGTAAGTTAGTATTTACATAAATGTGCTATGATTTGTACATTAGATGTCCATTCGTAATTGATTAAAATTACGTAAAAATGTGTATGTGTAAAACAATGTTGTAACTTTGCTAAGAGAAGTGATTGTAACTGCTCCTAACATTACATTACTACTTTGGTTCTTGTTAATTAGTTATTAGTCAAAGTTTCAAATTGTATTAGCCAGCTGGCTTGCTATCTCACTGTTAAGCAAGTAAGACCATTTCAAGCGATTTATACTTAACTGTTTAAGACACACCATCATCAGGCGACACTTCTTGTCCAGCTATGGCTAGATATCGCCCTAACGGAGCGAAATCCCTGAATGCACTACACAGCCATGCAGAGAACAACACTGCCCCCTACTGGATGTCACTGTCGAAAGGGGGGAGGCGCATACGTGTGTGAAACAAGCTATTTGTGTGTGGATCGCAAAAGACTGAAAACAATGTCTCAAAATTGTAATTGGAAGAAGGATTGAACGCATGTATTGGGCGATCCACAAATGCAGATTCAACACTTCACACGCAGAATTGTAGATTTAGAAGTGACAGACCATAAGAAATGCCCACACGAAATGTTACATTTTTAATACATTACAAACAATATATTCACGAATAGACATCTATGTGTACAAATAATAGCACATTTATGTAAATTCCAACTTACATGTCACAATTAATATATATTTTTTGTGGATCGCAAAACACATTTGCAAATCGTGGACCATTTGTGGATCATGGTACTTACATTTATGAATATGTTGAGACATATCTCTCTCCATAGCCAGAGAGCTACATTCATTGACATCACTAATTTCATTAAGAGGCAAGTCAGAATCTTAACTGACCCAGTGTTTGGAAAACGTCAGGTGGCTGAGCGGGTAGAGCATCGGGCTAGTAATCTGAAGGTTGCCAGTTAGATTCCCGGCCCGTGATGTTGTGTCCTTGGGCAAGGCATTTCACCCTACTTGCCTCGGGGAGAATGTCCCTGTACTTACTCTAAGTCGCTTTGGATAAGAGCGTCTGCTAAATGACGAAATGTAAATGTAAACATTGCTGACAGGTGTAAGCAAACACAAGCAACAACTTTGTTGTTAGCTGGAATTAAAGGAACTAGCTTTGCCACCACCAGGGTTCAACATAAGCGATGGCCTGGGGCCAGTAAAAAGTAACATTGGGACAGTTAAATAGCAACTCACTGGCCCGATTGGGCCACTGCAAATTGAAGAAAATAAAAAATAAATTGCATCGTAAAAGTTAACATCCTTCATATGTTTTGCTATCTGCTAAATGCATAAATAACTTAGCAGCTCGTGGGGGGCACATTTGGCAAATCAAGAGTTGAGTGAGTGACGAGTGGTTGTCAAATTGTAATTCTCTAATCTCTATACATTTAAGAACTGGCGCGAGACAAAAGTGAAGATGAAAGCAAAGTAGAGCTATGAGTTCAAACGGAAGCAAAAAAAATTATGGACTGTGTCGTCTGTCGTATGTTCCCGCATAAAGCAGACAAAAGTGGATATTTTTTACACAGGCACCGACAATTTTCGAAAACAATCCCTGACCAGCCATGCTAGCAGGCAGCACCTGGTTTGCGTGACAGTTAAGCGGATGGTTGACAATCCATCTTCTAGGCCGTTGACCATGCTGGTTAGGAATTTAAATGCAGATGCCCATCATGTTATTGCACGATTTATAACAACGGCATATCACGTAATTAAGACGGACAGACGTTCGCTTTGTTCCCCCGGGCTATTGAACTGCAGCAGAAGAATGGTGTCGACTTGGGTACTTAGTATCATACTGATGAAATGCAATGGAAGCTTTTATAAATTAGCATTGAGGGACCATTGAGGTTTCAGTTTCAGCCAGACAGTCGTGCAGAGAGGGCTGTCAGCAGGGAAAAGAGCACGTCATTTTTGAAGTTATAAGTCAATTGTTTTGCTGACTATTACCTTATAATTTTTTATCACTAGAAATGTGATTTCATTTTTGTTCTTTTTATATCCAGGATGTGTTTAATAAATGGTTAAACATGTTAACAGAATAACATAACTTATAAGTCTTTGGTTTTGTTGTAAAAATGATAAATTACAACTTTTGGAGGGGGGGCCAGTAAAAATGGCCTTGGGGCCAGTCGCAATTTTTTTTAATGTTGAACTGTAGCCTTTGTGGAAAACAAAACAGCCTGGAACCAAAGTGAAGCAACATATTCAAACAGTAAGGAAAACATATCTTTGCTGTGGGGTGGACACACATTGGATTTGTATCCCCAATTGGGGAAAAGAGCTCTCAAAGAGAAGATGGATGTCTTGAGGGAAAATGTTTCTGCTGTTTCCGCTGCTCCAGACTAACTTTTTTTGGCACACACCTTAAATCAACCTGCAATGCAATTTTTCCAATTGTCCCCATTTTAAATGTATTACCGTATTTTCCGGACTATAAGTCACACATTTTTCATAGTTGGACTGGTCTTGCGACTTATAGTCAGGTGCGAGTTATATATCAAAATATATATAATTTAACATGTTTTTCAATTAGTGCTGTCATTTAAACGTGTGTAACTGCGTTAACGCAAAGCCATTTCAACTGTGTCAATTTTTTAATCGCAAGATTAACATTCTTTTTGGCCTAGCAAACTTTGTCGTTTTTTTCACATGATGTTGCAACAACTACTTACGTTATAAAAACTACAACACCACACCGGATCTAGCTAGACCGGAAACATAACAACAGGCACGCTGCACGCTGTTTGGGCTTGCGAGCCGGCTAAGGAGTAGTAGGGTAACGTTAAGTTTTGGGTGGATGTCAAGCACGAGACGCTGAAATGGATGCCAATAAGATTCTCAATGGAAAGTGTACTTTAAAAAAGTTGCCAAATGGTTCCATTGACAAGACCAAAGGGATCTGTGTGTTTTGTCGCTGTGAACTGAGCTATCATCGCAGCACGTCCAGTCTGAAATACCACTTGATGGCCATGCACACAGCTGATGCAAATTCTCCGCCCCCTCGTCAAAGCCAGGCGATTGCAAAGTTGTTTTACATTTTTTTCAATTTGCACCAAGCAATCCAATCCACTTTTCCATATTGACAAGAGCATTAAAATTAGAAAATATTATGGGACAAAAATAAATCAAGGGACATTTAGAATAGATCAAAATGTGCGATTAATTGTGATTAATCGCGAGTTAACTATGACATTAATGCGATTAATCACGATTAAATATTTGAATCGTTTGACAAGACTATTTTAAATGTTAATTCATACTGACATGAACCAACAAATTCAGTGATGTGGAATTAGATCGGAAGCTTGGTGAACTAATTTACTGGTAGCTTGCTTGTTATGTTAATTTAGCCTATTCAGCCTCCCTGGTATGTTCTTTATGCTATTGTGTAGCTGAATATGTGTTCATGTGTTACGTTAACATACCGGACTCCAATTCAGCCTGTTGTTCTGTGTGCTATTGTGTAGTCAAATAAGTTGCCTTTGCAGATTAACGGCCCTATTTTAACGATCTTAAAAGCAAGTATCAAAACGCAAAGCGCAAGTAACTTTGTGGGCGGGACTCCGGCGCGTTTGCTATTTTGCCGGCGGGATAAATGACTTTGTGCCTGGCGCAAATCTAAAATGAGTTGGTCCGAAGTAGCTACATTACTAATGGGTGTGGTTTGGGCGTAACGTTCAATAAACCAAGCAGAGCGTCATCTCACATTTCCTTTAAGAGCAGCGCTTGTTCCATGGCGGATTGCAATAATAAAGGCGGATTTGCCAGGCGCACGCCAAGAATTGTTGTCGTTGCACAAAATTGCCTGCTCATTCAAATTCTTATTCTTAGGGAGAGAATTTCTTAGAATTAGTTGAACTATTGTACTTTTTTACTCAATTTAAGACCCGTATATGTTTATTGTTTGCACCTTCCTGCCACAGTAAATTCAGTGTTTGTGTAACATAGGCTACATGGCGAATAAACCAAATTCTGATCCTGATGGAGATGGGAGAAGAAACCCACCCAAATTAGCTTCGGTTAAACAGGCGTGGGAGGAAATTGCCACAATTGTTACAAATCAAGTTCACATACATAGAGATTTCTCATGAAAATCTTTTTATAATCATTGAAGAAATGTAACACGCCATAAATCAAAACAATGTAACGTAGCTATGAAAAAAAAAGTCCCTGACCTCGCCAGCGGTCCACACGGACCAAGCTTGCACCCTTAAAAGAGCATCTGAATAACGCGCCATTGACTTTAGACTACGTTGTTGACTAAGTCTGGGTGCAAGATAGGTCCCTAAATGTCTATACTTGGTCTTGGATTTTATAAAATCAATTTCTAAATAAAAGCTTATAATCCAGTGCAACGCATTTTTTGACTGATAGGATTTATACTCCGGAGCGACTTATAGTCCAAAAAATATGGTACTGATAATTTGCAGTTTTATTGTAGTTCACAATGCGATATGACCAAAATCTTATATCCTGATATAGATCCTTTCATATCCCGCAGGGGCGCAACTACCCGATGTCAGAGAGGTATACTGTAGGGCTGTCCCCACTCAGTCGACTAGTCGATTTTCTGGTCGATTTGCTCTTGGTTGACTACACATTTTTTAGTCGAGCTGCTGTATTGCAGTGTGAGATCTGATTCCCGCTTGTGTCACCTTTGCTGAATTAAAGAAATGTTCTACAGAAATTGTATATTTTATTATTTAAGACAAATAAAGAAACAAAAAAAAATACATTGAACAGAAAAGGTGTTATTGTTTTCCCTTTCGTTAATCTGTGTTTTTTGCACGCGGCACGAGCACAATTGTCTGCCGAACTACAAAATTTGCCATAGCCTACTCTGTTGGTGAGCCATCATCATACAATGTTGAACCAGTCATTGAACCAGTCCACAGAATAGGCCTATGGATACTGTACAGGACCCGACAACATTCAACCAATGATGTTAGGTGCATGCAAATTTAGGGGGGGAAAGGAGATAAGTATTGTGACTTTATCGACAACCAAATTTTAGTCTCGTCTCCGTAATGAAAGTTATAATATATTTAGTCATAGTTTTTATTTTCAAAGATCCGTTTTCGTTACGTCTTAGTCTCGTTTTAGTCATGAGAAAAAGGTTGTTAACTAGCATTTTTCGTCATAGTTTTCGTCAACAAAATTAATACTGCTGTACGGGTAGCTAGAGGAAATGAACGATTCGTTGATTTCCCAACTCGGTCTTTCTACGAATCTTTGGGTCATTTTTAACGTGACCTGCATAGGCTCTGTAGCAAGAGGAAACGAACGATTCGTTAATTTCCCGACTCGGTCATTCTACGAGTCTTTGGATCCTTTTTTCACGTGACACGTATACTTACAGTATAGTGCAGTGTAATTGTTTGCCGTGATAATGAAATGCTAGTGTGATAATAAATGACCAAATCATACAAATTGTCATGATACATTATTTTAATGCAGGAATTTCTATTGAAATAGTATCTACTGGTGCACATGTCATGCACTAACCTACATGAGAATATGATACGTGTTTGCAGTGGACGTATAGCCTCCCCCCCCCCCCCCCCCCCCCCCGTTGAAATGAACGAATGACTCGAAAAAAGATTTGTTCATTTTACTGAACGAGATTCAAAGAACCGAATCAGAAAAATGATCCAAACTTCCCATCACTAATGGAGAAGCAAGCGGGAAGAATCAAGCTCACGTCATCGTAGTGCACTTCGTTCCAGTGTTAGTCGAGGACAAAGCGAGTCGATGAGACGTTTCATCGCGGTCTGCATGAAGGTTCAGGTGCTATTAGATTGACTGGCTATAGTTGAAAACACATGCTAATGCAAAGTACTTGTTAATTGAAGAGCTCAAGAAACTCATTTAAGAAGCATTAGGCTACAGTTAAGAGACAATTTAAAACGGTTGCCTTTCTGTATCCCCAACGTTTGCAATGTTATTTTCAGTTTGCATATTGTGATATGGTTGATGTAGCTTGTTTGTAGGTAAGATACTCAGATATTCAGAGATATTTCTAGAGCGTAACAACTGTTATTAAGCTACTATTAATTACCGAAAGGAATCAGCAACTTAAACTTGAAAATAGACTAAGACTAATGACAACAAAATAAAGGGAACTACATAGTTATACCTTTTGAATAAGGATAGATTTAAACCCATATCCAAGTAAAGAAAAACAAACTAAAATGTCAGAAGCAGACTTTCCTTTTGAGGATGCCAGAGAGGTTGCAATACACAATGTGCAGCAGTCCTGCAAAGAGAACCCTCCTGATGAACCACACAGTCCTGTGCTGGATGAAAAGGCAATGCCACATGCAACGGAATATGAGGCTTATGATACCCAACTCCTCCAAGAGACGCTGCAAGGCCAGAGAGTCTGTAAATTAATGAAAAAAGGTCAAGAATTACAGGATGAACGAATCAAAACACTTGAGCACCTCTTTAATTTAATCTATGAAAAATGGGAGATCATTGCAAGAGATGCCACATTAGCCTTTGATACATGTTGTTCAAATGACCTGCTCCAGGCACCCTCCGCCAAAATGAGGAAAGCCTCCATGGAGCTGCATCTCATTTATGAAGACATGCAGTGTGTCTACACGCCGCATCCAGACATTCGTCGCAGGGTAGACTTCTGTGAAGCAAGGTCAAAGGGAATTGTGGAGACCATGGGAAATAATGAAGAAGAAGATAATGAAGAGTTTGAATTGTTAGGGCATGGCACACAGAGTGTAAGGTCTAGCCGCTCAAAGGTGCAAAGCAGCTCAGTATCCAGCTCAAGACACTCAAGCCTGTCTTTAGTTAGGAGACAAGATGCAGCCGCTGAGGTAGCTGCTATTGAAGCTACTCTAGAGATCCTAGTAGAATAAGAGCAGCAGCTCAGAGAACTTCAAAGACTCGAAGCTGAAGAAAGGAAGCAGCTTGCTGAGCAAGAGGCTGCCACTGCACAGTTGCGTGCCAGGCAGGAAGCTGAAAATACAGAGAGAAGACAAAGTCTAGAGGCCAAGCGCAGAGAGATAGATCGACTAGAGGTGCTCAAGGAACTAAATGCTGCGAAGGCACGAGAACAAGTATATGCACAAAGTGAATGCTCAGATGAAGATATAGACGGATTGCTCCATAACTGTGGTTCTCTGAGAATAAAGAAAGATGTCAAGTATAAAATCAACCCAATTAAGCCCTGCTCACCCCAAAGGGTATGCAGGGTGTGAAGGTGTGTAAGGTGTGAAGACAGCACCACAGCTCTAATTAAAGCCCTTGCAGAATCAATCACAGCCAATCGTCGCCCTGTGCCTGAGCCATCAATATTCAATGGTGACCCGCTCCGGTATAGTGAATGGAAGTTGTCCTTCCAAACTCTCATCGACAGGAAGAATATACCGGCAGAAGAGAAGATCTATTACCTACGAAGGTATGTTGGTGGACCTGCCCGGAAGGCAATTGAAAGCTACTTTCTGCTGGGCACTGAGAAAGCATACATCTCTGCATGGACAATCTTAGAAGAAAGATATGGAAATCCATTCCTTATTGCCAAGGCCTTAAGAGACCGACTCCAGGCGTGGCTCAAGATCGATCCCAAAAGCAGTCTGGAATTACAGGAACTTGTTGACTTCCTTCGCAGCTGCGAGGCTGTGATGTCTAAGATCAAAGGGCTTGCCATGCTGAACGACTGCAATGAAAATAAAAAATTACTCACCAAACTTCCAGATTGGTTGACATCAAGGTGGAATAGGAAGGTTATGAAAGTTGAAGAGCAAAGCCTAACATTTCCAAGTTTTAGTCAGTTTGTGACATTCCTCACATGCGAAGCCAGAATCGTATGAAATCCAATTACATCTTTGCATGCCCTAAAACCAAATGATAATGACAAGATCAATGCCCAAAGGACCAGAAGTCCCAGCAGAAAGGTGTTAGCGACAAGTTCAGATGAAAGATGTGCCACCAAGCTGCATTTTCTGTCAAAGTGTCTATCACAGTTTGGATACTTGTCACAAGTTTATGGAGAAAGCAGTATCTGAGTGACACAAGTTTATACAAGACAGCAAGTTATGCTTTGGATGCCTGAAGCTTGGACACCGCTCAAGGGAATGTGAACAACGAAAGATCTGTGACGTGTAGAAAACACCATCCAACATCCCTTCATGAAAATCGCACTAAAGATGCACGGACATCCACAAGCCTCTACAGATCTGTTGACAGCGACAACTCCATAGAAGAGAGGATGGAGAACGCTCAGGTTCAAGTACTCAATGTGTCTAGTGGGGTAACATCCAACAGGGTTATGCAAGATTTTAAGGGCACGCACACTTCAACGATCATACCGGTGTGGGTGTCAACCACCAGTGAACCAGAGCACGAAGTACTTGTATATGCACTTCTTGACACACAAAGCGATACAACATTTGTCTTGAAAGAAACAGCTGATGCTCTTAACACCAAGAGCGTGCCAGTTCAACTAAAGTTGTCAACAATGTCTTCAAGGGATGCCAAAGTGTCCTGTCAGAAACTGACAGGCCTGCAAGTAAGAAGGTTCTACTCCAACAAAGCAATACCCCTGCCGGCCTATATTCGCAGGAATAAATTCTCTTGAGTAAGTATCCGTACTTACTCAAGAGAATTTATTCCTGCGAATATAGGTCATATCCCCACTTCGAACACTGCAAAAGCATGGCCAGGCATGACCTGGAGCACATCTCAAATGAGATGGCCCCTGTGCAAAGTTGTGATGTTGGGTTGCTTATCGGTTATAATTGCCCTCAGGCTCTTGTTCCAAGACAAGTGGTTTCCAGCAAAGAACGTCAACCTTTCGCACTAAAAACAGACTTAGGCTGGACTGTGATTGGCTGCAGCAACCCTCACATATGGACTATGGAGATTTGATCAGAGTGAGCTACAACATCCGGTGCGCCTAGAGATGGCTGCGCCGACGAGAGCTCTGCAAAAACCTAGCTTTTTGTTTGTCATTTTAGTGTTCGTTACTTGTTTTGTCAATGTTATATTGTCGTTTATTCAGTACGACCGACAGACATTAAGTTGTCACTTGGCAAGGACTACTTTACAAACTTTAATTCCACTTTTCGGAGTGCGAGCTCGGACTGCAGCTGGCCCTTTGTTGTTCCGCCGCTCTGTTTACCTGCGAGACGGAGGAAGAAGAAACGAGGCCGGCGTGCTGGAGTTCTTGTTCAAACTCTGAAACCGTGCTTCAAACCTGCTTTTCCAACCGTCTTACTTGCTAACGTTCAGTCCATTGACAACAAAATGGAACTTAACGCTCATGTCAAATTCCAACGGGGCATCAGGAACTGCTGTGTACTGGCATTCGTCGAGACCTGGCTGTCTCTGGAGATGTCCGACACAGCGGTTACACCGTTGGGATTCACAATATACCACCAGGACAGAACAGCTGATTCAGGGAAGTGCAGGGGCGGAGGTGTCTGTGTTATGGTTAACTTTCTCTGGGCTACGGATGTAGCGGTACTAGCATCTTACTGCTCTCCGGTCCTTGAGCTGCTTACTGTAAAAATCAGACCCTTCTATCTGCCTCGGGAATTCACTGCGGTCGTCATGAGTGCAGTCTACATCCCCCCCCAGGCAGACAAGGCCGCTGCTTTGGATGAACTGTATGGGATTATCAATGGACTGGAAAATGTGCACCCAGAGGCAGCCTTCATTGTTGTTGGTGATTTCAACAGAGCCAACATGAAGAAAGTCCTGCCCAAGTACTATCAGCACATTGACTTCTTCACACGAGGAGACCAGATCCTTGACCATTGTTATACAGCATTCAAGGGCAGTTACAAACCCCTCCCCCGCCCTGCTTTTGGGAAGGCTGATCACACCTACATTCTTCTCCTCCCTGCATATGAACAAAGCTTAAACATGTCAGACCGGTTGAGAGGTCAGTTCACCTATGGAGTGACGAGGCGACCCTACAGGACTGCTTTGACACCACTGACTGGCTGATGTTTAAGGAGGCAGCAGATGGGGACATTAACGAATACACAGACACTGTTTCCAGCTACATCCAACACTGCATTGATGACGTTGTCCCCAAGAAGGTTGTCCGGTCTTTCCCAAATCAGAAGCCCTGGGTTGATGCCGCGGTCCGGGCCAAGCTCAGAGCCCGCACTGTCGCCTTTAACTCTGGGGACCCTGATGAGTACAGGAAGGCCAGATACGACCTTCTGAAGGCCATCAAAGCAGCGAAAAGGGCTTACAGGACCACGGTGGAGTCCAGCTACCATGGCTCTGACCCCAGGCGCATGTGGAGTGGACTTAAAGCCATTACTGGCTACAAAGGGAGAGGCTACAATGAGACACAGTCCTCTGTCCTACTGCCAGATGAGCTGAATTCCTTCAACGCTCGCTTTGAGAAGGACAGTTACCCCCCTGCAGTGGAGCTACCTGAAGGCCAAGCCAGTGGTGTGCCTACACTAACTGTAGCTGAGGTGAGGCTGTGCTTCAAGAAGATCAACCCTCACAAGGCACCTGGCCCAGATGGCATTTCACGTAGAGCCCTCAGGGGCTGTGCTTACCAGCTGGCAGGGGTCTTCAGTGACATCTTCAACCTCTCCCTTAACCTGTCTGTACTCCCCACCTGCTTCAAGAGGACCACCATTATCCCTGTGCCCAAGAACACCAAGGTCACATGCCTGAATGATTATAGCCCGATAGCACTGACCTCTGTCATCATGAAGTGCTTTGAACGGCTAGTCAAAACATTAATCTGCTCCTCGCTGCCCCCCACCCTGGACCCTATGCAGTTTGCATACCGGTCCAACAGGTCTACAGACGATGCCATCGCTCTGACTATGCACACCGCTCTCTCCCACCTGGACAAGGGGAATACGTATGTGAGGATGCTGTTCATTGACTACAGCTCAGCATTCAACACCATCATCCCCTCCAGACTGGTCTCCAAGCTTGTGGACCTGGGACTAAGCACCTCCCTCTGCAAGTGGATCTTCCACTTCCTGACGGGGAGGCCACACGTGGTGAGAATCGTGACCGCACCTCATCTATACTGATCACCAACACAGGTACCCCCCAGGGCTGTGTGCTCAGCCCTCTCCTGTTCTCCTTGTTCACTCACGACTGTGCGACAACGCACAGCTCCAACCTCCTTGTTAAGTTTTCTGACGACACAACCATCGTGGGCCTCATCTCTGATAGTGACGAGTCAGCCTACAGAGAGGAGGTTGACACCCTGACATCATGGTGTCAGGTCAATAATCTCTCTCTCAACATCAGCAAGACCAAGGAGATGATTGTGGACTATAGGAGGCGGCAGGAGGAGGAGCATGCACCCCTACTCATCAATGGATCTGAAGTGGAGAAGGTCAGCTGTTTCAAGTTCCTCGGTGTGAACATCAGCAACGACCTAACCTGGTCTGTTCACACGGACAAGGTGGTCAAATCGGCCCATAAGCGCCTCTTCTTCCTGAGGAGACTAAAGAACTTTGGTATGGGCTCAGTCGTCCTCACTAACTTTTACAGATGCACTATAGAGAGCATTCTGACTGGTTGTATTACAGTGTGGTATGGGAGCCGCAAAGACAGGGACCGCAAGGCCCTACGAAGTGTGGTCCGTTCTGCTGAGCTCATCATCGGCAGGAAGCTCCCAGCCCTACAGGACACCTACCACACACATTGCCTAAGGAAAGCCGTCAGGATTCTAAGAGACTGTTCCCATCCATCCTTCAGTCTCTTTACCCCGTTGCCTTCTGGCAGGCGTTACCGCAGCATCCGGTCAGGCACACGCAGACTGGACAACAGTTTCTACCCAAGGGCCATCAGGTTTCTGAACGGACACTGATATGGACATTGATTTACTGCACACTAGTCACTTGTACACTGTCACTTTCAGCTACTGATGGCACTATCAGTAACATTGCACTACTGTACCTCGCCACCAGGCTCCTGTATGGTCATTGACATAGTCACTGATCTGCAATTTTGCACTATTGTACTGTACTCCACTTAGGTTAGTATAGGTTATAGGGTTGAAATAGGTTTTATGTGCATTTAGGGTTAGTATAGTGTATTATTTATTGTTATCTGTAATTTAGGAAGTTTCACTTATTTAAGCTCAGCATAGATGTAAATTATGTTCTGTGTACTTATATGTTATGTTATGCCAGGTGCTTGCGTTGTCTTGTCTTAAGAATTTCAGTGCCCAGTTTGACCTTGTGTTGTTCTGTGTACCTGACAAATAAAAGACTTGAACTTGAGTCATCATGTACTTGTGAAGCAGGTGATTCCAAGTTTGCAGCCCTGGTCTGATCTTACATGCGAAGTGCACTATGTTCATAGAACACAGATTAAGGAAACAGTCTCACCTTCGGAAATAATGAATGCTCTTAAATCTGACTACAGTGAAAAGACAATGGAAGATGGTCAAATATTCCAACAGGATCATGGATTTCTGTTTAAGATGAAGAACAGGGTCGGACTGGGATCGAATAACAGCCCGGGACTTTGGAACACAGATCGCAGATTCTCCCTCACTTTCTCTTTCCATTATTGTCTCTGTTTCTGCATCTGCTATTTGATGTTGCAAAAGAACAATAATCAGTTAACTATATTCAATAATGACAATCAATTCAACAAACACATTTTCATATAATAACCCTGTTAACAGACTAACTCTATTGCGTACAGTTGCAGTGCTGCACCTGACATAGTCTCTCCACTGGACCCTGTCACCACAGCAGCCTCCATCTCTTGCCCTGTGTCACCTGTGGCTGCTTTATTACACAGAACAGAAAATCAGGACAATTGCATTTGAGCCACATTGCACATTTATTATTTAAAGTAAAAAAACATGTTGTGAATATATAGATGAGTGCCTTTCTCTTGGCCATTTATTTTACTTAATTTAAAATGTATAGCCTATATATTGGCTAACAGTACTACCAAATGTATAATGTTTTTAGAAAAATTAAAACAATATGGTTTGGATTGATATTTGAATTTTCTTAATGTCGAACATACATCTCCTTACAGCTGCTTGCACCTGGCGCCTCTTGTACAGCCTCATCGACGGGCTGCAAACTCTCCTCCTCCGTCCTTTGACGGCCTAAACATTTATTCTATACCTCTACATTGTGCAGCATTTGCTTGCAGTGCCCGTTGTGTTTTTTATCTCTAGCATTTTCAGCGCCACCTTTTTCTCTTTTTATTTTATTTTCAATTTTTTTGCTAAAGAACCAACAATGTAAGCTAAATTAGCTTCAACGAATTGGCTGTACCCGCAAAACGATTGATTTTTGACCAATTGTGATCTGTAAAATGGACGGACAAGTGCACCATTCAAGTTTACACGGGGGAAATGCCCACCCCGACCCTTTGGATTTTGGCTTGCTCCACTTAAACAGTTGTTTGGTTTTAAGGCCGTCCTCAAGTGAGCGTAAACTATTAGGATTTTTTTCTTGAATAGTGCCGTGGCCGTAGCGGCTGTTTGTTTGACCGGCCGTTCGGGAAATCTCCCGAGTCTCCCGAGGGCCAGTCCGACCCTGATGAAGAATGACATTAGGCTCAAGAGGAATGGTCACTATGAAATGCCACTACCATTCAAGCAAGAAAGACCCAACTTACCGCACAACAAGCTGTGTGCTGTGCATCATCTTCAGTGCCTTGAAAGGAAGTTGAAGAGAAACCAGCAGCAAATCAAGCAAAGCACAGCATCGGCTGAGAGGCGGTACGTAACTTCGGAAGACAATCCCGCACACCACGCATCCAGAGGTCTGGCAGCACTGCAGGTAAAGGCGTCCCACTGGTTTGCAGGACCAGCTGTCTTATGGCAGGAAGAGATTCCACGCAAGGACGTCATGGTGGGAGAAGTCCTAAGTGCTGATCTAGAGCTCAAACAAGCTTTTGTGCATGACACCAAGGCCAAGGAGAAGATGTCGCACTTGGATCACCTGCATACGTTTTCAGATTTGTTAAGACTACCAAGAGCCATAGCTCGGCTCAAGCTCAGAGCAAGGCAAGGCAAGTCAAAGGCCTTCAGCAACATTAAAGTGATTCCTCTACTCTGCATAAAAGGAGAGAAGCAGACTTGGGCATTATAAAGATGGTCCAAGAAGCCAGCCTTTTTCAAACTTCACCTCCAGTGTCTAGGCTACAGTTCACACATTTGCATAAAAAATAAATAATAATAATAATAGAAAAAATCTCGAAAGGATTTTGGTGAGAGTGTAACTGCCCTAAGTTCATGAACATGTTCGTCTTTCATTGGGTTTCATTTACGTAGTTGGTTATTATACAGTTGTATGTGTATGGATGTTACGTCTCCTGCATGGTGTTATATACCTGCATGATGTTAAATAGCTTGGGGCGGAACTAATTTGCGTACGTTACCTGTGGGACCTTTGTGTGGGACTCACACTGAGACAAAGGGATCTGCTATGCAGTGCTATAAGCGCATAACATAGCAAAATGTGTATAGCAGCTGTTAAACTAATGTCCTATTGAAGCTTTAAGAAACATGTTTGTTGAAGAAACAAGATCCGTTTTTTAGCTCATTTTAGTAATTGTTGCCAACGAGGTATGTGATATGTTGCCTGTTTTAGCTATCTTACCCGGATTGCTTGCTGTGTTAAGACAGTAGCTAGTGCTAATCCAATGAAGTTTCTGCAAGCAGTAATATTTTTATCTGCAGTTTTCACAGGATTGATGATCGACAACGATGGCATAAAGATCACCCTGTTCTTTACAAAGATTTGTGTGTCTGAGCGTATTACTGGGCTGAGCTACAGTGTCTTTGTTTTGGTATTATTTTTACACTACAGTGAAAATCACAAAAATCCCTGCCTGATATGGTGTACTGTTGAGTATGTGCCATGTTCTGTGTTGTAGAGCCATGGTTGGAACCTTGGTTTGTCTACCCATGCAGGATCCCAGCCTGAGAGCCTGTGCTTGGATTTATTTGTATTGCCTTCTTCTCTTCCACTCTGCTCTCTTTCTGCCCTCTCTCCTCTTACATTGTGCTCTTCTGCTTCGCTCTGCACTTGACTCTGGTCTTGTGCCTGACTCTGGTCTTGTGCCTGACTTTGATCTTGTGCCTGACTCTGGTCTTGTGCTTGACTCTGGTATTGTGCCTCACTCTGGTCTCCTCTATCCACCACCTGAACTACTCCTGCCTGACTGTTCCGGTCACCTGTCTAATATTTAATCAAGCAACCAGTTAGGACATTGTAAAATGTTGGAGAAGCCACCACTAGTGTTTCCTCCAGATTTTTTGGTTTGCATTGTGGTCATCTGAGAGAAAAAACAATGCAAATTAGATCAATAATAATAATAAAAACTTGGTTATCTTTATCATAAGGAGTGTTCCTTTTCTTCGAAAAGTATTTTAACAAACTCATCTGAAAAAATATTAATATTCATAAGTAATTAATAACAGGGTTATAATTCGGAAACAAATCTATTTCAGAGCAGGTTAAATACTGCACGTGTACGCTGTCTGCTTAGTTTGATCTTGACATAGGCTAAACATTCTGTAGCAAATAATAATAAACCCACTATGAATTACATTATCTTAATTCAGTGTAACTAGCCTACATAAGGATAATGATGCACCTAAAATACAAAGGTGAGCAAGGGCATTCAGAAATTGCTAATGAATTAACAGCCACGTGCAATTAGCTAGCAGGTGAAGAATACAAACAAAGAAATCACCAGTTAACTTAATTTAAATTTGCAAGAACTATAGACTAATAAAATAACAGGCTTAAATAAACTGACAACATCAGTTATTCGACTTACACTTGTCAAGGACGCCAACACACCCTCCAGACAGCGGAGATCTTGCTTATTTGCTTCTTTCCTCGTGGTGCAATGTGCGTTTCCGCTATTCTCCGCATGCACACTAACAATCACTGCTGATCGACGTCACGGCATAACATTTTGTACAGCCCCATTTCTGATACCGTGGCGGCAGAAATTTAGCCATGGTGGGCCGTGGCTAAATAAACATAAGGGAAACACTGACCAGCATGTTTGTCTTGGGGCCCATTTCAATCAATCAACTTTATTTATATAGTACATTTTAAAAACCAAAGGGGAAGCCAAAGTGCTTTACATTGAGAAATGTCTCAATGTAAATAAATAAATGTCTCAATGTAAATAAATAAATAATAAAATAAAAAAAACAAACAAGCTCACTGCAAGTGCTTTTTAAGGAAATGACGGAAAATTTAAGGTTGGTTAAAGGCAAGGGAGTAAAAGTGTGAGATTTAAAAACAGGTAGCGTAGAGGCCTGTCTGACATTTAAAGGCAGCTCATTCCAAAGCTTGGGTGCAGCAGCGGCAAATGCTCTGTCACCTCTGAGCTTCAGCCTTATTTTAGGGACTGTCAGCAACAGCTGGTCGGCTGATCTTAGAGATCGAGATGGGCAGTAAGGCTGAAGCAGATCGGATAAATATGGTGGAGCAAGGTTGTTCAGGCATTTAAAAACAAATAACAAAAGTAAGTTACATCTAGGGCTGCAACAACGAACCGATTAAATCGATTAAAATCGATTATTAAAAGCGTTGGCAACGAATTTCATTATCGATTCGTTGTGTTGCGCGATTATTACGCCACTCAATATGTTGCGGAGATGTTTGAGTATTACAAAAAAAGTTTAGTTCAGCGCGGAGCGGAGGTAGAGGAAAGACCATAGGAGAGACGTTGTTGAGGAACGTTGTTCAGAAACACATGGCGGAGGCAGAGAAATCAGTATGACCCAAGTCATCCAAGATGTGGGAGCATTTCACACTAAATACATCGAAATAGTGTGTTAATTAACCGAGGTGAAGTTATTTTCATATTCGACATTCGTCTCACGTTTGGAAGACGCTACTTTGCAGCATCTCGTTAGGGACCGGGTGAAAATAACCCATACCATTTTGAAAAATGTAGACTTTTATAATATTTTTAGGAATATAAAACCTCAAACAGACACCAGAGTATTTTAACAATGTCTGGTATACTTCCACTGCCTTTACCTTTTCAATGAAGTTTCAAATAAAATGCCTAATTTTTGAAAATAGCTTAATCCTCACAAATCTTAATTTTTTTCAAAATGGTGTCAAAACATTTCTGAAATATACAGCAGATTATTCTAATAAAGTCTGGCCCACTTCCACAACCTTTCAATTTTCAATAGTTTTAAACAAAACTAAAATAAATTGCTAATCTTGGAAAATAGCATTAAATCCATGCTAATATTAATAACTTTTTCAAAATTGTGTGCCTGTCTGTGCACATTCTTAAGATTTTTTGCACTGTGAATTTGCACTGTCAGTTGTGTTTTCGAATAATGGGTTGGAAATGAATGCTTTTTATTTTATTTTTAATGCGATTCATCAATGAATCAAAAAAAGAATCGACAGATTAATCGATTATTAAAATAATTGTTAGTTGCAGCCATAGTTACATCCTCAATCCACTCTGCAATATTTGCAGCGGTGTATCTCTCTTCGAGAGGCATTGTTGTCAGGCAGTGAGACACCATTTCCCAATCCTCCTCAAGATAGTGACACGTCACCCCGAGATAAGCCTCTGTTGCAACACTCGTCCAAATATCAGTTGTGAGTGCAATGATGTCAGTCTCCTGCAGGGCTTTCTTCAACTTGCCTTTGATGCCTTCATACTTTTTCTCCATCTTTTTTGTTAAGAAGAGTGGAAATCATCGCTTTAAAGCCATCATCCTCCACCATAGTCGAGGGCGGCGTTTAATTAGTAAGAGAGATTTCCTGAATTGTAGCTGCAGCCATAGACAACTTCGTTGCTGGCATTGTGACACATAAATCATGCAGCTAAAAACGCAGGTTTCATTTACTACCGCTGACCTTCTTGTCTATTCTTTGTTTGTCTATGAGTGCGGCAACTCCCTTTCTCATTGGCTATCAATTAGGTGTGCTTTGGTAGTAGTACTGTCTCAAATATAAGTGTTCTAAATTATGTTGAATTTTTTTAGATTTATATTTTTTTACTATCGCTTTGGCGCCCCCATGGTGCTGCGCAATGGCGTGAAATTGGTGCCAGGAGAGGAAGCTCTGTAAAATAGATTTCTAACTTGCGAAAAAGATTTGTGTCTTTCCCAAAAAAAATTTAAAGATTTGATAAATAAATGATTTGTGTCTCTGTAGAACAGTGGCGGTCCTAGCACATTTTGAGTCCCGGACAAGGTCTTCACTTACCCCCCCCGGAACGAAGAAAACTTGTGCCGCCCCCTACCCTGCCGGACGCCCCAACAGAGTACACGAAACGAGTGGCACAAACTCAATCGCAATCCTTTTTTTGGCCGGCAGGGGGCCAAACACACAAATTGCGGAAAATGCAGCCCCATACTTTGTGGTTGCCCAGTTGGTCGGCTGCCCGTGCCTAAAACCGCCCCTGCTGTAGAAAATGACTTGTGTACTTGCAAAAAAAATGTTGTGTCTCTGTAGAAGGAGAAGGGAACACCGTTCTCAAAACCATCTAAGCCAATCAAATATAGCAATATCTGTGTCCAGTATCATTGGCACAGGATTTGAAGAGGATCCAGACAGTGGAGTTGTAGTCACAGTGCCCAGTAGATCAGGCAGCTTTTGCGGAGCTGCGCGTGGCTGTAGAACCTACTGCACATTGTCAGTTTCAGCAGGGACATTTACCTAATGTGTGTCAGGCATGCGTCACACCTTGCTGGTAGAGTAGAGTAGCTTTGACATGGCAATATGATCATTGCATAAACCATGACCATTAAAAATATTCTGAGAATGTTTAATTCTATAAATAAATCTTTTACAACATACCTCTTTTCAATAACCAAACGTTCAATAACATGGTATATTTGTCTAGACATGCTAACTCAACTTACTCAACCTAGTAGCTAAACATGAGCTGGGCACAAATGACTCGCAATTGGAATCATCATCATTGTACCGGTAGTTTTCTTCTTATTTGCTGATGTTCTTTGTGTGACAGACAGAAAAAAATGTGCAATGATACTGGACACAGAAATTGCTATAATTAGTTGGATTAGATAGTTTTGGGAGCGATGTTCCTGCCTCCTTCTACAGAGACACAAATCATCTTTGCGAGTTACAAATCTTTTTTGCAAGCACAGAAATCTTTTTTGCAAGTACACAAATTGTTTTTGCAAGTTACACTGATACCCCGATAACAAAAAATATCACAATATGGCAAATTTTCTTTAAATTCAATGAATATATAGTTTATATAAAATGACCAAATGGAGAGGCCAATTTCTGTTCTTGTACTCAACAAATAAAAAGTACTTACCCATTTTATATTTCAAATTTTTTAAGGCTCAAAATTGCTCCCGAAATTTAATCTGTGCGGCCTCAAAATATATTTGGGAGTGTGGCAGACTACATAATTCACTGGACAGGTTCAAGTGGACACTGCATCTTTAAGATCTGGGCTATGTTTTTGTGTCGCTAGCCTGTCTTTACAACTTTGTACAGAAGCAATTGTGCAAGTGCAAATAACTGTTGTGGCGTGACATGTTTCATTTCTTTACAAACTACTGCGTAATTAGCAAGCATTATGTGCCTGCTCTGGCTGATACAGTGAGCGGTCCACCGTTCTATCCAACGTTACATAACCAATCAAACTTCATCATTAGATTCTTCACTTTAATGCAGATTTTAGATTGGTTAATATAAGCCGTCAATCACTCCCTTTGCGAGACACAAGTGTAGCAAAACGTGGTCTCAAACATCCAACCATACCTTTCATTCCTCCAAAGGAAAATAAAAAAGACTGACTGAGCGAGAGGAAATCAGAGGTGTCAGTGGACAGCACTCTGTTGTCGAGTGGTCTTACTGGGACTGGTGATCACAACTGTAAACTTTCCATAGTTCCAGTGCAAGTTAAGTCCAAGAAGAGCAGCAAGATTGTTACCACCTATGCTTTCTTGGACCAAGCAAGTACAGTAGTATTCTGTACAGAGGTTTTGATGCACAAACTTGACCTTGCAGGGAAAAAGGTTCTCATTCTCCTACGGATGGGCCAAGAGAAAATCGTGTGCAGACAAATTCTGTCAGAACTGGAAGTAACTGTCTTAAATAAGGAACACTTCTGTAAACTGCCCAAGGCTTTCATGTAGGCCTGCATGCCTGTCCACAAGGGGAATATTCCAAGACAGAGTGATCTTCAGAGATGGCCTCATTTAAAACATGTCCATTTGCCTGAGATTGATGCAGGGATTGAGCTGTGGATAGGGACAAATGTTTCTAAGGCCTTGGAACCATTGCAAGTAATTCACTGTGTTGATAATGGACCCTATGCAACCACGACACTGCAGGGTTGGACTGTGAATGGTCCGCTGAAAGGAGACAGTGGGGATGCAGTGGATTGTGAGCAGCCAGAGTTATCAGTGAACAGTGTCAGTTGTAAATTTGAACAAACTTTTGCAGCAGCAGTTTAAGACAGATTTCCATAAATGCAGCATGGATGAGGAAAAGGAAAAATTTGATACGAAGTGATGGCAAGGTCTGGTATATTCCACACCATGGCATCTACTATCCTACAAAAGGAAAGATCAGAGTCGTTTTTGACTGTGGAGTGAGCTTCCATGGAACATCACTTAATGCTCAGCTCCTACAAGGACCAGGTCTAACTAGTTCACTGATTGGCGTGGTGACCAGAATTAGAAAAGAACCAGTGGTGATCATGGCAGATGTTGAATCCACGTTTCACCAGGTAAGAGTGCCAGCAGAAGATGCTAATTTGTTGAGCCTGAGCCTCTGGTAGCCTGATGGGATTTAAATCAATACCTAGTCAACTTCAGGGTGATGGTGCATCTCTTTGGGGCAATGTCTTGTCCCAGCTTTGCTCTCAGGAAATGTGCACAACCAAGAACATTTGGTAACACTTTATTTGAAGGAGTGTGAATAAGGGTGACATGACACACATGAAAGGATGCTTATGAATGTTTATGAATGTTGTCATTAGGTGTCATTGGGTGAATTATGTCATTTTTTATGCAAGGTTGACATTGTTTGTGATGTCTTTGTCATGACATCTTGACATTAGCTGAGACAAAATCACCTGGCAATGTCTTTGCCATGACAACTTGACATTAACTGAGACAAAATAACCTGTCAATGTCTTTGTTATGACATCTTGATATGAATTGAAACAAAATAACCTCTCAAACATATCATAGAAGGCCTGATTATTAAACTTGAAGAAAATATTTAGCTTTGTGCAAGGTTGTCCTGCTGTTGCCTCTAGTGCACCTGTTGCCACTTTCATTTGCACCATAACAGGTGATATTGATTCATAATTGCTTATGCGTCCCAACTGGACTGATTGATATCCCTGAAGTTTAAATGACAGTGTAATATCGTGGTGATTATGTGTTCCATACATTTTCAGAGCAGTGTATTTATCTTTATGTGTTAGCATTAAATACTACTGTCATATGTGGTTGGTTTTGACGATGGCTGTCATGAGATCATTATAATTGTGTCATTAATATTTTCCTTGACCTCAAGTACAGTGGTAACATTTTCACTTCTCATAAAGACATCATTAAGTGTTATTACACTGTCAAATGCTTGTATAACAGTGTCATAAACATTTTCTTTTACCTCAACAGTGGTACAATTTGGAATTGTGATAAAGATGCCATTAAGTGCAATAACACTGTCAAATGCTTGTATAACAGTGTCATTAACATGTTCCTTGACCTCAAGTACACTGGTAACATTTTCATTTGTCATAAAGATATCATTAAGTGTTATTACACTGTCAAAAATATACAAGTTAACTTTTTACTCAAACAGAGGGTTCTGACATATTATGTGCAGGTGACATTTTGACATTTTGTACAACAACAAAAAATCTAGACATAACATAGAAGATAGTTAGGTAATGGGTAACTTTAGGGTAAGAAACCATGTGATTAGCAGAAAGTCCTTGTTGTTTTTCAGCTCCCAGTTGGCCTCTTCCAGGTATTTAACACAGTCCTCAAGGTGTTCAATCTTTTGTCAATCCATATTGGTTTGTTGTCATCCTCCCACCATGTGTGCGTTTGGTGAAACGAGTTTTCATCTAGCTAGCAAGAGTTGTACAAAGTAAAGAACACAAGCACCATGTAATGTCAGCTCCATTAGTAAACTCACAGTTCCTCAGGTAACTTTGGCTAATCTAGCTAGCTGTTTAAAATACGCTCGCTAGAAGAACAAATTATGCTAGCGCTACTAGTACTAACGTTAGTCTGTTACCTGGTAATAGGGCCTACGAAGTTAGCTTGCGAGCTAACGCCAGCTAACTTTACTTTGAACAAGAACGATCTATGTCAATGGTAGGGGTGGGCGATATGGCCGAAATCTTCTATCACGGTATGAGTAATTGTATATCACGGTTACGGTATATATCACGGTATAGTAATTGTTCTGTAAATTCTATTAAGAAATGGTACAAAATAACCATACCGTACTTCATCATCACACTCGATTATTCATTACAAACAAAATCAACTGCCTCACATGAGACAACACTTCAGTTAAAAACAAATGACTCAAAAAAGTTATGAGTAGCGTTCCGATTGGCTGATGGGCAGTCATACCATCCGCGTGGTTACCTACCGACAGTTCAATACGGATCCGTAATGCCCTCCGACGAAAAATGAGCGAAAGCGAAGAAGAAGAGTTTTACTATCCATATAACTTTGGTTTCGGCGTATCAACCTCGTTAAAGCTCGGTCGATACGTTAAAGCCTCAGTTTGATGTTTCCCGGCATGACCTCACTCTCAGTTAGTAAGTAGTTAGCCTTCACCAGTCATCCTAGATCAAGAATGCTAGCAACGCCACCAGTGTAATTTTACAACAATAATTTTACAGCATGAGACATAAATCTTGAACAACAAATCGAATTGGTTACCTGCAGAATGGGTCATCAAATATATAATTAATTAGCATCGGCATGAATGTGGTCCGCTTAGACAAAATACACTCCACATCGAAAATTCCGTCAGACCAACGCAAATGTGCTTCAGGTCAAACGAAAATAGCAAATCAAATAAAAGTTCAACTACAATTCTAACTAGAGAGCATACAAGTTCTGGGGAAATTGTGAGGGTGTGCTTGCGGCTGCCCCAGCTGCCCATACTCTCCTGGTGTTTACATATTTCAAAAAGCATTTAAGTGTATGACTACAGTTCTGACCATTGTGTTCCCTTCATAATAAGTTTGTAAAAATGACATGCATCACTCAGATGGAGGAGAGGTGATACTGGTTGGTTGGAAGAGAAGGAGGCCAAATGTAGCTCATGAAGATGCAGCGCTAGATAACTTATTAAATTGTAATCAGATATAAACAACTTGTTGGTTGCCCTATTATGTCCTATTATCCTCCTATTATCGTCCTATTATGTAATTTGAACGCCCTGAACGGCATCATTTGAGTAATGAGGGCAGCGCAGGCTTATTGATTACTTAAAAAACGTTAAGTTTCATTATGCATGATAGAGGAGCCTAGTTAGAGAAGGATTTAGCAGTTTTATTATTAGAAGCCTATTTTATTAATAATTTTCAGAGTAACCTCAAACCTTTCTTTTGTTTCTTTGACCTTACATTTTCTTTGAGAGCTTAGTGGTCTCGGTTTAACATCATTATTTATAGCAACATCATTACCGGACACTGTTAGCTCGCAATGTGGACAAAGAATGCCCCTGCAACAAAGTTGTAACTTGGTAACAAGTAGCCAGCTAGAAACCAACCAGAAGTTTGTAGCCATATAAAGGCCTATATATATAGGCTACTTGATTTGGCTGCAAGATTTGCTGATTTTGAGTGTCCAAGATATGATGGATTCTGATCTGTGTCAACAGTCTAGCCATGTAGCTAAGGCTTGTCCGGGAAGAGTGGATTTTTTTTGTACGGCAAGTCTGGAAGATCAATTTAGGCTAGTGCTACTTGCCCCAATGCACTGGACAAGTTATTAAAACTCAAACAAAATAAAATGCAATGTTAGGCCTACTTCACGTTATGTGCCACTCATTACGTCTATCGATTTTATTTGAGCGAATTCTGCATCAGTAAAACCACCAACCCAAGATCTCTACAGACCAGCTAATTTCCTGCTCAACACTTCAAAGGGGGGCTTATTACTTGAAAGATGACTTAGGCTATTTACGGTCGTCTCAGTTACACTATGAGGGGTGGGAAATACTGTGATTTGCTTAAGAAGGCAAATGGCTAGTAAAACATAACATTTCATAATAATTTCAGTAAATCAAGCAGCGCTGCAAGACCTAGTGAAATGTATATCCTACAGCAAAGCAAGGCTGAAGCAGGCTGACATTAATTATTTTCATGAACAGACAAAGTTTTGACATTGACAAAGTTTAGGCTGTGGCAATAAAGTTCAGGTTAGTAGTCAGATACTTTCACCTATTGAAAAACTTTTGAGTAAGGGGAAAGCCGAACATGTTCCGTCGCCGTTTGACTTCCTGAACAGTTGTGGAGATGTTTTTGTTAGCTACTCATTAGTGTCTCGGGTAGGCTACAGCGTTGCAGTGAGCCGCCACACTGATATGAAACCACAGGTAATGGTCATTTCACCAACAAATCGTTTATTAATGTCAAAATAAATCCTACAACAAAAACGTATTTGTGAGGAATGTTTATTTCAACGATTAAAAACAGATGCATCATGACCACTGTAGTATGTGTTGCCCAAGCAACAGAGGCTAATGTCATGATGCTAATGCTTCAGTGAAATAGTAGACTACCGTTTCCGAAAGTAGATGTGGGCCTACTTACTTAATAAATATCAGCTAATATTGTACATTACATTTTACAATTATGTTTCACATCACAAAGTAAAATGATTAAATATCACCCTGGCCTCTTTGTTTGTGGCGTTTCTGCAGCTGCCTTGCAGACTAGTATCCCCCAAGTTAACAGATGCGAAACTAATGTTCTGCTAGAGATAGTCACGCGAGTTTCGTGACGTTAGTGACGTTAGTGGCGTCAGTGACTGTGGCTAGCAAGTTAGCCACCGTTAGCTTCACTTTTCGCCACAAAAACGTAATTTCTACTTAAACCGTGCAATTGAACGTAAATCCCAATACAACCAACGCAATCGCTACCGAGACAAACCTTTTGACATTGCCGTTGTCTATGTAGTCCAAATATTGAGGCATCCTTAGGGGGGCGAAAAGAAACAATAAATAATAAATAATATATATGTGAGATAACAATGGTTTGTGCTCGCCGAAGGCAAGCACACCCCAAATATCGCAAGAATGTGATTTATATGATGGCTTATATACAATACAAGAACCAGACATTTAATTGACACGTGTAATACAAAAATATAGTATAAAAGTATACCGCGGTTGAAACGGTATAGCCAAATCTCTCCCGGTAGACACATTTCTACCGTCGCACGGTATATACCGTCATACCGCCCAGCCCTAGTCAATGGTACAGTAAATTCCCGAAGAGAATCCAATTATTATGTTTACCTCAAATAGCTCTAACGTTTTTGCAACCTTGTGCGTTTATATCATCGGTTTAAATCAGTCAGAAACTGATTTATTGTCTGAACAGTCTGCTCTGTCGTTGGTCAAGTAAAGAGTCACAAGGGAAGGTCAAATGACGTACTTTCCTGTCTTTTTGGGGCGCGACATTCAAGGAAATCCAGATCAGAAACGGGTTGTTTTTGGATTAGAAACTAAGCAATTACTGTTGCAATGGCAGGATTATTCCGATCACTTAAAAAACATATTAGGCATTCTGATACTAAAAGGAACAAAAGAAGAATAGTGAGATGGGTGCAGAAATTGGGTATACTGAAGAGCAGGATGAGCTAAATGTAAGCATGCTTTTTGTGAAATTCGGTTGATGAGTTGCGGTGGTAAATTAAGCATGAACTCTATTTACGTTTACTTGCTAGATTTAAGGGTACTGTACCTATTGTAATCATAAGTATTATCATTTGTATTACTGCTGCTCTAAACTACTTGTGTAACTCAAAAGGTCCTTTGGTAAGAATTGCTAGAACTTATTATAGAGCCTGAAAGTTTGAAATTGGCATTAGGCTGCCTTGGCCTACTAAAACATGTGGACAATAACGACAATATGTTCTAATCTAGCTAATTTGATATTTGCTATTTGGATATAGGTGCGTTGGAGTTGGCCAAACTAAAACAACAATCCAAGACGGATCGACAAAAGATTGAACACCTTGAGGACTGTATTAGCTAAATACCTTGAGGGGGCCAACATGGAGCTGAAAAACGACAAGGACTTTCTGCTAATCACATGGTTTCTTACCCTAAAGTTGCCCATTACTTAACTATCTTCTATGTTATGTCTGGATTTTTTTTCTTTTTTACAAAATGTACCTGCAGAGAATATGTTGGAACCCTGTGTTTGAGTAAGAAGTTAACGTGTATATTTTTGACAGTGTAATAACACTTAATGATATTATTACTACTACTTAATTATATATTACTACTGTACTTGAGGTCAAGGAAAATATTAATGACAATTATAATGGTCTCATGACAGCCATCATCAAAACCAACCACATATGACAGTAGTATTTAATGCTAACACACTAAATACACTGCTCTGAAAATGTATGGAACACATTCACCACAATATCACACTGTCATTTAAACTTCAGGGATATCAATCAGTCCAGTTAGGAAGCATAAGCAATTATGAATCAATATCACCTGTTTTGGTGCAAATGAAAGTGACAACAGGTGCACTAGAGAGGCAACAGCAGGACAACCTTGATTAAAGCTAAATATTTTCTTCAAGTTTGATAATCAGGCCTTCTATGATATGTTTATGAGAGGTTATTTTGTTTCAGTTAATGTCAAGTTGTCATGACAAAGACATTGACAGGTGATTTTGTCTCAATTAATATCAAGTTGTCATGACAAAGAGATTGCCAGGTGATTTTGTCTCAGCTAATGTCAAGTTGCCATGACAAAGACATTGCTAGGTGATGTTGTCTCAGCTAATGTCAAGTTGTCATAAGAAAGACATCACAAACAATGTCAACTTTGCATAACAAATGACATAATTCAACGAATGACACCTAATGACAACATTTATAAACATTCATAAAGATCCTTTCATATGTCATGTCATGGTTATGACAGTGCCTTGACAGTGTCATGTCACTCTTATTCACACCCCTTCAAATAAAGTGTTACCGAACATTTTAGCCAGGAAGCAGTGTCTGTGGCTACGGAGAAGGCAGTGTCTCTTTATCGTGACCGTGTCTCCATCTGTGCTAATGGTGGATTCCAGCTTACAAAGTGGATAAGTAACAGGCATGTTGTTCTGGCTGCAATATCTGAAAGCCACAGAGCTAAGGATATGAAAAGATATGCTACTTGTGGAGAGAGTACTTGTTGTGGAATGGTGCATCCAGTCTGATACTTTTAAGTTCAAGATTGTGATTGTTGATAAATAATTTACCTGCTGTCATAAAATGCACACAAATACACACTGCCTTTTCATCAACTTCCATCAGATGACCCTACGGTCAAGAACTGCTGCAGTGAATGCTGTACAGGCTAGAGAGGAGGTTGATGCAGTGACTCACATGATTCATTACTTTGACTCTTGGACCCATCTGAGAAAGTCTGTGGCTTGGATCTTGAGATTAAAGACATGACTCTTGTCTCTTTACCATAAGAGGAGACAACCGAGCATGGTTCTGGCACAGTCTGACTTGGATGTGGACAAACAAAGACATTCAATGAAGAAGGACATTGAGACTTTCAAGGGGAAGAAAGTTTCAAGTCGTCTATCAATGGAGGAGCTTGAGAAGGCAGAACTGGAGATGGCAGACTTACCTTCAAACAGAGTTACTCCAGATTAAACTCATTTTACTCATGTTGGAGTATATACTATTTTGGACCTTTCGAGGTGAGAAGTAGGTGGAGTGTAGTGAAGAGGTATGGACCTGTACCTGCCATACGAGCAATCCACATCGAAGTTGCTCCTTTACCGGACACAGACTCTTTCATAAATGCACTCAGACGCTTTATAGCAAGACGTGGTCAAGTTCAGGAACTGTGCTTTGATCATGGGACAAACTTCATAGGAGTGAATTGAGAACAGCCATTGAGCAATGGAATCAGTCTCAGATTAATGATGTTCTACTTCAGAAATGAACAAAATTTACTTTTAACCCCCCAGCTGGCTCACGTCATGGAGGATCTTGGGAGAGGTTGATTAGATCAGTGCAGGCCTCAATTCCACTTTGAGTGTGCAAAACATGGACGAAGAAGGCCTTCACTCGTTTTTTTGTGAAGTGGAAGCCATCATCAACGGCTGTCCAATTACCAAAGCATCTACCGATCCCAATGACCTGGAAGGATTGACACCAAATCACCTGTTACTTTTGAAGACCTTACCATCTTTGCCACCAGGAGACTTCCAAGGGGCAGACATATATGCTCGCAGGCTATGGAAGCATGTCCAGTCCATGTCAGACTGTTTGCTACAGACCTTGTTACTTCAAGCTTCCTATTAACTCATGTAATGTGAGTAATTATTAGGTCATAACCTAATAATTAGGGGCTGGACTGTAGGAGCCATGAATTGATTTATTGTGAATTTTGAATGAATTATAAATTGATCATGGTTTATTGTTTATTTATTGCGGTGATTGATATAATCAGGTCACATGGATATAGGCCTGTTCACCTGCATGGCGGCTGGTAAGAAAGAGAGGGTGAGTGGGTTGCTGTATTTTTTGTTGACTGCGGTTTTTGCCTCTGATTGCTGTGATTATTCTGAGTGTAATTTGTGCACATTAATCCTTTTTCTTCATTAATATAGGTTATGAAATATTTTTGATCTCAGCAAATCTTTTTGGTATCAAACAAGGCCCTACCTCAGCCCCTCAGCGACTTTGCTTTGTCTCCAGTAATCGCTACATGTACTTACTTGCTGCAGCGAAATAAATCTGTCAACTTCATCAAAAGGCAGACGTGGGTCTCTGATTGGTGGTTGAACTTGAATCTTCTGCTTTTGCTTCTATGCAAGCCCCACCCCTCACTCTTAGACATGAAGCAAAGGCCTGATGGATCTTGATGGGATTGCATTTCTGTTTTGGTAGCCGGCAAGTTCCGGTGATTTTATTCTATTAACTCAAGTCAAAGGCCCAATCCCAATGTCCCCCCCTAAACCCTTACAGACTTACTTGATGTCACATGGTAAGTCACTGAGTGCAAGGCCTCAAAATGTTATCGATAGGATGGCATTATCAGCAAAATAGTAATGTTGTTGGATCAAATCTGATTAAAGCATATTTGGAATTTACGATCAAAGGGCAAAGTACAAACAGTTCTGGCTATATTAACCATTAGTTTAAACTTGCATAACTTTTATTTCTAACCATGTTTATATCAGGGTTGCTCCTTCCAAGCATGCTTGTTTGTTTACCGTTCTTCTTTGTTGTTTTATGAGGCGGGTTTGAGAGCCCATGCGCACTTAACGATTTGACAGTGGGACATCCCTAACGGTGCGTGACCACTACAGCGTTTTTTAACGTTCTGGACTGCTTGCCTTCCCACAGTACACCTCGCTCGGAGGCGTGTTAGACAAGTTAACCCTTTCCTGCCAGACCATTCAAATATGGGTCGAAAAAGACCCATGGATCCCGCCTTAATATCTTTGCCGTCCAATCACCGATTTTATTTATGAAAACTGCCAGATACTCATGACAACTTTCGGGGGTGGCGCCCAGCTCTTGATTGTTGCGCAATACCGATCAAAATTTGTTCAATATGCAGTAGGCAGGGACTGACTGGGAGAAAAAATAGGCCCTGGACTTTGATCCAGACCGGCCCCCAGAACCGGCCCCTGTATCCACCAGAGCCTGTTTAGGGAAAGCCTGCCCACTCCCTATTAAGCCCCATTGTACCGAATTTTGTTGCAGTTCCACCAGAGTTCCAATGGGAGTGATTGCGGTCGAGTGCAAAATGAATGGGAGTCTATGGAGCCTAAACGGCTACATTTGTCTCTTTTGCCTGATTGTCGTTGATAAATCTCAAATTTGTCAGAGCATTAGCAACAACATTAGCAAGCCAAAACTTTTTCTAGCATGTGTATTGACAGGGAGAGCCTAACCTTCCAGCTCTGTTGTCAATGCTTCGAGAGAAAAGTGGAAGTAACCAAAGCTTGCCGTCAAGCAGTAGCTCTGGTAAAAAAAATAAAAATAAAAACACCCAGCGGTGTGTATTTTTTTGCCTCCCCTTTGGAATTCAGAATTCAAATTACTAGACAAAAAATTATATCCTGAGAAAAGTGGATTTTGAGGGGTATAGCTCCATAGACCAAGCCTGACGTTGTCATACTCATAATTCTAGTCAGAATATGAGTCTGAGAACTCTCCGTTGGGATTTGACTACGGGGCGTGTTTCAAACGAGCCTGGAAAACAAATGCCTCTTCGCTCAATTGGATAGACCTACAACCAATCAGAGCAACGTAATATGTTGTTTGTTCAAAACAAATTCAACTTAAGCACTCTTGTGACGTGGGTGATTACGTTACTGTTGATCATCTGTCCATCATTGTATAAAGCTCGCCCTGGCAATTTCATTGGTACGCCCAGATTCTGGTTTTCTGTAGTTGTTTCCCAATACGAGACCCTCCAGACCCAACTTCCCGACCAATTTTTTTTGTGGGCGGGGAGAAGTTGGGCTGGCAGCCAGGCTACCATAGACCTCCATTCATTCTGCACTCGACTGTTAGCGCCCTCATATGGAACTTGAGTTGAACTGCAACCAGTTCAGAACCCGGAAGTTTCCTGAGAGTGGGAGTTCTCCCTTTATTAGACATTCTCTGGTATCCACCTTATTCCTAGCTCCCATGATCCATTTCCTGAATTATGGGCGCGACTTCCGGAGCCGGCAATTGTCATGGTAACGCTCATTAACAGTCATTGCGGTAAGCTAATTCTGATGCGAAATTAAACATGTGGGAACACAGTCTGTTACACCTGAAACCGGACAATTTGATCACACCTCTGCCTTCTACTATCGAGGGATGGGAGGACAACCTGAAAAAGTGGCCTCAAATAATGTACACAAGCATATTTAGCTACTTTATTAACTCTGTTGGTACGGACGGAGAAGCAATGAATCTGTAACCTGAAAAGCTCTGAGTCTTATCAGGAGGTACCTCCACAGGAATAAAGTTGGTTGCGTTTTAATAAAGGAGGTGGGACATAACCTTGTCTACCTTAAAGCATACATAGAGCCTAGTCAGAGCCTCAAAGTCCCATATCACTGGTCCTGGGATTTAGTTTCATCGTCAGGTGAAATACAAACGGCTGGGTGCTCATGTGTTGCTGGCCAAGGGCACTACTAACCCACAAAAATTCCTATATGAACACTTGCATCCCACCTTTACTGGCAGAACTGGGACTAAATCTGTGGAGGTCTTTCGTAGCCCAAACACAAAGTAGGATGTGGATTTCCTCCGTCGGTTTTTTGTCCACAAAATGAAATGAGTAGCATACAGATACGATAGTGTTTTGGGTGGTCTCTTCAAGGCTAGGTTTTTCAGCTACATTATTTTGTTGTCCTCATCTGTAGGCAGGCGATGGAAACTGTACCGTTTGTCACAAGAATAATCCCTTTCTGTTGTGGGTGTGTGTTCAACACACTGTCGTTGAAGCCACAGATTTAGCTAAGTCTGGTTGTTAGTAAAGCCGCGAACAGCGCAACAGGTAGCTTACCAGAGCTCCGCAATGACTTTTATAACAATAATAATAATAATATAAATGACAACATGTGTTTAAAAACAAACCAGTTTTAGTTAAATTACAGTTTAAATTACTTAAGAATGAATCACTGTTGACGGCTGGCTGGGACTAACAAATAGCAAACCGCAACTTCCGCTACTCAACGGAAGTTGCACCCATAATCATTTCTACAGTAGACCTGAGAATAAGGTGGATACGCCACCACAGTGCCCTGCTATGCATGCACATTCAGGGTTTGATGTGTTGCTAGTAGGGAGTTCCACAGTTAATGCGAATGCGCCTAGCGCGCGAGTACATTTTTTTGGGCTGATTGATTTGAGCGGAAAACTGTTTTTGGAGCTTTATGTAAGACAATCAGTCTATAGTCTACACGACAACACACACGCACACACTTTACCATTTTTGATAATCCGATTTTTTGATAAGGCTATTATTCTAGTATTATTATATGGTAGGCTAGTATTCGTAAAGCAAAACTGACATGAGAGGTTGCATTGGCTAAAGCTGTTTGGATGCACGTTGTTTTATAACAATGAGGCAAAGTTGTGCATTACCACGCAGACATGACTGATTGGCACCAATCTGGCGCACTTACAAGAGCAATTAATTGAATAAACGCCATTGCCTATCGGACACAGTTGCGGTTTTTCCATGCGCCCACCTGCTTCGTTGATCAACCAGCCGGCAAGTCACTTGTGCTAGCAGCAGTAGCAGCTAACGTTACCTCAACACCTGCTGCGTCTTCGGAGCACTCGGCCTCAACTAAACGTTGTTCTTCTGGGGAATCACTGGGAGAGGATCCTCGTTCTGGTAGTGAGTGGGCCCACTGTGCTAGCTGCAACATTATTGTCATTCGATGCCTCTTCATCACTGAGAGACATCTTTTTGGATGTGAACCCAAAGCGTGTGAATGATACACTGTGGTTAGCTTTCGCTTGTTAGCCATTGACTTCTCAACGTTTCTGTTTGGCGCACATGGCTAACTATACGTGCACAGGACTGACTGGCTCCGCTTGGCAAAAAAATAGTGAATAAATGTTTTGAATTCTGAATACTGGACATGGTGAGCTTAAAAAACATTTTTGTGACCATTATTGACAATAGAGGGTTTTCAGCGACGTCACGCTCTGGGCGGTAACCCGGATGCACGGCCATATTGGAGGCACTCGGTGTAAATAACTGAACGGAGTACAACCAAAGAACGCATATTCTATACTCTTTGTTACAACTGTAACCATGTCGAAACGACCGAAATGGACCACAAGAAAAGGGTCGATATTTTGAGAAATTAGGATTTATTGGCGGTGCAGATCCCTACCAGTTAACCTAGCTCCCTCTACTTGGATCCGTGACGACCCGGTGAATCTGCCTTCAGTTGGATATCCCGATATCCCGTTAACTACCTGGTTTTCTCGCCGAACCCATACACATGCAGTAATTTGATATGAATTCTATTATGTCAATGTCAGCTTTACAGTAAAATAAGCACAGTAAAAACAATAAAAGCAGTAATTGTTAACTATTTACTATTAAAAATATTATAATTAGAATAGAACATTTGTTATGAGCCGCTGAAATAAACATTTCACAATACCTGACAAGAAATGTGCCGAACAAATACGGATGTTGTCCAGATTTTCCCTCGTAGATCTTGGTTGAACTTTGCCAACCACAAGCGCCTCCTTTACTCAGATAATCTCTGGTATTCCTCTCCCTGGTTTTTAATAACTTTTGGAAGTCGATACTATACCACATTTTTTTCTTGATCTGTCCTATTGGTACAACCTGAAACACGGCAATAATTCAACATTTTCCTTGACGACGTTCGGGATATACTTCAGTGCCAGTGGTTTGTTGTGATGCAGAGTGCCTCCAAGATGGCGACTTCCAGTCCGATGACGCGTCATGAAAACCCTCTATATTTATTTATTTTGAAAACATTTGAGACCTCGTGGGTTAATTGGTGCCCCCCGGATTTTGGTTAAGGGGTTACTGCCAGTCAAAAGTAAATGTATCGTCAGCAACGGCAGCCATTGTGTTCCGAGGCGGAGCCAGAGCGCATACCATGGGAGATTGCCTACAGTGTTAGATTTACAGCTTTGAATTAAGATTGGAGATGATATTATGAGTATAGACAAGTTTCTTAATATGTATTGTCAATTAAAAGTCTAAACTTTTTACTTACCAAGGCAGCCATCCCAACCTGCAGAGACTCATTTCATATCCCCCCCGGGACTTGTGATGGGAAGTTCGGATCATTTTACTGATTGGGGGGGGGGCATTACAATTATTTATTGTATTGTATTGTCCCGAGTCCTTGTAAGGCCTTGTTCAAAATCAACGAATCGTTTACGAACCACACATCACTACCCGGGACGCAATCCGGACGCATGAAGTACCTCCTTAACCAGCACGTAAACCCCCCACCCCCCGAAACGATGTAATGACACGCGATATGCACCTATCTCTAACAGAAATTACCATTTCACAGTCTCTCGCTCGCTCGAAATACAAAATCCCAGAATTCCGGGAGATTGTATAGCATTAGCGGGCGTCAATGCGGGAGACTCCCAGACCTTCCGGGAGACTTGGGATGTCTGCGAAGGCAGGCAGCATTGACGGTAGTAGCACTGTTAAGCCTAATTTATGAAGATTTCTGTAAAACTTGGAAAAACAACATTAAGTAGCTAGTAGTGATGGGAAGTTCGGTTCATTTTACTGATTCGGTTCTTTGAATCTCGTTCAGTAAAATGAACAAATCTTTTTTCGAGTCATTCGTTCATTTCAACCGGGGGGGGGGGGGGGGGGGGTATACGTCCACTGCAAACACGTATCATATTCTCATGTAAGTTAATGCATGACATGTGCACCAGCAGATACCATTTCAAAAATAATTCCTGCATTAAAATAATGTATCATGAGTTTGTGTGATTTGGTCATTTATTATCACACTAGCATTTAATTATCACAGCAAACAATTACACTGCACTAAACTGTGAGTATAGATGTAAAGTGAAAATAACAAAACCAGTCAGTATGATGACTTGAGTGAATATCATTCACGTCTTACTAAAACAGCGGCCAAGCGAAAGGAAATGAGGAAACTGTTTCCACTACTAAAAAATAAAATTCAGGTCACGTGAAAAATGATCCAAAGACTCGTAGAAAGACCGAGTTGGGAAATGAACGAATCGTTTGTTTCCTCGAGCTACCATACAGAGCCTATGCAGGTCACGTAAAAAATGATCCAAAGAGTTGTATAAAAACCGAGTTGGGAAATGAACGAATCGTTCGTTTCCTCGAGCTACCAGTACAGAGCTTATGGTCACGTGAAAAATGATCCAAAGACTCGTACCCGAAGACCGAGTCTGGAAATGAGCGAATCATTTCAGGTTACTCGGACGAGCCTATGCAACAGTCCTGATGCGCAGCCACGAGAAAATGAACGAATCACTCTTCGAGAGGAGTCGTTACTCCCGAGTCCTTGTAAGGCCTTGTTCAAAATCAACGAATCGTTTACGAACCACACATCACTACCCGGGACGCAATCCGGACGCATGAAGTACCTCCTTAACCAGCACGTAAACCCCCCACCCCCCGAAACGATGTAATGACACGCGATATGCACCTATCTCTAACAGAAATTACCATTTCACAGTCTCTCGCTCGCTCGAAATACAAAATCCCAGAATTCCGGGAGATTGTATAGCATTAGCGGGCGTCAATGCGGGAGACTCCCAGACCTTCCGGGAGACTTGGGATGTCTGCGAAGGCAGGCAGCATTGACGGTAGTAGCACTGTTAAGCCTAATTTATGAAGATTTCTGTAAAACTTGGAAAAACAACATTAAGTAGCTAGTAGTGATGGGAAGTTCGGTTCATTTTACTGATTCGGTTCTTTGAATCTCGTTCAGTAAAATGAACAAATCTTTTTTCGAGTCATTCGTTCATTTCAACCGGGGGGGGGGGGGGGGGTATACGTCCACTGCAAACACGTATCATATTCTCATGTAAGTTAATGCATGACATGTGCACCAGCAGATACCATTTCAAAAATAATTCCTGCATTAAAATAATGTATCATGAGTTTGTATGATTTGGTCATGTATTATCACACTAGCATTTAATTATCACGTCAAACAATTACACTGTACTAAACTGTAAGTGTAAATGTAAAGTGAAAATAAAAAAACCATTCAGTATGATGACTTGAGCGAATATCATTCACGTCTTACTAAAACATTGGCCACGCGAAAGGGAATAAGGAAACTGTTTCCTCTACAAAAAAATACAATGCGGGTCACGTGAAAAAAGGATCCAAAGACTCGTAGAAAGACCGAGTCGGGAAATGAACAAATCGTTTGTTTCTTCTAGCTACAGAGCCTATGCAGGTCACGTGAAAAATGATCCAAAGACTTGTAGAAAGACCGAGTTGGGAAATGAACTAATGTTAGGATAATTTCTCAAGTAATGCACAGAGTCGTCGGATTCAAAGAAAGTACAATAGTTTAATGCTTGCCAGCAAGGAGACAAAGTCTGATCGCAATACAAATTTTGTCCGCTAGCATGTTGTGCTAGCTAGCTATTTAAGCAGAACCGCTCTTTACAGTCATTGGTTAAGACAAAGGCATGCAAATGTTCCATTGCTCTTCTTCATTGGCTCCTTGCATAGACCTGGCGCAGGAGTGTGTGCGTGCGTGTTTGAGTGTGTGTGCCTTTTGACCCCTGTAAGCTTGACCGCATGATTCACCCAACACAGATAAGGCCAGACATCTTTTATGGCCTCTCCAGTAAGAGAGAGTGGTCAGCCCAGGTCACCTTGTTTACATATGCCTCGTGTTCCCCAAAGTTCAGATTTGGGGGTAGGCCTCTCTCTACACACAAGGAATGCTGAACACAGAATCATTCTTATACAGGATAAATGTGCTACATCTTCAATTTTCCCAACATATCCCTCCTGTTTATCCTGAATAAAATGTCTTATTCCAAAACCACGCCTACACACAGTCAATAAAATAAAAATACATAAAATAAAATAATTCATAAAAATCAAAAATGTGTAAAATTCTAAAGACTACACAGCATTATAGTCTAGTAGTGTGAATGCTTGGACATGAGGGAAGCCCATGGTATTGGGTAAAACCCGTCATCACGCAGCAGAATGGTAATTTGACGTCTGATGAGTTGGACCTCATCTCAGATCTCCTTAACCACACAAAATCAAATTGAAACAAAGATTGCAACAAAGAAATCAATACAGAAATTTTCAGGATATAAGAGCATGCCTACTTGTTGTCAATATGGTCATCTCTAAAACCAAACATTCAGTACACTGTCAGTCAGGTTTTTCTAAGACAGGCCCTGATTGTGCTCTTCCTCTCCAGGTTAGGTGATAAGCATTTCTCTCCAGGTCAGGGAGTCATAAACCTCAGTTACCCAAACAAAAACCTGTTTAACCCTTAAGTCACCCCAGATTTTGTCTCCAAATGTACTCCCCCAGTCAACCTTATCTCCATTTTATAGGTGGCAAAAGCTTCTTACCCTCCCCCGAAGGTGATCTCCTACAGAGCAGTCAGGACTTACGATCAACAGACATTTCTTTCCAGCCTGCTGCTAACTCTTTTACAACCTTTGCGTGATAAGACATCACTTGGGCACAAATCCTGAAATCTCATTATATGTTATCAATTTCTGTTTCTTCTCAAATTAATATCAATTTTCTGTAGTATAACCAAGTTTCTCAAAAACTAAACATGAAGCTTTAATGCAATTCCCAAGTAATACTTCATCAAGTCACATAATGAAACAGCATTGTTATCACCTCTTCCGACAGTCCATAACTGTTCTCAAAACATTCAAACTTCTGCCCTGGAACATAACAAATCAACTGGAACATATTTACGTAACTGGTAGAACGTATCATGATAGGAGTGTTTGTACCTAAATTTTATTCCACAGAAAAGTTTCTCACTTATCTCAAGATTAAAACTTCACTTCTAAATCTATTTAACATTTGCATTGTTATCAATGAAACAGTTAAATCTTTACTTTTCCTTGTTTCTCAAAGTCCAATTTGTTGAAACGGATGCCATGATTGTGTGCATGGTGATTGTGTAATCTTCTTGTAGAAGATGTAGTCTAGTTACAACGGCAACCTCAACGCACTGTACTACAGGCACAGTGCGGAGTTTTCCTTATTTTGACGTCAAACAAAATGCACGCTTGACTCACGTGTACCATGATATCTCCTTGTTTATCACCTCTGAAACTAGACAGGAATGACCTCGTTCACCTTGGGTCATTTTCCAGGACTTAACGTGTCAAATCCGTCACCACAATCCAGTCTCCTTAGGTCAGGAACCTCTCACTGGATTGAGACAGCATCTTTCTCCTGTCTGCGAATTTCAGAAGAAGTAGACTACACAGTAATTAAAATTACATTCTCACAGAGGTCAGTTGAAAGCAACTGACTCGTCATCGGCCCATTCCTGAATCTTTACAACATTTCTTTAGCTCAATAAAGTTCATGCATATCTTGCTCTCACTCAAATCGGGTATGCTAAAAAAGTTTTTTCTTAAAGTTTTCTTGAATAGTTTGCAAATCCACATGCTGTGAACACTCTTTCGTTATCACTCCCTCCTGTTGAGACATGATGAATCTCATGGCTCAATATTATAGCATAACGAAATAGATTCTTCAGTAACATAAGTTCCTCCTGTGGATTTACACAACCCCTCATTTTGGTGACAATTCTTGCATATCTCTCAAGACAGTCTCATCCCCATTATACCTTTTCTAATGTCAAGACAGACAGACTTGTATGGCTGCCTCTTTCGCTGCCACACATGTTTTAACATTCCCAGAAAAATAAAATCAATGTTATCAGTATGAACATCTAGTTGAGCAAACAAATTCTTCATAATCAATATCTTTCCTTGTAGATAGTCACTGAGGTTAAAACATTGCATCTTTTAACCATAGCGAACAGTAATGAGATGCTATTTCATTGTTCAGTAAACATAAAACTATTGTCATAATGTTGAAGCACACATTATACCCTGTGTAATCTGTTGAATCAGCCGGAATAGCACTGTGCCTAGTTGAGGTCTAGCTTGGCGCATGCAAGACAGTTGGACTTCCCTTTTTGCGAGTTTAAACATTATCCATTCCAACCACTAATTTTCTGTCAGTAAATCCAGTTCTTAATACTAGTGTGTTCTGCTCGTCTCAGCGGTGTTGTCTTTATCTGTCCTATTTTTTCCACTAGGGGCATCATACAGGAGCAATCACTTTTTCAAACCATAGTATAGGGAAGACTATTATGAATATTAGCAACAGTAAGCTAAATATGGTACCACGGATGTCACAATACTACGGACAAGGAAATGGGTCATCCATCTTTTCTACCTGTCCCTGCTTACTGTCTCCTATCTTTTTAGCCTATTTAGTCTACACCCTATGTCTCTGTTGGCTGTTGGTTTCTTCACTGAGGTTGAGACGCGCCTTTCTTTAAGAGAATGACTCCCCTTTGTAGTCAGACTTGTGCCTCAAGACTGTGGTGCGTAACTAATCTGTCCCTGTATCAATGTCCCTTACTTTCTTACAATGTGACAAATGCATCTAAGACGTCCTGTCTGCTATTTTGACTGCAGTGGGTGTGGTGAGCAGTACCTGTTATGGTCCCTCCCACCTGGGCTGGACCAGTTCTTTCTTTTAATAACTTTAATCAATACCCAATCTCCTGGTTTGACTCATCCACTCTATATCATTTTAGATTCTCTGTTTAACCAAATCACACCTCTTTTTGTCAAAGATATGATAAAAACCATTGTCATCCCAAACCAGAATTTATTCTGTATGTTTCTCAAATGAAAATATAAACCACATAATGTTCTTAATGTAGCAAGTAACCAAACATTTTTTCCCAACTATATTTTCTATAAAGGTCAGATAGGTAGAACTTCATAACCTGCTTTGGCTGCAGTCCAAAACAAGCTAATTAGCACGAACCATCATAACCACAATTTATCAGACTTAATGAGTCTTCCCAAATTCTTTCAGAACAAAGGTTATAAGAACCCTCCTTATGCACTAATACCATTCATTAATACAATCTCACCACAGACTAACTGTTTATCCCAACCATTGTGTCATGCTCTTGACAAAACATCAAAATAAAACTTAAAGCCAAATTACAATCAAACTCAAAATAAAAGTATATTTTAGTTATTTTCTCTTTCTCATTTATAACCAAACTGCATCTAATACCTTTATCAAAACTCTTAAAAACCCTAGATTTGACTATTTTTACTTAAAATGTTTTCCCATATACTTAAAGTATATGCAATAGTTCCCTTTTCAGAACATCAAAGTGTTTAAACCAATCATCTCTTCACAACCACAAAACGTTCTCTTGTTTCATTTCATAACCTTCTATGATCCTCTTAAACCAATCGTTTAGGAAACTTTCTAATCATTTCCTCATAACTTTTTCACATACATTTCTTCAAACCCAAATAAAACATTTGTGAAAATAACCCAACTGGAAAAGTGCAATCAATTGATTCCATGTCAATGGATATTTGATGTGCACGTGGTTATTAAAATCAGATGTAGATAATAAAGTTACAATTTCAAATTAACTCAAATCCTTGAACAAAACATTCCTTTGCCAAATAAAAACAACCTGCCTGTCTGAACACAAACTTCCCATAAGTTCCCATAACACACAAGGTTGCCATTATTGGCTAAATCTCACCGTTTGATTTCAAAATTAGCCTTCTACTAATTCTCTGAGTCACATTTCAATTTGCTTTAAACTATCGTTATCATAATGTTGTTTCACCAAATCAATGTTCGGACAGTTAAAACTGCTCCCAGACCTAAGTCACTCATGCCAGTATTACACTCCGTAATCACGTCAACCAAACAATGCCCTTAAGACAAAAGAAAATATAAATTCTCCCTTTTTCTGTTTTAAACCTTTAAATTCACAATTTAACAAGAGTAAAATAAGCCCGTAAAACAAAACCTTATTCTATAACTTCTCAAAAGTCTTATCAAAGCATGTAATACAGAATACTCCTTTGAATATTCTTATATTTACCAGCCATTGTGCCCACGGCATGCGTAATGCACGGACAATTCTTCAAATCTCAATTTTGCGGACCAAAAACCCTAAATGAAAATATTTAATTTTAATAGTTTATAGTTTGTATTATGATTTAATGCAACACTCTTGTTACTTTCTCAATTACTCTTAATTTTTAATAACTCAAATCTATCACTGTTTCCATCAGCGCCCGCTTCAAACTCGAATCAAACAAACAGCGCGCTCTGGAACAAAGCAAAAACTTATTTTTCTTTGAACAACACAGATGGTTGGCGTTTACCTTCTATTCACTTAATTTTGCTCTATAACTCTTCCTAATGTAGGTATTAGAACCAATGTATAAACCAGGGGTGTAATTTCTGCATTCTTATTGAATACCTTCACACAGATATGCCGCTTATAAATACAAGTTCTGGTCGGAAAGGCTCCAAAAACCTCCCTGTTTGGCTAGGAATTACAACAAATGTTGATCACGCATTTGTTAACCACCAAACTTCGAATTCATCCAAACGGACACATCCTTCAGCATTAATACTCACATATTTATGCAGAATTACCCTCTGGGATCACCTTTGTAAAACTTCAACGTAACGGGACACTTTTAGCCCCCACCTTTCCTCGGAATTTCTGAAACTCATGTAAAATGTACTCAAACAACCAAAAACCTTGTTAGCAAATATTCATCACGTAACATGTTTTAAAAATCACCAAATTAATATCAAATTCGCCTATTTCTCTAAATTTGCGTCTTTTCAATCTCTCAATTTCTCTGCGCATGCGTCGTGCGGTTACTCATCTTTTATCTCATATGTCAAGCTGCAATTCCTTTACTAGCCTGTACCCGCCGCCATCGCCGTTGAATCGGTCTGTAAACTCTGACAAATACCTTTGCCATTTTTCCTGTCTCTCTGGACACTCACGAAACCACAGCCTTGATCTTTCCGATCCAAGCGCTGTCTTTCTGGCAATTTTTCTGACATTATTCAACAGACAGCGGACTGGCAATTTCCTAGAATCATGTCAGCCTTCTTTGAGACTCATTTGAGACAAATTACCACATTCTCCTCACTCTTTAACCCCAAAAACGGAATTCAAACTTCAATTTCACCATTGAACCCGAATTTTGGTTTCCATATCTCTAAGCATTTCACACTTCCAATGTACAACTTTTAAAACAATTAACCATGGTTATATTTATATAGAACCACGATATTTACAATCCTATCAATTCTTAGTACTATTTTAATAACAACATAAAAATTAGGCCTTAACAACAATCGCGAATTATTTCCCCTTGTATACACTTCAGTCCTTCAGACTGGATCTTTTTTACGGGCGCACGGAGATATCTTTTACCTGTAGCCTTCTCACAGGCTGTGGACAGCCTACCCGCTTCACTGGTATTCTACAGAACTTAGTAAAATAGGTTACTAACGCTGCTTCCCGGACTCCGGCACCACATCTTAGTGAGTATGACTCTGTGATTAGTCTTCACTATCTCACAACTGGATCTGAATTAAGCAAATGTAGGTGATAGAACTGCACGTCTAATTTAACTTTAACTTAAAAATAGAGAGTTCAAATTCTGCATTGTACACTGAAAAGTCCTATCTTTTGTTCACACATATATCTGAGTCCTGGTCGCCCAGGCCTCAACCTGTTCGTTTGGCTAGGATTTAATAACACGTTTGTAAGGCACGTGTCTACCACCAGACCCAGATCTATCAAAACAATTACATCTCAGCAACAATAAACGCACTAATGCAGAACTCCACTCTCTAATGGCATGTCAAACGCCTTTACCATGTGTAAATTACAATTCCCAATTCATCAGCAATAACAATCAGTTATTATGTGTCAAATTCAACCAATATACATCTACAGGTCAGGATCCATTTAGAGTTTTAGTGTACAACTTCACAGCGGAGTATTTCATCCCTCAGTTTTACTGCAATGGCATTCCCACATAAATCAGCAATAATCTTTCCATTTGGTTAGGTATTTAACTACCACCAAACTCAGATATGTTTCAAATATCTCAGTTCTGGTCGGTCAGGCCGTAACTGATTCTGTTTCCCGGATCTCCCGGTGCCATATTCTTAGCAAAACCTACTGTCTATTTACTTCACCGATCTTTCTGCTCCCAATGCGTCACAGATCACGGATCTCAGTAAATATGACGCCCTACTTGCTGCACTGGGCTTTAACCAGATCTTAGCAGATAAGGACCAGAGTGCACCTTTAACGACTACACTATGGAATTTTTAAATCAATTTGGCCTTAAACATATTTGTAAAAATAAAACACAAATCTTGTTCTCACCTTGAAATTCAACGAGACTGTGCCTCAGGCTATTCTTTTAATCTCGTCACTTCTTTACCAACCTCCAGTGGGACCGGCCTTTGAGAAACAGCAATTAGCTGCAAGGTCTTTTTATCAGGAGTTTAAAAACCCCTGCCGTGCACGGATTCGGTCCCGACCCTGGACAGGGGAAAAAGATATTGAGATCCGGCTTGCAGGGACCAATTTGTTAGGATAATTTCTCAAGTAATGCACAGAGTCGTCGGATTCAAAGAAAGTACAATAGTTAAATGCTTGCCAGCAAGGAGACAAAGTCTGATCGCAATACAAAGTTTGTCCGCTAGCATGTTGTGCTAGCTAGCTATTTAAGCAGAACCGCTCTTTACAGTCATTGGTTAAGACAAAGGCATGCAAATGTTCCATTGCTCTTCTTCATTGGCTCCTTGCATAGACCTGGCGCAGGAGTGTGTGCGTGCGTGTTTGAGTGTGTGTGCCTTTTGACCCCTGTAAGCTTGACCGCATGATTCACCCAACACAGATAAGGCCAGACATCTTTTATGGCCTCTCCAGTAAGAGAGAGTGGTCAGCCCAGGTCACCTTGTTTACATATGCCTCGTGTTCCCCAAAGTTCAGATTTGGGGGTAGGCCTCTCTCTACACACAAGGAATGCTGAACACAGAATCATTCTTATACAGGATAAATGTGCTACATCTTCAATTTTCCCAACAACTAATCGTTCGTTTCCTCTAACTACAGAGGCTATGCAGGTCACGTGAAAAATGATCCAAAGACTCGTAGAAAGACCGAGTCGGGAAATGAATGAATCGTTCGTTTCCTCTAGCTACAGAGCCTATGCAGGTCACGTGAAAAATGATCCAAAAGGTGCGTTCGACTTCATGCAGCGCCGGTGTCGCCTGCAGCCGCCTGCAGCCTGGCTGACTTTAAGCAGCCAATGGCATTCTCAGCTTCAAGGCAGCCGACTGTCGGCGCTGCAGGAAGTCGAACGCACCTATAGACTCGTAGAAAGACCGAGTCGGGAAATTAACGAATCACTCGTTGAGAGGACTCGTTACTCCCGAGTCCTTATAAGGATTTGTTCAAAATGAACGAATCGTTCAGGAACGACACATCACTACTAGCTAGATTATGTAAACTTTAAGCTAATTGTGCATGCCTTGTTTGGCCAATCCGTATGGAACGCCGAGTTAGTCACAATTAAATCAATAAATAAATAGGTAAATAAATAGATAAATACATACATAAATAAATATGGCTATGGAATAAATTATGAAATAAAAAAAGATGGCAATAAATGCTATAAATACAGCATTATATAATTACATAGCTGAATCAATTTACCGACATCAATAAATAAATACATTTATATATTTCAAAATGACGTTTTTGTAATGACAACATGTATTTATTTCATGGGACTTTTATTTCCTAATGCCACATTTATTTATTTTTTGAGACTTTTACACGCCATATTTATTTCCACATATATTTCCACGTCACATTTATTTCCACACTACATTTATTTCTGTGCTGTATTTATTTCAGATCTCACATGCAAACGAGAGGGGCGTGGTTATCGTCAGACCAACGCAGCAGATAGCTATACCTGTACCTGTATGGGGGTGACAGTGGAATCGCACTGCCGAAAAGGCTTGTCAGGATATATTATTTTGACACAGATAGTAGATTTTGTAGAGGTACTTGGGCGGATAAGTGCTTTACAGAACATAGATATTGAAGTCTTAAATAGTTTGAGACTTATCGAGCACTGTTCATGTGCAAGATGTACAGGTAGTGGGGGGTGATAAGTGCCAGGTAATGTTAGCTAACACAGCTAGCAACAAAGAAGACAATCACTGCCACCATAGGCTACATCGCTCTGCTATTATGTGGATAGCTAGGTCGATAAGGCACCTGATTATAACTATCTAGCCTCACCATTATGCCATGTATTACCATTTAGTGAGACGAGACCTGAAGTGAAGCCAGACCATTCCAGACATTACCATACCTTTGGATTTACAGTTGGCTACTGCTTCCAATTAAAGTCAAGTTTCTTAACGCTTTGTTATTATTGGCAATTTAAAGTTGCAACTAACCAAGACGTGTCAAGACCCATTCAACACGGTACACAATAACCAAACCCAGATATTATAATTTATGGAATTATTCAATATTAAATCAAACCACTACCACTTGACTCGTTTTAATGACCATTCAGTGACAAAATGGGTTTGGCTGTTCAGGTATGTGCCAATACAGCACAACACTACTAGCTCAACAGTAGCTAGCTTAAGCTGAAATGGCCACACTGATGTCGTCCTTTTATTATTTTGTCAGCTAGCTAGATGGATAGCCAGCCGCTTGGCCTAAAGTTGCCAAGTTCGAGACCGGTGATAGCCAACATACCACCTAGGAAGACGTAGTGTTGGCAATGATTGTTAGCTTTGCAGACGAGTTACACGTCACACGAGCGAAAGCAATGTTTACAAAGGTAACTTCAGCGCTACCTCATAGCTATCAAAGACCAAGTCCCCACACATAGGCTACTAGCTCACCGCCATCACTCCCCTTGGGAACCAATGATAAACAGGCAGAGACGACATAATGGGCAAAGCTTGTCTACATTGTAAGCTTTTCGGCAGTGCGATGCCACTGTCACCCCCATACAGGTAGCATAGTTATCTGCTGCGTTGGTCTGACGATAACCACGCCCCTCTCATTTGCATGTGAGATCTGAAATAAATACAGCACAGAAATAAATGTGGTGTGGAAATAAATGTGGTGTGGAAATACAGTTGGAAATAAATGTGGTGCGTAAAAGTCTCAAAATAAATAAATGTGGCTTTAGGAAATAAAAGTCCCATGAAATAAATAAATGTTGTCTTTACAAAAACATAATTTTGAAATAAATAAATGTATTTATTTATTGATGTCGGTAAATGGATTCAGCTATATAATTACATAATGTTATATTTATATATTTATTACCATTTTTTTTTTTTCAGAGTTTATTTCATAGCCGTATTTATTTATGTATGTATTTATCTATTCATTTACCTATTTATTTAATTTTGACTAACTCGGCGTTCCATAAATTCGGTCGATTGTGGAAGAATGACGAAAGTTTTTTTGTTACGGAGAGGAGTATCCAGCCATAGCTCAACGCTCGCTACTTTTGGGTGAGAGGAATTCCGGTTTCCCCCATGTTTCCACTAATCACTATAATGGTCATAACTTTTAATCAAAATATGATATTTCTAATCTGTCTTCTGTTCTATATTGCCCACAGATTTGTGGATATTTCACCTACTCAAAGTATTCCTGCATCTTGTAATTAAAGTTGTTAAAAATTTAGTTGATGAGGTATGGTGGATGGAGAAGATTTTTGTTAAAAAAAAAATCCTGCTTCCTGAAATCACCTTGATAAAGGATGATTTGTTTAAATAACCATATTTATTCACATCATAAAAATCCCCTAGTTCTCCTCTTCAATATGGTATGAACAGTTAAGGTGTATAATTGAAAAATCATAAAATATGAATATTAATATGAATATCATATTTCAACAGCATATGGAATGTTCAGAATTTTGGCTTAGGCAGGAAAGGGTTAATACAGAGTTGTAGTTCTCTAAGGTCACTGTTGCAGCCATGGCCAAGCGTGCAGACTTGGGTTCATGTACTCACAATATCTCACAAGTCTTATTATTCACATAATAAGACTTGTATCAAAATACAACTTTTACATTTGTGTAAAAATACAGAATATTTTAATAGTGCAAGATTACAGAAGAATACATGTTACACCACCGGTCACTCAACCAGTCGTTTGTAGGCTGGGCTAGCAAGCTAGCAGTGGCACAGATCAGTCACGTAATGTGACAAGACTGAATTAAAAGTTTAAAAACACACCGGCTTGTCACATTACGTAACTTTGTTCTGAATAGAACTGGGTGTGCAGACACATACGATAAGTTTGTCCTCCATCTTGAAATTGTAAAACCTAGAAATGTTTACCAGCGTTTGCTAGCGTTTTCCTGCTCCTCATTTACATGAAAAGTTGAGAAAATCCAACTTGCAACGCTCCGCTCGTCTTCCCACAATGCCCTACGCGAGCGTCAACGCCCGATTTAATTGAAAATGAATTGGAAGCCGACGCCCCACGTCGCCGCTCCGCTGTAGTGAACACGCACGTAAGGCATTACAGACTTAGCAAGAACGCATCTCAAAGTCTGTAAGTCTGTGAGGGTGGACATTGGGATTGGGCCATAATATCCCAAAGCATCCACCCCACCCCCCCAAACTTGGCTCAAAATATTGGCTGAAATTTGTTCTGGTATTTGCTGCGTTTGTAACCAATCCAAAATGGGGAAACTAAAATCCCCTTTCAGATTTGATGCTGGGTCAACTTAATAACAGGTCTATGCCTCTGCTTTTTCCTAATTCAAGATGGCAGCACCCACTGCAGATTCAGTAAATGAAAATGAGCATGCTACGATGGTCGATTGGCTGCACCTGAACACGTAGAGGCAAATGTCAATTCCCAAACTTTTTGGACTGACACAGAAATGAATAAAACTGTATTCACGATCGTCATGGTAAAGGTGGGGTCAGAGATCAGAGGTCAAAGATAGGGGGTCAGATGGCTGAGCGGTTAAGGATTCAGGCTACCAATCCGAACGTTGCCGGTTTGATTCCCTGGCCGTGCAAAATGACTCCATTTACCTTGGGGGAATGTCCTGTACTTACTGTAAGTCGCTCTGGATAAGAGCGTCTAATAAATGTAAATGTAAAGCAACTGAGGCTAATACGGTTCACCAATCAGAGACTTTAACCTGCCCCCTGAGTAAGTTACAATATGGATAAATGACATTTTCACGTGTATATATACATAAATGTATGAATAATTAAATAAATATATGAATACATAAATATGCAAATGTGTAAATAATATATAAATATAAAACAAGTATTTTTATCATTTGCATGTTTAAGGTCTTGTTACATTTGTGAATTATTGATTTATGGGGTTGACTAAGCATTAAATTATATAGTTATTCATTTATTTCAGCCTTTTATTATATAATTATTTATATTCTTATTAATTTACACAAAAGTTTTTAAGATTAAAACCTCAAAGTAAAGACATTTTTTCTAGTCGAGTTTTGGGAGCATGATGGGGTTGAGTTTGATTAGCATCTTTAGTTTCACTGTCTATTGTGACTTGGTTTTGGTGAAGCCACCAGCCATAAACAATGACACATGGTAGTATGTTTGTTTAGTGTAAGGTTGCTACTATGGCAGATGCTAATTAGTGCTACACTTAACACATTATTAATTGCCTCTGTTATTAACAAATGTATTGCTGCTGTAAAGACAAGCATGTTAATGTTTTCCTGTGGCTGTTATGTGCTAAAAATGCAGAAAATTGACAGTCATGCTTTTGCCTTCCTTGGCTCAAGAGTTGTTAGCTACTTTAGCTACCTAGCACAGTTGTAACACTTCTGTCCATATGGATAGCAATTACCTCCCTGGGAATTGTGAAAAGTAATAGATATTTCGAGGGGATTTTCTCTGCTAGTTTATTTGAGGCTAGTATTCAAATAAAGATATCTTCAAACATTTTCAGAAATCTGTTTGATACTTCATTTGAAAGCTTAAAATCTGCACTTTCATGATCTGTAAAAGAATACCAACATCTGTCACCTACGTTAATGCCTCCCTCTCGTCCCCAGTGTGTGTTCGGCAGTGTCTGTGCTGTGACATCAACACATCGGCAGGACTGGGCCAGACATGGTGGAGACTGAGGAAGACCTGCTACCAGATCGTGGAGCACAGCTGGTTTGAGTCCTTCATCATCTTCATGATCTTGCTGAGCAGCGGAGCATTGGTGAGAGGAGCGGCCACTGCCAGGGGCATGCAGGGAGGGGTCAGGAGGGTGGGAAGGGGGCGGCAGAAAAGATAGAGCTTTCTTGCTGTCTGCTCCATCAAGGCTTTAGGAACCCAGGGGGAGCAGGGTATAAAAGTGTTAGTGTGTGTATGTGTTAGGGATGGGCGTGGTTAATCGAATATCCGGATATCCTAAAGTAAGTTAGTATTCGAATACTTTTTTTGAATACTTATGAGCGTAGTTTGATTTAAAAAAATGTTTTATTGAAAAACTGTTGCGTCGTGTTGTGAATTCTAATAGTTGTGACGTTAGAAAATGATGAAAACCATCAAAAAAGGTAGGCTACGCCTGTGTTCTGCTGCGAGTCTCCTTTAATTTCATTTGGCGCTACAAGAAGTATAGTGTCCTGGCTAAGCAGTACCTCGCAGCAACCTCAGTTCCTGCAGTCTTTTCTACGCCGGCCTGCTCGTAAATCGACTCCGTACTCGCCTCTCCCATGAGCATGTTTACATGCTAATTCTCCTGAATAAAAATGCGTATGGCTAATGCAGTTGTGGCTTATATATTTTCTTACCAGTAGCCATGTAGAGCTAGCGTAATCGGCTGTTTATGTTTGCATTGTGTGGTGGCGCACCGTATCCTATAGGATTCCGGTTCCAAGTTAATATCCAAGTTAATATGCAATGTTTCTCCGTGTGTCTTTCGTTTTTATGGAGGATAGCCTACCCAATGTGTTTAATTTAGTCCAATGTAGCCTACTTTTTATTTCACATAATAATAGGCTAATCGCTTTTCCGCCAAATTAAGAGCCTAAGTCTGAAGACGCAACATCTTTTCAAGTTCATTGTCTTTTCGTCATGTTAATAAATTGATCTTTCATTTGTTTTCTTTATTCAACCCTTATTTAATCTAATAGTTTAACAGTCCCAATTATTGCCAGAATGTGTGGTGGTTCATGTGTTTACTGTATGCTTTGCGTCACGTCAGGCTAATTACATAACGGAACCACATTAACAAAATAGATTATCCGGATATTTGGAAATAATTTCGGATACTAATCGAATAGTGAAATCAGTTCAAATCTCCATCCCTAGTATGTGTGTGAGCTACCCATCCAGTATAGAGCTGTGTAATGGTTGATCAAGTCTTTTCTGCTCTAATTCTAATTAGCAGAGAATTGGGGGGGGCTCAGCTGTGATACAGGAAAAAATTTTGTACATTTTTATTTTTTATTTTTAAGCGTTTCAAAGTTCGATCAGTCGATTTTCAGTTGTTTTTGTTGAGTCTTGGGCGGCCAAAGAAAATCTTAATAGTGGGACAGCCCTACAAAGACGTCCATAAGGGTTGAGGTTCAGTGATTGCAGAGGGAAAGCAATGCAAGTCATGCAATCCTTGCTCTTTATTGGACTCCTGGCACAGCTTTAGTCTATCTTCTTCCACACAACTATAACACAGTCATCTTTTGAACATGATTTTTTTTGCCCAGGGTAGGACGTACCTGGTTCAGATGGGCAGGAATTGTGGATACATTTACTGCTCCATTGGATTTATGATGTTTGCTTGATGTACTGGCCTTCTGGGGCCTCAAGTATAAAGGATTGTGCAGCTTTCATACCAGAAGATGGTGTACGGCCAAACTCAAAGTACCTATGCACAGAAACATTCACATATATAAAACCAGTTGTACGCCAGGTCCTGTGCACCTTTCTTTTATAAATCACAATCAACGTGAGATTGACCGCACGTGAACAAGCCACTGAACCCGCCTTGCCTCCTCCCATAAATGAATATGCAGATGGTCTATAAATGTGCTCCTGAGGTCATTTTTGTCTGAATTACCGTATTTCTTCGAAAAACGCCGCCCTCGAAGAAACGCTGCACCAAAATGAACGTTATTTAATAAACGCCGCTGCATTTATTCAAAGAAATCCGGTAAAATGGCTAAACACGTAAAAAGGTTATTAACCGGTCGCACTTTGAGAGTTAGCTAAATATAAAGTGCATTACAAATAAAATAATAATTATTATTATAGGGCCATAAATACTGTGGGTTCGGAGAACCGGACCATGGCAGAAATTAAAAAGAAATGGTCCAATGTAAAACTTTAAATTAAGAAACGAGTGGTGGCGCATCTAATAGAATGGCAGCTATAGGGCTAGAGTGACATGCATTTCCTGAGTGATTTTGTCGTTTGTTTGACACCCTCAAGTTTGATAGAAGTTATTAAGTGGTGGCGGAATAAACAGAAGGCTATAGCATTTCCCGTTTTGGGTATTGACATTTTGATGTGATCATCCACATTGATGATCAGATCAAAATCTTTTATTTTTTTATTTTTTGGAATAGTCAACGTCATAAACATAGTAGTGGAAACTGTATTTTGTAATGTTTGGTGAGTTTCTGCACTTTTCAGTTAGAATTCGCCATGTAGTAGTATATAGTGCCACATAGTGCCAGACAAGACGTTGCGGACGGTCCGCGCATTCTCACGTCTGCTCAAAACTTTCCATGGTGGCCCCCACATTCATACGTCAAGTAAATCTTTATCACAAAGTGTGTGTGAAAACCAGTGTACGCAAGCTTTTTGTGCGTACGCAACGTTTATACATGAGGCCCCTGATGTTGTGGTTTGCCTGGGTTTGCTTTGGAGTTTTTTTTCCAGAAAATGTATGTGCTTTGAACAAGGGGTGGGCGATATGGCCGCAATCTTCTATCACGGTATGAGTAATTGTATATCACGGTTACGGTATATATCACGGTAAAGTAATTGTTCTGTAAATTCTATTAAGAAATGGTACAAAATAACCATACCGTACTTCATCATCACACTCGATTATTCATTACAAACAAAATCAACTGCCTCACATGAGACAACACTTCAGTTAAAAACAAATGACTCAAAAAAGTTATGAGTAGCGTTCCGATTGGCTGATGCGCAGTCATGCCATCCGCGTGGTTACCTACCGACAGTTCAATACGGACCCGTAATGCCCTCCGACGAAAAATGAGCGAAAGCGAAGAATAAGAGTTTTACCATCCATATAACTTTGGTTTCGGCGTATCAACCTCGTTAAAGCTCGGTCGATACGTTAAAGCCTCAGTTTGTTGTTAACAGGTGTTGTATCACCCGATGCATGACTCTCTGGATTGGCACCCCCTCGCGGGAGCGCGCGCGATTCAAAGAGTGAAGGATTTCGTCTCGATATCGCATCCAAAAGAAGGGGAGACAGAAGTCTCACATTAAACCGTCTTTGTTGTTGAATTCAGGAGAAGGATGTCTGTTATCTGTGTAAATATCAGATGCTATTTTCAACACAAAATCCTTAAAATTCGTCATTCAAACTGTATAGTAACGAACGCGAACCAACATTCTTGCTCCACGACATCGCATTCTGAGGAAATATACCCCAGTGTAAAACTGATGAACGATTTGGGTTAAAGGACTGTATAGGTTCAGGTTCAGATATGGTGGTGTCGCCCTGGTGTGTCTGTTAGAACACCTCTGGAGTCGGAATGCGTTCCTCTGAGATTACGTGGTTATTAGGGATGTAACGATATTGACTATATCGCGCTATCGCGGTGGTAAACGTGTCTCGATATCGTCGTGGTTGGGTTACAATATTAAAAGGACAGGTGTCCGTCAAAAAGCAAGAGGAATAAACACAGTCCCGCGGAACAAATCATTGTTAACTACATAGACCATGATCCTTTGCGCTGCGTCGTCACAACAACCATCAGTGTTTCCCCCTATGTTGATTTTGTCGTGGCGGCCCGCCACGGCTACATTTCTGCCGCCACGGTATCAGAAATAGGGCTGTACAAGATTTTAGGCCGTCTATCAGCAGTGATTGTTAGAGTGCATGTCGGAGAATAGCAAGGACACGCGCTTCACAGCGCAGTTGAGATTGCGTGTGTGCGTCTTTGAGAACTGTAAGTCGTATAACTTGTGTTTTCAGTTCATTAAAGCCTGTTATTGTATTAGTCTACAGTTATTGCTAATTTAAACTGGTGATTTTCGTTGTTTGTATTCTTCCCCTGCTAGCAGAATTGCATGCCTGTTGATTCGATAGCGATTGCTGCCCTTGCTCACGTTTGTATTTTAGGTGCATTATTATGCTGAAGTAGTTTTAGTTAACAGTGGGTATACTGTTATTATTTGCTAAAGAATGCTTTGCCTATCAAGATCAAATGAAGCCGACAGTGTACATGCTTTCGAGTACCTTGATCGATAGGCTAGGCTACTGACCATTTACAATAAGTTGTTATGTCAATTATTAATTGGCATATTTCTGCCATTAATAGAACATACTTTAAGTAGCCTAACTGTATTGCTTTACAGAAAATAGGACAAAAATAGGCCGTCTTTCAGCAGTGATTGTTAGAGTGCATGTCGGAGAATAGCAAGGACACGCGCTTCACACTTTTTTTAAATGTCATTATTTTTTTTGCTATTATCATCACAAACACTATCGTGAGCTATTTAACAATACCGTGAGCTTTTCCACAATATCGCAATAAATATTGTACCTTGAGGTCAATATCGAAATTGTATCGTACCGTGAGATTTTGATATCGTTACATCCCTAGTGGTTATTGCAGGCAGCACAGCAGTACACAGGACTCAGGCATATTTATGTACTATTTTATCTTGTTTGTGGTCTATCAAAGGGGAATCAAATACAGATTATACATTAGTATGCATACATAACATTCACATAAAGGTTTAATATGAACATATCGCAGACACACAACCAATTGCTAATAACAGCATAATAATGGTGGTTACTATGTGATTTGCTGCCATCTAGTGGTCATTTACGTCCATTTCAGTAACCTATAATTTTAACCAAGTCAGTAACGTGCATCTTTGCGGGTGAAATAGAATACTCATTCACATTACAAATAATAATAACTGAGAGCTTACACATATAACACAAGTCTAACATACTCACAAGCATCTATAATAGTTAACCTAAACTGCGTTTAGAGTAGCCAGACATACAGCTAACGTCTTCACATACTACCGAACTCTAACATGCTAGCTGCTAACCAAACCAACGTCAACACAGTCCCGAATTCACGCGTACACTGACACAACAACAAAAACTAGAGAGCATACAAGTTCTGGGGAAATTGTGAGGGTGTGCTTGCGGCTGCCCCAGCTGCCCATACTCTCCTGGTGTTTACATATTTCAAAAAGCATTTAAGTGTATGACTACAGTTCTGACCATTGTGTTCCCTTGATAATAAGTTTGTAAAAATGACATGCATCACTCAGATGGAGGAGAGGTGATACTGGTTGGTTGGAAGAGAAGGAGGCCAAATGTAGCTCATGAAGATGCAGCGCTAGATAACTTATTAAATTGTAATCAGATATAAACAACTTGTTGGTTGCCCTATTATGTCCTATTATCCTCCTATTATCGTCCTATTATGTAATTTGAACGCCCTGAACGGCATCATTTGAGTAATGAGGGCAGCGCAGGCTTATTGATTACTTAAAAAACGTTAAGTTTCATTATGCATGATAGAGGAGCCTAGTTAGAGAAGGATTTAGCAGTTTTATTATTAGAAGCCTATTTTATTAATAATTTTCAGAGTAACCTCAAACCTTTCTTTTGTTTCTTTGACCTTACATTTTCTTTGAGAGCTTAGTGGTCTCGGTTTAACATCATTATTTATAGCAACATCATTACCGGACACTGTTAGCTCGCAATGTGGACAAAGAATGCCCCTGCAACAAAGTTGTAACTTGGTAACAAGTAGCCAGCTAGAAACCAACCAGAAGTTTGTAGCCATATAAAGGCCTATATATATAGGCTACTTGATTTGGCTGCAAGATTTGCTGATTTTGAGTGTCCAAGATATGATGGATTCTGATCTGTGTCAACAGTCTAGCCATGTAGCTAAGGCTTGTCCGGGAAGAGTGGATTTTTTTTGTACGGCAAGTCTGGAAGATCAATTTAGGCTAGTGCTACTTGCCCCAATGCACTGGACAAGTTATTAAAACTCAAACAAAATAAAATGCAATGTTAGGCCTACTTCACGTTATGTGCCACTCATTACGTCTATCGATTTTATTTGAGCGAATTCTGCATCAGTAAAACCACCAACCCAAGATCTCTACAGACCAGCTAATTTCCTGCTCAACACTTCAAAGGGGGGCTTATTACTTGAAAGATGACTTAGGCTATTTACGGTCGTCTCAGTTACACTATGAGGGGTGGGAAATACTGTGATTTGCTTAAGAAGGCAAATGGCTAGTAAAACATAACATTTCATAATAATTTCAGTAAATCAAGCAGCGCTGCAAGACCTAGTGAAATGTATATCCTACAGCAAAGCAAGGCTGAAGCAGGCTGACATTAATTATTTTCATGAACAGACAAAGTTTTGACATTGACAAAGTTTAGGCTGTGGCAATAAAGTTCAGGTTAGTAGTCAGATACTTTCACCTATTGAAAAACTTTTGAGTAAGGGGAAAGCCGAACATGTTCCGTCGCCGTTTGACTTCCTAAACAGCTGTGGAGATGTTTTTGTTAGCTACTCATTAGTGTCTCGGGTAGGCTACAGCGTTGCAGTGAGCCGCCACACTGATATGAAACCACAGGTAATGGTCATTTCACCAACAAATCGTTTATTAATGTCAAAATAAATCCTACAACAAAAACGTATTTGTGAGGAATGTTTATTTCAACGATTAAAAACAGATGCATCATGACCACTGTAGTATGTGTTGCCCAAGCAACAGAGGCTAATGTCATGATGCTAATGCTTCAGTGAAATAGTAGACTACCGTTTCCGAAAGTAGATGTGGGCCTACTTACTTAATAAATATCAGCTAATATTGTACATTACATTTTACAATTATGTTTCACATCACAAAGTAAAATGATTAAATATCACCCTGGCCTCTTTGTTTGTGGCGTTTCTGCAGCTGCCTTGCAGACTAGTATCCCCCAAGTTAACAGATGCGAAACTAATGTTCTGCTAGAGATAGTCACGCGAGTTTCGTGACGTTAGTGACGTTAGTGGCGTCAGTGACTGTGGCTAGCAAGTTAGCCACCGTTAGCTTCACTTTTCGCCACAAAAACGTAATTTCTACTTAAACCGTGCAATTGAACGTAAATCCCAATACAACCAACGCAATCGCTACCGAGACAAACCTTTTGACATTGCCGTTGTCTATGTAGTCCAAATATTGAGGCATCCTTAGGGGGGCGAAAAGAAACAATAAATAATAAATAATATATATGTGAGATAACAATGGTTTGTGCTCGCCGAAGGCAAGCACACCCCAATGACTCACGTTTCGTCAGTGACGCACAAACACGCCTGAGAACAGGCAACACGACCAATTGTACACATTGAACTTAACCACCGGACTAGCACCGTGCACTCTTCTGGAGTTTTTGCCGCGAACTCCTACTCCCGATCTCTGCGCATGCGCAACCTGTTGCGGTGTCTGGTCTTTCTAACACCCAGTATGATCATGATTATTGCTACACAAAATGTATTTTGTGTAGCAGGTTCAAAGTATATCACATGGCATAGCTCTTCATACTAATGTATAGGTTCAAAGGCATGCGATTTTAATGCAGTTAGCCTGTGCGTAGGGTGGGTTACTCATACAGGTCGACAACCTGACAACAACCTTCTGATCCAGAATAGGCTATCAGCTGTCCTGAAAAGGGACCAAAGGTTCACATGCCTAGCCTACAAAAGACAAGTACTAAAAACAATGTATCAACCATGTATCAAAAGAACCATCAAATCCTTTTTTAAGATAGGAAATATTATTCTTATTGTTTGAGTCAATGAAATAAATGAAAAAATAAAACATAATAATCCCTCACCTACCATGGACTATTCTGTTTTCAGACCTGTCCACCCTATACATACACATGTATTGGTATTCAATTGTTGCTATTAAATGTACATAATGCTGGCGTAGAAGGATAGAAAGTATGCGGGGGGAGAACATTTCATGGCAGGTTTTCCATTAGATGTAAGTGCAATGAACCCCCTGTTAACCCTGACTAGGACAGTGTGACATGCCTGAAACTTACTGTGGTTAATCAAACTAGTGCCCTCAGTGTACTGTAAGAATTATTTGATGCTGGGATATACAGAACAGACAATAGAGGGGGGGGGGGGGGGAGGTGCATTTTACAACAGGCTTAATGCACCCCCTGCTAACCCTGACTAGGAAAGTGTCACAGGCCTGAAACTTACTGTGCTAACTCATGCTAGTGCCCTCAGTGTACAGTAAGAATCATTTGATGCGGGGATATACAGAACAGACAATAGAGGGGGGGTGCATCTCACGACAGGCTTGTTGTATTCCTTCTTGTCACGAAATGCACCCCCCGCTAACCCTGACTAGGAAAGTGTCACAGGCCTGAAACTTACTGTGCTTACTCATGCTAGTGCCCTCAGTGTACAGTAAGAATCATTTGATGCGGGGATATACAGAACAGACAATAGAGGGGGGGTGCATCTCACAACAGGCTTAATGCACCCTCAGCTAACCCTGACTAGGAAAGTGTTACATGCCTGAAACTTACTGTGCTTACTCATACTAGCCCCATCTTGTGCAATGCACACACTCTGTGAATAATAGACACTATAAAATTAAAGATTTTGAATACAATTAAATAATATAAACCTTTTATTATTTGCAATGCTGTTGCAGTCCCATATTACCTGCTGGTAGGTATTTTGATCTTGGGAAACAGTACAAATGAGCTGACAGGACAACCACTGTCCTGTTGTAGTTATATGCATAACCAATACAATCTAGTGTATGATAAATACGTGACTCCTTTTGTGTTATTTTCTTTGTTACTAATGTTTATTGAGGTACATCTTCACAAAGTACTTCTTTATGTCAAGGCAGTTCTGTATATCCCAGCATCAAATGATTCTTACTGTACACTGACGGCACTAGTATGAATAAGCACAGTAAGTTTCAGGCATGTAACACTTTCCTAGTCAGGGTTAGCAGGGGGTGCTTTAAGCCTGTCGTGAGATGCACCCCCTCCTCTATTGTCTGTTCTGTATATCCCAGCATCAAATTATTCTTACTGTACACTGAGGGCACTAGTATGAGTAAGCACAGTAAGTTTCAGGCATATCACACTGTCCTAGTCAGGGTTAACAGGGGGTGCATTGCACTTACATCTAATGGAAAACCTGCCATGAAATGCTCTCCCCCCGCATACGTTTCTATCCTTCTACGCCAGCATTATGTACATTTAATAGCATCAATTGAATACCAATGCATGTGTATGTATAGGGTGGACAGGTCTGAAAACAGAATAGTCCATGGCAGGTGAGGGATTATTATGTTTTATTTTTTCATTTATTTCATTGACTCAAACAATAAGAATAATATTTCCTATCTTAAAAAAGGATTTGATGGTTCTTTTGATACATGGTTGATACATTGTTTTTAGTACTTGTCTTTTGTAGGCTAGGCATGTGAACCTTTGGTCCCTTTTCAGGACAGCTGATAGCCTATTCTGGATCAGAAGGTTGTTGTTTTCGACCTGTATGTGTAACCCACCCTACGCACAGGCTAACTGCATTAAAATCGCATGCCTTTGAACCTATACATTAGTATGAAGAGCTATGCCATGTGATATAGCGTCACTGTGTCCAATCCCGACCGCTGTAAACTACTATTGTCCAAACCCGAACGGGGTTTGGACACCCAGTTTCCGGTCTTTTTGCCACCATTTTCTTTTGCAATCGCTAGCAAAGTGTAAGTAATATTATTTTAGGCATACCAAACAATCTACGTGTCAAATTTCATAAACATATATGGACGTTTACATGTCTAAATAATTGAGGAAAGTTACATTGATGAGAGAAAGCCGAAACACCACTCGGGTGACGCTTGGGCGACGCTTTTTACTATGACATGAGAAGAGTTCAACAAAACATCCAGCAGGTGGTGGTAAACAGTCAAATTTAGATTTTATCGCATAGTTTGGAGACGTTGAAGCGTGATATCTTATTGTCCTCGTATATATTGACAGCATAATAGTAAGTTTGGTGACCCTGGATCAAGTTAATATCCCCGGAAAAAGAGCAGCAACGAGTGTTTACTACGAGTATAAGTGTGGTCGGGTTTGGACAAGGGTAGCGCACGGCTAATTTACCGGCGCCAGCGTCTTTTTACCGGCTCTAGTAAAGGATAAGCTAACTCTATTTATTTTTTTACAATATTTAGTTCGAAAGGTAAGAAGTTAAAGCTTAACGTGAAATCAGTAAATCAGCTGAAAACGTGATACAATCATTGTTATCAATATTTGAAGTGGCATTTCATCAGAATGTTAGCTAAAAACCGATCGGGATTGGACACAGTGACGTTACTTTGAACCTGCTGAGTAGCAATACTCATGATCATACTGGGGTATATTTTCTCAGAATGCGATGTCGTGGAGCAAGAATGTTGGTTCGCGTTCGTTACCGTTTGAATGACGAATTTTAAGGATTTTGTGTTGAAAATAGCATCTGATATTTACACAGATAACAGACATCCTTCTCTTGAATTCAACAACAAAGACGGTTTAATGTGAGACTTCTGTCTCCCCTTCTTTTGGATGCGATATCAAGACAAAATCTTTCACTCTTTGATTCGCGCGCGCTCCCGCGGGGGGGGGGGGGGGGTGCCAATCCAGAGAGTCATGCATCGGGTGATACAACACCGGCATGACCTCACTCTCAGTAAGTAGTTAGCCTTCACCAGTCATCCTAGATCAAGAATGCTAGCAACGCCACCAGTGTAATTTTACAACAATAATTTTACAGCATGAGACATAAATCTTGAACAACAAATCGAATTGGTTACCTGCAGAATGGGTCATCAAATATATAATTAATTAGCATCGGCATGAATGTGGTCCGCTTAGACAAAATACACTCCACATCGAAAATTCCGTCAGACCAACGCAAATGTGCTTCAGGTCAAACGAAAATAGCAAATCAAATAAAAGTTCAACTACAATTCTAAATATCGCAAGAATGTGATTTATATGATGGCTTATATACAATACAAGAACCAGACATTTAATTGACACGTGTAATACAAAAATATAGTATAAAAGTATACCGCGGTTGAAACGGTATAGCCAAATCTCTCCCGGTAGACACATGTCTACCATCGCACGGTATATACCGTCATACCGCCCAGCCCTACTTTAATCTGCTCCTTTAGAAATATTCAACTTGGCTGCAATTTGGCTCTGGGAATGATTTTCAGTGCTCAGGAGAACAACTTGTCCTCAAATTGCTTCATTAAGCTCTTTTGACATGATTACAAGAGGTATTTTAACTGATGTCCTTCTTTAAAAGCCCTAACAGGAGTACTAATTGAAGCACTAGCAGAACTACAAAAATATAATTAATGGAAGAGGTTGTCTGTAAAGACAAATACAAGTTACAACCTAGGATGCTAGGATGTTACCCTTTGATTGACATATAAGGCAGTGGTTCCCAACCCTGGTCCTTGGGACCCCCTGTCCTGCATGTTTTAGATGTTTCCCTGCTCCAACACACCTGATTCAAATGAATGGGTCGTTAATCAGCTCTGCAGAAGCCTTTTAACGACCATTCATTTGAATCAGGTGTGTTGGAGCAGGGAAACATCTAAAACATGCAGGACAAGGGGTCCCGAGGACCAGGGTTGGAAACCACTGATATAAGGTTCCCAACAATTTTGAAAATGTATAAGCAAATGTGTGAATTGGACATCCAAATAAATCAACAATATATATTTATATAAATAACTTTATAAAAATAACAACGTAAAAACTTAGAGATATGCAATTGATTTAACAAAGATATATGCAATTGATTGAGTTTCTGTGTAAAACTCAATGTACAACACCAGTTGATAATGGTCAACTATATAGGACTGTATCATAAATGTAGTCCTAGTCTTTATTTCTTTCTTTCAGGCTTTTGAGGACATCTATATTGAGCAGAGAAAGGTCATCAAGGTGATTTTGGAGTATGCAGACAAGATCTTCACCTACATCTTCATCCTGGAGATGCTGCTCAAGTGGATTGCTTACGGATTCAAGAAGTACTTCACGAACTACTGGTGCTGGCTAGACTTCCTCATTGTCGATGTAAATATCCACCAATCAAGTCCTTACTCTCTTGCATGCCAACGTTGAGTGCGGTGATGATGTTAATGATGTGGTTGGCCGCAGGAGAGCTCTCCTGATGCAAGAGTGCTGTGTGAGCACACCAGATCAGTCGGTCTGGGTGGCTAGCCTGTCTAGTCTAAGTGTGAGGACTGTCTTGAACCATTGTTTAGTTTCACACTCACTGTTGTCTGTAGAGCCTCTTTTGTACTGGTCTGTGTTTGTGACACTCCGTCAAGTCTGGCAAGCTCAGGTGTGCTCAGGTAGAAGTGAGACCCTGGGAGGCATTCTAGAATGCTCAGCGACCTAACCAACTTCCTCCAAAACAGCTGTCCAATCAGGCAAAAGCAGTGGCAACTTCACAGTCCTCTGGGTAGAGACGTCACATAAACAGGATGTTTTTAGCCTCTCTGTCCTGAGGGAGGATGAGGGGAGCGGAGAGGGAGATGGAGATTGAGAGAGGAAGAAAAAGAGAGTGGGGAGGGAGAGAAAGAAAGACAAATTAAAATAAAGACAAGAGTCCATGTCAGTTGTTCTCTACTTCTCATTTCTATTGGTCAAGAGCAGACAATGACCAATTAGTGTTCTTTCTGCAGACATTTTCAACCAATGGTAGACAGAGATGGAGAGAGGGATGAGAAAGAAGGGAAGGAAAAGAGGGGTAAGAGGGAGAGAAGAGGGAATAGACAGGGTGTGAGGGATGGAAGACAGAAAAGGTTAAAGCATGAAGATGGACATTAAAGGCAGAAGGAAACAGCAACTCTGTCCCTTTTTTCTTGTCTTCTACCTAATCCGCTCCTACCATAGGCATGTGTTGTTCTGTATGACCATTCAGTAAATACTCCAGAAAAGGGGGCATGCTTTGTAAGTATAGTAATCGTTTTGGTGGTGGTTCAGATCCAAGGGGTGAGGTGAATAGTGGAGTGGGGTGTGCATGTCGACAACCCAGACATGTGCCAGTGTTCCAGGTCGATTTCCATGGTGATCCTGCTTTCAGTAGAACCCTGATTGTGTATCTTGATGCGTCCTGAAATAGTCCAGGCTGTGTGAGGGCGCCAGGTCTTCATCACCTACAGCCCTGTCCACCCCGAACAGAGAGCTCACTCTTTCTTTTCCTCTAAATGACTCTCCCTCTTTCTTTTTCTGTCTCCCTCTCTCTATCCCTCCCTCTCTCTTTCTCGGTCTACCTCACTCTATCCCTCTCTCTCTCTTTCTGTCTTCCACGCTCTCTCTTTCTCTCTCATTCTGTCTCTATATTTGTCTCTCTCCCACTCTCTCTTTCTATTGCTTGCGTGCTGCCCCTCTCTATCTCTCTATTCACTCTCTTCCACACATACAATAACAAGTGTGACGTTAGAATTTTCCTTCCTCCCTTGAAGGCAGAGAGGCAGGGATTCAATAACTGAACATGACACAGCACACATTGCTACAGACCAACCACAACATCACACACACATCTGATGTTACTGCCACAATAGCACACACATCTGATGTTACTACTACGATATCACACACATATATTTGATGTTCCTGCTACAATATGACACACATCTGATGTTACTACCACAATATCACACACACATTTAATGTTACTACCACAATATCACACACACATCTGATATTTTTACACTCCACCTGTACCATGTCTGGCAGAAATAAAAAAGGAGAGATGACATGGCCCAACTGCTCACAATGTTGTCAACATGTGACTTTGTAAATGCAGTGGGTCAACTGCACTGTCCAGAATGAAAAACCTAGGTATGATTCCATATCAAGTGAGACGCCAGGACAAGTCATCCAAACAGTTCACCAAACCCTTTCTCTCCAAATTATTTCTCCAGGTTAAAATATTTTTTATCAGAGCTTGTTGACTTGCAAATGGAGAACTCCAGACTAACATTTTACTTCCAGAGAAACAGAAGTATGTATTTCTCCTTTGAAACATTCTCTTTTTCTGCAGATCACTGTTAGAAGCCTGGTAGCTAACTCTCTCTCTCTGGTTAGCTTTGTGACACACTAAACTACCTTTTTCTCTGTCTCCCTCCAGGTGTCCGTAGTAAACTTGACTGCTTTCACATGTATCTCTCTGTGTCTGTCCACATAGCTTGGTTGCTAACATACTAGGCTATCTCTCTCTGTCTCTCCAGGTGTCTCTAGTTAGCCTGGTTGCTAACACGCTAGGCTACTCAGACTTTGCTGCCATCAAATCCCTCCGAACCCTCAGGGCTCTCAGGCCTCTCAGAGCCCTGTCCAGATTTGAAGGCATGAGGGTAAGAGGCTCTCCTTCCTGTTTTCTCTCCCACGTCCTCCATAGTTCCATTATTACCGTCTTCCACCTCACTCTCCCCTGACTCAGCATGGTAGCAGCTAGACCTTTCCCTCCCTTCTCTCTCTTTCTCTCCCCCACCCCGCTATCCACCTGTATTTCATGGCTCCAGTATCTGTATTGATCTTTATTATTTCTTTGTACAATCTTGTAGAGAAATGGGGATTTTTGGTTTGCTTGTACCCAACTAAAGTACTCTCAGATAAGGATGGCGGGGAATTAACTTGTTCTTAATATTTGTTAACTAGAGAGGGTACAATTTCTGGGGAAATTGTGAGGTGTGCTTGCATCAGTTGCAGCTAGGGCAGTTTTTTCTTCTCTTTTTTTTTACCACACCACCTCTAAACCTATTGTTTACCTACATGCTATGTGGCAGCCTCACATTAAAACAGTTGCATCAAAACAAACTAATTGGGCAGTCCTGTGTACAAATGACAAACTTTTATCCTTTTAAGCATTTACTCATGTTGCATTAATTCATTAATAAATAACCCCCTTTGAAACAAGCTTTTCCCAACTACCCATGATACAAATGATAGTTTTAGCTTGTAACGTAAGTATATTTGCAGTAGTTCAACATTAATCAAATTGTTTTATCATCTGATGGATGCCTCTGTAGTTCACAAGAATCACCAGTTTGATCCCTGTGTCTGCCAAAAGTATTTAACTTCAAATAGTTGAATTAACACATCTAGCAAACGAATACCATTACCATTGACACTAAATAATGAACCGAAGTGCCAGTGAAAGAGTCTGACTGAGGTGAACGGAAATACAGTACGGTCCAACTGAGCTCACATTATCAATAAAAATAAAATGTAAACACACTCCATGCAATAAATCGAGACAATGACTAGATGCAGCAAGCTCATGTCTACAAAACGCAATGATCCTGGATGTTTTTGGTGTAGTATTGAGTGAAATATTAAATTACAAAGAAACTTCAACGTAGTGAAACCCGCCTCGCGCGTATTCACTCCAATCGTTGGGATATTGAATGGCATCGATTGCTTTACAGGACTTATGATCATCATTTGATACCCCTCTTGTGGTTATTTGCTATCGGTCCCATCACAATACTAGCTCAACAGTTCAAATACGGGGAAAACAAAGCTGACTTAAGTATTAGCTAACGGGTGGGTAGCTAGTACTGTAGCTGGCTAACACAGCATCCTGTGCTTTGGAGAAGTGGATTATCTGCTACAGAAGAGCACCCCCCAGCAGGCATAATGTACAATTTTCCCGTAGTGCTTCGCTCCATGACAGGGGTAGGTAGAGACTCAGGTAACTATGAGTAGTAATAATCAGGGCTGCCAACTTTTCCAAAAACCTTGGCGTGAGATTTGGTGTGCCATCCCCCCCGAGGCGAGCACTCGCGAGCTTCACTCGCCCCCCCCCCCCCCCCCCCCCCCAAGGCGAGCCTTCGCAAGCTTCACTCCCTAACTCTATGTTCAGCCCCCCCCCCCCCCCCAAGGCGAGTTTACACGGCTGTTTGCTTGTCAATGTTCCCTTACAAAAAGAAGTATGTTAAAGTATACTATAAGTGTACTAAAATATGGATAGTTCACTTTTGATATGCTTTTAAGAAGTATACTTAGAAAATAGTTCACTTTTGATGTACTTTTAAGTATGCTTTGGAAATAGTTCACTTTTGATATACTTTTAAGAAGTATGCTTAGAAACAGAAAATGGTATACATTTCTTCTGGAGTAAGATGTACGTTTTCTATTATTATACAGCAAAAGCTGTCAAAATCATTTTAAAGTACATTACAGGTTACATTTTTTAGATCCATCTCATTCTAATTATTCATTTCTATGAAAATCAATTATGCATTGCACATTGAATCTTTTCAATGTACTGAAGCTGTAACCTTATTTACTTCCAAAACATTCTGAAGCCCTATACTCTTATACTAATAATTATCAATTGGCGTATTACTGGAAAAAAAACGAAAAAGCTACTTGAAAATTTGAAAGTTATAATGTCAAACTGACTGAAGAACTAAATAACGACGTGAAATAATGAATATAGTGTGGCTCATTGGCTAGTTAATTCCCATGATGCAAGGCGGTAAATAGGGTTCAAATTTGCTGATAAGTTTGCAGTTTGTTCAAAATACAAATTTCACTTCATGAATTTTGTTTTTTAAACGTGTCTGCTTAGAATGTAGTGTTTTGTTGCGTGGTAATTGTCATTGTGGTGCTGGTTTACCATTGTAACCATGAGTTAAATGACTGTTACATTTCATAAGAACAGCTGGATTCTTGCAATGTTAACGCTTACGCAGTGAATAGCTTCTTTCAGCTTAGAATCTGCAGTGAAATGTTGCGAGGGCCCCAAGTTATTTAAGATCTGAGGCGTTTGAGGGGCCCCTAAACATTTTAATACATTAGTAAGTAATGATAAAATTAAATTTAGAAGTTTACTTCTTGAAGTACTTACATTAAATGAAAGTGCACTTGAAAGTATTGCAAAGTATACTTTGAGGCTCTTTAGGAAGTATACGTCATGAACTGAAAGGGCACTACACAGGTTACTTTAGAGTATTCCAAAGTATACTTTTAAGTACTTGAGGAAGTATAATTGATGAACTGGAAATGCACTACACAGGCTACTTTGCAGTATTCAAAAGTAAACCTTGAAATACACTATAAGTGTACTTTAAAGTGTACTAAATCAGGGATTCCCAATCCTGGTCCTCGGGCCTCCCTGCCCTGCATGTTTTAGATGTTTCCTTGTTCCAACACACCTGATTCAAATGAATGGTCGTTAGCAGGTTTCTGCATAACTAGATAACGACCCATTCATTGGAATCAGGTGTGTTGGACAGGGTGTTGGACAGTGCTGGACAGGGAGGCCCGAGGACCAGGATTGGGAACCCCTGTACTAAATGACTTAAGTGTGCCAATTCAGTTTACTTAGTACCAAAAAGTATATAAATAAGTACACTGCTAGTATACTTTAAGTACCATGATAATAGTACACTTTTTATACTAAGTATACTTACAAAATAAACTTGAAGTATACTTCTTTTTTGTAAGGAACTGCTAACCTGAAGAACAAAGTTTCTAGTGTGATCTCAATGGAAGCATCTTCACTTTTCTTCACTTTTGCCAGCGCTTGACATTAACATTTTTGCTCACCAGCCACTGTGGCTAGTGGTTTTCCAAAGTTACTAGCCACTCGGCAATTTCACTAGCCACAATTATGTTGTTGGGGAAATTATGTTTTATTAAGTTGACTACGGCTACACTTTGCTACAATTTACTTGAAGAACTAGATTTACAATCCTTTCAAATGACCATTATAAACACCAAAATCAAAACAACATAAAATGTATGTGTCGCCAAATCTTCAGCTCTTTTAAGTGTGTAAAGCTCCTTTTGTATGAAAATCTTCCACCAATTAAGACAAAGACAAAAAGAGTAGCTCTTTGCATGTAACGGGGTGTAAAGATGTATTGAAAATATATTAACTAAACAGATTTTTTTTTGTCCAGTTAAATATTTATAAACAACAACTATTTTAGTCTCTTTATTTTTGGTTTCGCTTTCATCACCAGTTTTTCTCTGTTTTGTTTGCCCTGTGGGTTTTCCTACAACTGTTATGTAGCCTACCGCCACATCCTTGCCATGCATTGAGCAGGGTCCTCAAGTGTTATCAAAAGCCCCACGAGAGGAGCTTTCGCATGTTCGTGCGTCTATGTTGCTTAGCAACGAACGTACGGTGGCCGAGACTGTTTACTACAGGGGGAAATGATACGTGCTGGTTGTAATGCGCGTGTCTCACGGTCAATGCGTGAGGCTTGAGAACCCCGCAATCAGGGGCGGTTTTAGGCACGGGCAGACAATTTTTTCATGTCACGTGGGGGGCGCACGAGCAGTAAAAAAAAAAAGAAATCTCTGCGCGGTTTTCTCTTATCAATCATTTCAGTTGTGGGGAATTGGCATATTGGCGCCCCCTTCAGGCAGCTGCAGGCACCCCTGCTTGCTGAGACGGTGCCGTGCAGCATTTTCCTTTGTTTGCCGCCGCGAGGTAGTAGCGGTGCTTGTTCCGTGAGCTGTCGTGGGGTGGCCATAGGGGTACGGGGCTGCACAAGATTTCTTCCTCCCGGGGGGTGGGGGTGCAAATGATAAACTCGCCCTGGGTGCACAATGTGCTAGGAACGCCACTGCCTGCAATACGTTTATTATTTTGTTTTGAGAAGATTACAATAAAAAATCTTATAGCGAGAGATGTAGAATTCCACCTGCTAAAATGGCTAGTAAGAGTGACTGCTTTACCCGCCACAGCCAAATTCTACCCGCATTTGGCGGGTGGGTGGCTGCTAATGTCATGCCCTGGTAACAATAGAACACAGACCCCCACTCCATCTGTGAGGTGCCCGGAGTTTGGAAAGCCTCTCTGGAATCAAATTTAACTCTTTTGCTTGTTCAATGTTTAAAAATGTGAACAGTTCATTGCCGTATCAGTTCGACTAATTTAGTTCATCCTTACCTGAGTGTGAAAGATACGTACGCAGAGAACCGGTTACTTTAAATACAAAATAATAGACTTATGATCTAAATGGTAAAAATATTATTGTTCAATAAAAAAAAAGAATTATAAAACAAATCAATATAAAACATACCTTAAAATGTCCAGAAACAGTATGCACAGCAATACAGCTTTCATGGATAATTTTTTTAGTTTATAAGTTTATCACCACTCCTCAGAACATGGGGACTGGAAGGTGCAAAATACTTTTTGGAACAATGGCTTCTACCGGGTGGGTGGGAATACCATCCCCCGTTGTCAGCATAGAGTCATCAAGGTACAAAATTAAGTTTTAAGGGGTCAAGTTGATCAGATCTACACTGATTCAGCCCTACCTGTACACCTCTCTCTGTCTTCTTCCTCTGCCCCCCCTCTCCCTGTTCCTCCTCATCTAGTGTTTCCTCAGTATTACACTGTATCATTGCACGTAGAGTATCTCTCCTCCATTTACCTCATCCACACTTCACCAGGTGTTTGTCCAACTCATAACTGCTAAAGCCTAACTGGACCACTACCAGCAGTATTATAATACGTGCATGTGCGCTAGCTGAGTGCTGAGCTTCATCTTGCTGCACCCCTTCTGATTTCCTGTTTCCCCCATTCAGACACCTGCTTTGTATGTCTCACTGATTCTAGTGTCAGGATTACTACAACTCAATGTTGCACAAGTAGCAACCAAGCTAATTTAGCTCTTCAAACTGCATAACACAATTAAGTAAAAAGGGATTTAAGTAATTTAATTAAAGTAAGTTAAGTAAAGTAATTTACATTGCAGGGTCTCATATATGGGACATATAGGGCAGGCAACTCCACTATAGTGTCCAGCATTATTATTATTATGATTATTAGGAGTAGGAGTATTATTGCACCACAGTACAGCAATTTTAGTAGTATTTCTGCCGAGCAAGACTGTTATGTTAATCAGACCCTCCAGGAATTTGCGATGTTGCGATAGCACCAATTTACGCGAATTCAACGATTCCCCACAAATTCAGCGCAACGTTGCAATTTTAACCAATCACCGCAATTTTCCCGCAACTTTTACCAATCATCGTTGTCTTTCACATCTCTCTCTAGTAGGGGTTAAATCCAGTGTTGCACCTGAACGTGTTTATTGAACGAAAGTTCATGAACTCGTTCATAATTTTGGTGAACTGAACTTACTGTATTACTGCCTGATGAACAATACTGTGAACACGTTCATACTCGTGAACTCTTTTTCATTTTGTTCAATAAGGTGCCAGATTTCTAGAGACTTCCAGGAGAAAAACACACAGTTAACAGTCCTGTATCCATGGTTGCCCAACCAGTCAATTGCTGCGTGTGCTTTCTTCTAGGTTTGGTAGTGCTGGTTGTGTAATGCATGTCGCACTATTTGATTAAAATGACAGTTCTCTCTCCAGTCAGTGCTCGCGCAAGAAGGTGGAACGTAAGGGAGATACCCTTTCCAAAACTTGTAAGGGTGTAATAGTTTGTGAAAGACCCAGAGAAACACAAATATCTGACAAGGCAAAATCCCGGACAATTTTGGAATCTGTGGAACCTGTTCCTGGACTACAACAGATTAAAACTGGTCCTAAAATAGTACAGCAGATTAAACCCGGTTCTAGATTACAAGAAAATATCTGTGGTTAATCTAGTCGTAATCTAGGATTCTTTCGTGTTCAGAAAACCAAACCCTGATGTCCCTCCTTAGAGAACAGATGTTTCCTGTCCTTGTGACCCTGTGTTAGAATAGCAGTGTCTGGCTTCCAGCCATGCTCTCTAGTAGGAATGTCATTTACTCTGACAGCATGTGAACATGACCTCACTTCCTCTCACTGGGATTTGCATGGCTTTCCATTTAGATTCCGTTCTACTCTGCTCTAATGGCACTGTACTCCATGGAACTCTACTGTATTCAACTGGATTGAACTTTACTCTACGTTACTGGACTGTACATTATTATACTGTAATCTACTGTACTCTACAATACTCGACTGTACTCTATGGTACTCCATGGTATGTCCTGCTGTGTTTGACTAAACTCTGCTCTGATCAGTTGTCGTCTCCCATTTTGTCCTTTTCTTTCTTCTCATTTACCGTGTGTGTATGGTGTGTCTCTCCAGGTGGTGGTGAATGCTCTCATAGGGGCTATTCCATCCATCATGAACGTGTTGTTGGTGTGCCTCATCTTCTGGCTCATCTTTAGCATCATGGGGGTCAACCTGTTTGCAGGGAAGTTTGGGCGTTGTGTAAATAGGACAGGGTACATCTACAACGCCTCCTTCGTCAACAACAAGACAGACTGTCTGGCGCTCAACAATACACAGTTCTACTGGAGCAAGGTCAAGGTCAACTTTGACAACGTGGGAGCTGGCTACCTCGCCCTCTTACAAGTGGTAAGGCCATGGAGCAAGTTTTTGAACTTTTCTCTCTCTCTCTTTTCCTCCTCCTCTCCTGTATTTTCTCTTCCTATCACAGTTTGACTCTTCATTTTCCTCCCACTCCTAAGTTGAGGCGTTCCTCCTCTGCCCACCTTGGCGTCCGGAGAGCTCCTGAATCAATCACGCCGCCAGCACCGCGCCTGTTGGTGCTATATTTAGCGGCGGAGGAGGCTATTAGAGAAGGATGTTGTTTGGCTCAGCAAGAGTGCAAGCACTTCATTCTTCCCTTTAACTTAGTTGGCGCCGTAGCCTAGCAACAATTCACTTTGCTCCCCTTCATATCCATCATCTTGGTGAGGCTCCCCCTCCTCCATCTCTGTAGCCCCCTCCATTTCTGTAACCCCCCACCTCCATCTGTGTAACCCTCCCACCTCCATTTCTGTAACCCCCCTACCTTCATCTCTGTAGCCCCCACCACCATCTCTACCCCCTCCACCCCATCCTTTCTCCCCCTTCTGCAGTTCTCAAGAATATCCTAGACTTAGCCTAGTCATTCACAAATTAACGTGTAACCAAGGCAATAAGGCCTACCACCGTGATTTCTCTTGACAAGTAGACACTTGTGCTGAAGAAGGGCTCAACTCTCCTTCACTGTTCTCTTTCAGTTCTCTCTCTTTCAAAGTTCTCTCTCCTCTTCTCCAGCTTTCTTTCTCACTGTCAACAGTCAAGCTACAGGAAGTCTATAAAAGGCTTTATCTCATTCATGAATCCCTGTTCTGACATGCATTAGGTGCATGTCTCATACAGGAATGGCATGGACAACCGATACTGGGCAACTGACAGCACAGAACAGAGAGCAGTACTGTTCAAAGATGGATTTGATGCTTTTTTTCTCTAATGTCTTTTGTTGCTTGTGTTTCAAGTGTAGGATTTAACTCTAGTGTCTGTACTTCGTTCCAAGGCTACGTTCAAGGGCTGGATGGATATCATGTATGCAGCTGTAGATTCTCGTGCTGTAAGTTATTATTCTAATGTCATATTACAAACCCCTCTTACCCCCAACCCTACATAGAATACAAGCTTTTCATAGCACTGTCCTCCAACCTGCTCAGAGTTTCCTAAGGTTCTGTGTGTGTGTGTATCCAGGTGGAGGAGCAGCCTATCAAGGAAGTGAACCTGTACATGTACCTGTACTTTGTCATCTTCATCATCTTCGGTTCCTTCTTCACCCTCAACCTCTTCATCGGCGTCATCATCGACAACTTCAACCAGCAGAAGAGAAAGATGAGTATCACTTCCACTCTGCTGACACATCTTTCCTGTGTCTGAACAATGCTCCTCTCCAAGCAGGGGAGAGAACAGTGATGTGTGTGTAGACAATTATGGTTAACAGAGAGAGGTGTGTTTACTTAGGGGGCCAGGATATCTTCATGACTGAAGAGCAGAAGAAGTACTACAATGCCATGAAGAAGCTGGGCTCCAAGAAGCCTCAGAAGCCCATCCCCCGACCCCTGGTACGCCTCTACAAACACACCATCTTAAATGGCAGAAGCTCCATACACGTTCTGACCACTCCTCCTCCTCCTTACAGAATCCAGTGCAGGGCTTCTTTTTTGACCTGGTGGGCAGGCAGGCATTTGACATCATCATCATGATCCTTATCCTGCTCAACATGATCACAATGATGGTGGAGACAGACGAGCAGTCGCCCAGGATGGAGATCATCCTCAACGACATCAACCTGGGCTTCATCGTGGTGTTTTCCTGCGAGTGCCTCGTTAAGATTGTGGCGCTGCGCTGCTACTTCTTCACTATTGGCTGGAATATCTTTGATTTTGTGGTGGTCATCCTCTCCATTGTGGGTAAGATAACCCAGTTCTCTGGTTCAGGTTCCAAACTCCTGTGAACACCATAACACCTCCAACACAGCACACTGAGACGCAGTGATGTCATTCTTCCCCGCAGTACTGTAGTCATGTGATGATAAAACACTTTGGCTCCGTGCCTGGCCAAGGGCTTTCAAGTCATTCACACAACATTCACCTAGAAACTGAGTTAGCTGCAGCTGAATGTCCCTTTAGGGACAGGGCTATAATTTAATGTCTGAACCCTGAGCCTCTCTCTTTGTTAGCCATCACCTTTGGCACTAGAACGGTGTGTTGATCTTCCATGTATGTTTTTTCTTAACATGTATGGCGTGTTGCTGGCATGTAATGTTCGTGAGTCCCTGACATGGTTCTAAACTAGGTTGGGTAAGATATAATGTTGTAAATCTGTCCCCCGGTTAACACTGCTGCTGACAATTAGGTTGTATGTGTGTGTGTGTGTGTCTGTATATGTATGTATGGTTCTCAATATGACCCTGGTCCAGGGACAGGGTTGAATATGAGTGTGTGTTTGCGTGTGTATTTGAATGTGTGTGCGTGTGTGGACAAGGCTGAGTGTGGGAGGTGGATGCAGCAGCAGCAATCAAGCGTTGGGGGGGGTTGCTAACAGTTAATGGGTAGAAGGAGGGGGAATTTACATAGGAACTCCTACACCAGAGCTTAAGTTAGAGTGTATTAACATTGTAATACCCACACCTACCATTATACTCAACAACAATATGCCCATGCCCAGTGTGTGACCCAGCCTGCTCTGTTGCTCATCTCCCTCTCTCTCCCAGGCATTGTACTTGCTGACATCATTGAAAAGTACTTCGTCTCGCCAACGCTGTTCCGAGTGATCCGATTGGCTCGCATCGGTCGGGTCCTACGTCTGATCCGAGGTGCCAAGGGGATCAGGACACTCCTCTTCGCCTTGATGATGTCACTTCCTGCGCTGTTCAACATCGGGCTCCTCCTCTTCCTGGTCATGTTCATCTACGCCATCTTCGGCATGGCCAACTTCGCTTATGTCAAGAAGCAAGCGGGCATTGACGACATGTTCAACTTTGAGACGTTTGGGAACAGCATGATCTGCCTGTTCCAGATCACAACCTCTGCCGGATGGGACAACCTCCTCTCCCCAATCCTCAACAACTCCCCAGAGGAGTGCAACCCTCACCTGCCCCACACCGGCACCAACGCCAAGGGCAACTGCGGCAACCCTTCCGTGGGCATCACATTCTTTGTCACCTACATCATCATCTCCTTCCTCATCGTGGTCAACATGTACATTGCCATCATCCTGGAGAACTTCAGTGTGGCTACTGAAGAGAGCACGGAGCCGCTCAGTGAAGACGACTTTGAGATGTTCTACGAGGTGAGCCGATGGAACCCATACTATACCCAATATAACATTATAGAATACAGGCCTAACATGTCTCATATAAGTTAACCCATTAAGGGAGTAAGTTAAGAGTAAATATTTTCAAAGGTCCCCACAGCAGTTATTTTTCAGAAACTGTAGCTAGTGGGCTTAGTTAGCTGCCAGGCTAAGTTACCTAGCAATATACTATGCTAGCCTTCTATTTAGTGCATGCTGAAGCCATACCAAGCATTTGTTGTGTCGTTTTCGGGAAGTATTCAAATGGAATGTTTGAATCACGTATTTGTTACACTTTGGCGCCCACTTACGAACACACATAGGTGACACTACTCCTTAATGGGTTAAATAGTACCTCAAATAATAGTGTGGCATAACTATGAAGTGACCAGAATGTCTGAAATAACTAATAAAGTTAATAATTTACAGTGTATTAATGCAGTATCATCTGCTGTCATCATCTACTGTACATCTTGACTCATAGTACACGGCCCATAGAAAGAAAGGAGAGTGTGACCCGGTGCTGTACAGCACGGCCATCATGTTCCTCATATTCACACCTCTGGCACATAGCACCCTGACGAACAACAGCTCTAAGAAACGTGCACATCCCAGACTGATTTGATACTAATCCTGCAGAACCGAATACACGAGAGAGACAAGTGTTCTGTGTCTGATCTCTTCTTCCAGGTGTGGGAGAAGTTTGACCCCGAGGCCACCCAGTTCATCGAGTACGCAAAGCTCTCCGACTTCGCCGACACGCTTTCGGAACCTCTGCGCATCGCCAAGCCCAACAAAATCAAGCTGATCTCTATGGACCTGCCCATGGTGAGCGGAGACAAGATCCACTGCCTGGACATCCTGTTTGCCTTTACCAAGCGCGTCCTGGGCGAGTCTGGGGAGATGGATGCCCTCAAGCAGCAGATGGAGGAGAAATTCATGATGGCCAACCCTTCCAAGATCTCCTACGAGCCCATCACCACCACCCTGAGACGGAAGCAGGAGGACGTGTCGGCTGCCGTCATCCAGCGCTGTTATCGGAGACACCTGGTGCGTCGTCAGATGAAGCAGGCCTCGCTGCTCTACCGGCAGATTAACACCGCCACACATTCCCCCAGCGGGGGGCGGGGGGCCGGCAGCACAGGGGGCGGCAGCGAGGACGAGGCGGATGGAGGGGCTGGGCGGGCGACGCCAGAGAAGGAGGGGCTGATTGCCCTGATGATGAAGGAGAACTACGGAGGAGGAGGAGGGGAGATGAAACGCTCAGACACTCTGTCCTCCACCTCGTCACCACCCTCCTACGACAGCGTGACTCGGGCCACCAGCGAAGTGATCCACATCCTCATCCCAGGTAGCGACTGCTGTGACCTGCCCAGTCCTGCTGAGCCCTGCAGCCCCATGTCCTCTGACCCCGACCCCAACAGACACCAGAAGAGTCATCAATAGAAACAAGCCATGTAGGACACGCCCCCCTACTCCCACAGTCTAGCTTGTTGACAGAATGTACTGTAGATCAGAAGGATCTCTCTCTCTCTCTGGGTGAGACAAAGGGGGAGGAGGGATGGAGGGCGAGTGAGAAGACGACAAGGGAGAGGAGGGAAAGTGAGAAGAGGACAGGAGGAGGAGGGACAGGAGGAGGAGGAGGGAGAAAAGGAGAGGAGAAGGGGAGCAGAGGAGGAGTGAGGAGAGGACGTGAGAGAGGAAAGAGAGGAGGGAAAGGAGGAATGAGAAGAGGAGAGAGATGAGGAAGAAAGAGGAGTGAGAGAACTTCCACATGCGGCTCACCATGCATGGATGATGACTCTCTCTATCCTCCATGGATGAACAAAGGCTACCTTGGACCCCCAATTTTAGACATGTCAGGTCAGCTGTGCCTGAAGATCCATATGCACGGGGGACCTTAGCAAAGGTCACAGGGGTTACAATGACCACAGGACCAATGGGATGATTTGTATAAAAAACCAAAGGACCTGATCACAGCTAGTCAATATTGGATCAATATCTCTAGCATTACCCAAACTGTGGGCATATGGAAGGACAGCTATGATCAATTGTGGATGATGGTTGATCTCCATGTTCATGTCTTTATAGCACTAAAAGGATGATGATGACATTTTTTAAATATTTTTTAGAGTGTAAGTGGAATCGTGGTCTTATCAGACATGGATAACCATGATTAAACCAATCTGAAATCCTGAATAAAGGAACCCCGACCACATGATAACCACACAGGCCGAAGGAGAGAGCAGGGAATCTGACCGCTGGCATGCACACACTTTTATAACAGTTCTAATTGCTACTTCCTTTAATTAAATGTCACATTTAAGTTTACACATTATAAACAAGGTTCATCTGGCCTAGCAGCACTCAAGTCATTGTATCATCAATGACCATCTGGCCATGGTTGGTGCTATAGCCAGGCTGCTAGGAGACAATCAGCATCTCATGATTGAACAGATCTTTATTTATCTCTCCTTGTAGAGCTTAGTTTGGTTTAGTTGCTTTAACTGGCTCTGAGTGTGTTCCTTTGGTCTCCAGGGTCAGGGTTTGCCTAGCCAGCAATGACTGTAACTAGGGTCCTGCTTCTTTATAAGTTAAAGTATTGGTTCAGCATGCGTCACAGTATAGGGCATGCTCAAGGCACGATAAACATGTCTATCTATTTTGCACAAACTACCTGCGTTTGGTTAGCAATAATTTGAAAGGATTCTTTACAAAAAGATGTGTCAAAGTTTTTATTGTACAAAGTCCTGGCTCTATATATGGTGAAGTGTCTCCTGTCCCTTCCAGAGTACATCCCGTTTCTGAGCTAGGAGATGGGTTAGGGGCTGGAGCTCCTCTGCTCTATCCTCCTTTTGCGATAACTGTAATAATAACAAAAACACTGCACAACTGTTTCCTGTCAGGTTGGGGTTCCAGATGTGAAGAAGGGCTGTTTTCTGTAGCAATAGAGCCAGTGTGTGCCTGCTAGGACATGGATCCACACACACCTGGACACAAACACACCTGTATAATGATATACATGGTCACACACATATGTATCTTTATAGATATGTACCTGGATACAGTCAGTGTGTTACTGTTTACCTATGTACCGGGATAGTTAGGACAACACCAGATACCTTGTACAGTGTGTATACTTGTGTAAGTACAGCAAATACCTCTGAAGAGGCTCAATTCCCAGTCTGTCCAACTCCACCTCTACAACACACACCCCACTAACTCCACCTCTACAACACACACTCCACTAACTACACCTCGAGAACACACTCCACTAACTCCACCTTTACAACACACACCCCACTAACTCCTTGTTTACCACACTCAGTCCAACTCTACCATAACTCCACAACACTAACCTTAACTCTTTAACACTCAACCCACAATCCATAACTCTACAACACAAACCCTAAACCCATAATTAAAATTCACAGTCAAATTTAGGCATTATTTAAATTCTGCCATTTAAGAAAATTCTATTTTAAAAATAGAGCTAGAGGCTGTTCGTATTCAGACTCAGCTATGACCCCCTGCTATTATAGAGTTCCTACTGATGAAGCCTCTCAGTCCATAATGTTGGACTGCTGATCTGGGAGCAGTTGTACCTTCTGAATGGCATTACATGGACCAGACTGTACTCTGAACTTGGATCAGAGGCTCCGCTCTTCTGGGGTTAGGGTGAAGGCGGGCTGGCTATTTGCTGCTATGGTCTGACTGGCTATAGATCATATGAGAGGCTGTCCCGACCAGAGAAATCTGATTGCATGCTATTTAGGTACCAGATACCACAGAGACAGGTACCTGGTACAAGACAGGGTTGTTAAACTGTGGAGGCGCAGAGATCAACATCTCCACTCTTTAATTCCCCAACATACTGTTCTAGTTGTAAACAAGAGATGCTTTAGTCTGAACAAAGATGCAGAAATACATCAAAGCAATGCTAAACGGTTTCATCGTTAATCATCCTGATTGTTTATATGACCTGTGTGAGAAATGCAATACACCAGTTATTTCTTACAGTAAGCAGTCCTTTATGTATGATCATTATTTATTTTTCGTCATCAGGATATTTTCTCAGAGCAATTCTCACTGCTCATCCACAATGCTGTGCCTCCTTGAACCATGCTGGTGTAGAGAAACTGTACTAGAAAAACTACTTTTTAGTTTAAATACTTTTTAGTACTTTGCAAATAAGTGTCTGTATATATATAAACGTAGCCTCCGGTAATAAACAAAGTGAGTCTACTGTATGTCTGCTCTCTTCATTTGAGAGTACTGTGCGTGTGCGTCTCTGCATCTGCTGGTGTGTGCAGTATGTTTGTTAGAAGCTTGGAGCTCTGACAGAAACAAAGTATTCTGTTCAACAGTTGGAATAACTCTCCCATCCTCATCTTTTATCCTCGCTTCACCTTTCTGTGAAAATGCACACTTTGCTCCTTCAGGTGCTGCTTGTTAATGGTCATCTCATGATCTCTCTGAATACATACTTCAATCTGAAAGCCTCATTCAGTGTTACTTTCTACCTTAGTGTCCCACCATGGCTATATTCTCTCTCTGTACATACACATACACACCCAGGGGGAGGGTGCTGGAAGTGGGACAAAGAAAGGCAACTCCTGCTGGTTCAATGGATTGTTATCCGGCTTTACATGGTTGCACCAGCTTTGTGTAAATTCAAACGCAGCCTTGTTTTAATGGAGTTGGTTATGGCTGATGTTCAGGAGGAAAAGACCTCAACTCTAACCCTTTCACAAATTTCCCCCATATATATTCTCCTTACATGTACCTGTTATTGTGCTTTCATGTTAACACAGAACCTCGTCTCCGCCGACGCACCTGCTACAACAATCATTTCGAACTCCACTGTCCACTAAATATTGTCTTGCTACTGCTACACTGTTCCCACAGACAGCTGTTTGTACACTGCAACATCTTACTCTACGCTCGTAGAAGAAGCTCTCACCACTTCCTGGCATGGACATCATGGACCTTCACCTGTCCCACAACGAGTTTCCCTCCAAGCCCGAGAGGATGGTCCAGTCTTGCCGGTCCAGTCGCATCCCTGAGATGCCCTGGTCTTCAATGGCCAGTCTCCCCTCCCTCCAGACCATCTAACCCTTTTAACAATAGCAGATGCTCAATGTTTTTCCGCAGGAGCCTCAGTGTTCGTTTTGCTGTGGGTCACCCTTGCTCCTTGAGCTCCCATGATCCCACTGACCACAAAGCTCCTTCCCGCCCTGGCCAGAGAAGTCCGGACCGCACCTTTGTTAAACTTGTCATCAGTGGTTTCACTTACGGTTTCTAATGGCTCTGCCTCCCAACTCCTTTCACTGCCCCAACCTCCGCTTGGCACTCGCCACCCCTACCTCTATCTCTTTGCTTCTCTCAAAAAAAGTGGTCCAGGGCTTCATTATTGGTCCTTTCACTTTGCCTCTATTTCCAGTCTACCGGGGGAGCCCCGTCGGCGTAGCTATGAGAAAGTACTCCAGAAAACAACAGTTAATCATCAATGTTTCAGCGCCCCAAGTCAGTAAGGTTGCACCTGCCTCTCATTTGCTACTGTCTTTCAGTGAGCTTCACCCTCCACAATCTCACGGTCTGTCCCCCGCATACTGGGCAGCATGGTACTGCTCCAATTACTTCCACTCCCATTGAATATTGTTTCCCTCTCTCAATTTACTTACCATCACAATGTCCATAGCCACCTCTCCATCCGGACATCCACAAGCCAAGTCTACCTCAGCAAGATTAGTTTTTTTATGTTTTTTACTAAAGGCTTTGATCTGCTACCAGCCTCATCAGCCTGCACCACGATTGGTTTTGCAACCAGCTCATCATTCATTCTTCCAAAAAATCCTTAAACATTTATGTTGTGGTGCGGCCTTTGAACTAGTGAAACACAACTTATTTAGCTTTGAGTTTACACACCACTAACATTTTAAGGGTAGTGTCAACTGAAGTTCAATCAGGAGAGACCAGGAATGAGTAAAGTGCTGTTTATTTTTCGAAAGATAATGGTATTATATAGGGCTGCAACAACGAATCGATTAAAACGATTAAAATCGATTATTAAAAGCGTTGGCAAAAAATTTCATTATCGATTTGTTGTGTCGCGCGATTATTACGCCACTCAATATGTTGCAGAGATGTTTACGTATTAAAAAAACGTTTAGTTGAGCGCGGAGCGGAGGTCGAGGAAAGGCCATTGGAGAGACGTTGCTGAGGAACGTTGTTCAGAAACACATGGCGGAGGCAGAGAAATCAGTACGACCCAAGTCATCCAAGGTGTGGGAGCATTTCACACTAAATACATCGAAACAGTGTGTTCATTGACCGAGGTGAAGTTATTTTCATGTTCGACATTCGTCTCAAATTCGGAAGACGCTACTTTGCAGCATCGCGTTAGGGACCGGGTGAAAATAACCCATACCATTTTGAAAAGTGTAGACTTTTATAATATTTTTAGGAATATAAAACCTCAAACAGACACTAAAGTATCTTAACAATGTCTGGTATACTTCCACAGCCTTTACCTTTTCAATTAAGTTTGAAATAAAATGCTCATCTTGGAAAATTAAATCCATGCTAATATTAATAACTTTCAAAATTGTGTGCCTGTTTGTGCACATTCTGAAGATTTTTTGCACTGTGAATTTGCAGTTTGTCAGTTGTGTTTTTTAATAATGGGTTGGAAATTAATTTATTTAATTTTTTATCCGATTCATTGATAAATCGAAAAAAGAATCGACAGATTAATCGATTATTAAAATAATCGTTAGTTGCAGCCCTAGTATTATATATCAGGTGTTTGGTGCTTAGACCCCATGGGAAATCAATGATCAGGACAGGTCAGCCCAGCAGCCGAAGAGAAATCCCCCCCATGAAGTCTAGACAGTGGCGGTGGCGGCCGACAACCAAGCCAAATGAACCGAGGAGCGAGGGGAGTGTGTAGTGAGACACAATGGCTATTTAGTATCCGAAGAATGCTAAGAACGTATTTGCGTTCTCGCGAGAATGTTCTTGCAAGACCGCAAGGATGGAGAACGCAGGGGTTGAAGTGAAAAAAAATCCTGAGCTGGAACTTTTTTGAGGGAGGGGGGGGTTATCTTCTGCTAGTTTTTTTGTCTTCTGCTAGTTTTCTACACAAGGTGACCAGTGGGTAAGAAATTGGTAAGTCATGTTCCACAATAAATGTGCACAAATGTCGCATATACGGTCAGTCATAGACAGTGTGTGAGCTGTAACAGTTGCTCCCGGCAATGTTGCGGTATGTTTGAGTTCACGGGCAGCGACTCTATGACATGACGAGCAAGCACTTTCTTACTTCTGCTGGCATATAGTAGCTTCCTCGAGCAAAACGTGCAGAAACACTGATAGGGAGGTTTCTGAAGAAGGTAGACCGGAAGGAGTCACAACAACGGAAAGGAGTTTGATTCTTTGGTTTATTAGTCGAGTACCCGGATCAAACAATCAGTTCAAGACAAACTGATGGCATGAGTGACAAACATCTCTCTTCAGAGAGCTTAAATACAGTTGCTGGACATGTTCAGATATAGAATGCACAGAATTGCTTCCTTAACGGGTCTTCAGTGGTCAGTACACTGATACACTAGAGCATACTAGCTGGTGAACTGGTCGTTAATCACATAAGCTCTGTTTTGTCCATAATTTGCCTCAGTCTCCTAACTGTCTGGACTGTGTGCTATATTCTGCTCGGTCGGAGTCTCGCTTCACGACCTTTGACCTTACAGATACTTAGGCTACACATTTACACAGAAAATCTCCATATCAAACACGCACCAGTTTCTTGCACCAATTGTCAAAAGCGCCCAGCACCATTTATTTCATTTATCTATGTGTAGGACATTATCCCCAGGCTTCATGAATTTGCGTTCCATGCTTTCACTAGGGGTGAGCGGAACAATCTAAAGTATCAATAGTATCGATACCAACATTGGTATCAGTATTGATCGATACTCGCGTGAAAAGATCGATACTTAAGTTTAAATTTCTCTTCTCTACATTCAGTAGAAAACTCCCTTTACATCATAGTGATTGTTCAAACACCCCTCCTTACCTTGTTCAAGCTCACTTTGCCCCTCCCCTGCTAAGCTGTTGTTGTTGCCGGCGTGCATGTGCAGTACATGACTCAGTCAGCAGCACACTGATGGCTGCATAGTGGCAGAGAGAAAGAGAAGCTCAGCTTCTTAAGTAATTAAGGAATTAAATCAGTAAAGGTCACATGATATGCTGTTTTTGGATGATTTTACATAGGCTTTAGTGGTTCCCTAATACTGTATCTGAAGTCTCTTTCCCGAAATTCAGCCTTGGTGCATAATTGCAGCCACGACGAGCAGTCCCACAATGAGCTTTCCTCAAGACGCTGTTTCTGTGTCTGTAGCTTTAAATCCTAACGAGGATAGGGGCGGCACCATGCGCTATAAGACGTTTTTTGAAACGTAAACAATAACAGACCAGTTTAGAACGCAAGGCCCTGAACTACATCCGGTTAGCGCATCTTATACATTAGTCGCTAGCCACTTTACCATCGAGTTAACATGACTAACGCATATTACCATCAATTAACTGGCTGTGAATAGCAGCGATACATCGAATAGTGTCCCCTAACCGACCCACTATAATTTATTTTAGGCTGATCTGAAATTTATAGCCTACCTAAGGTACAGTAGCATAGAGCTAGAGCTAATCTATCCCGATGTCTACCACTATTTCAAATAGTAGCTACATAAGCCTACCACATACTATTTGGTAGAGTGCGTTTACTGTCAGTAAAGAGGTTGGAGCTTATAAAAGTTTGATGCCTACAACTATTTATTTTTTAATGGGAGTCAACAAACAATGTACATATTAAGATAGAGACGGTTAGACCAGCTATGATGCATACTAAATGCAACGGACGGGAAGGTAGGCTGGCTATCTGTGGTTACTTGTTGAATAACTGCTGTGAAATTGTAGTAATTAATAAATGCACCGATAAATGTTCAATATGATCTGCTGTTTTTGCATCACCCACCTGTCATTTCTGAACCCAGTATATGGTCGAGGGTTAAAAAACAGGTGCATATGAGAGTTAGCCATAGCCTAGGACTACGCATGCAGTGTCAGCCACAACCGTTTTATCGCTACTGATGCTAGGCATAATTGGAAATTTCCTTCCATGACAAGTTATGGCACCCCAAACCACCTTTTAAAGTAGCCTATTAAGATAGCAAACTTAATTAAAACTACGCTTTCAACGCTAATTTCATTGAACCAACGCCAGACTATGTTGACCCATCATCATTTTGCACCCTTAATATTGAAACAACGTTGAAAAAACAACCCAAATCAACGCTATTCTAACGGTATTTCCACCAATATTAGCTACTATTGAAACGTTGAAAGATCAACTATTATTTACAGCAGCAACCCAGTCATATCGTTGTCCCATTTTTTGGCACTGTAACGTGTTCACTTATGCTTCTAGACTATAGCTGACTTCCATCAAAACAATCATTCGCGCGTCTGAAACCGGAAGCTATCAAGGGCCAAACTTGACGAATGAAAATTCTAGAATGTTCATCAAAAAAGGTCTATTGTTTAAAATGGATGTATCGCAATGGCTCGTAGCACCGTCACTGTAAGATGCCTCTAATTGCCCATTCTCATCTGATCACCCTGGTTTGCAGAGGTGCACACAGCAGAACGGTTATCCAAATAACAAAGAAGTGTACAACACTCGCGTTACAGCATGTATATTCACACACATACTTGATGCTATCTACCTTTACATTAGCGGCAGTAAGTCAGCTGTTAGCTGCAGAGCTAATTACAGCCACATTCTAAGGGTAGCAAGCTAGGTAACCATATACAGTAAAGCAACAAAATGATATTGCATTAGTTAACTTACTTGTCTGAGGTTTGTAGCTGGACCAAGGAGAGTTAGTACTGATCCATAATTTAATTTTAGCAAGGCCAGTTTGCTGAAATTACAGTCGTGGCTGAAATGTTTGGCACAGACATACAAAACTTTGGGAAGTTGTGTTGGCGCATTTCCAGAGAAAATACAATTAAGACACTGGGGGCCTCATTTACTAATATTGCGACCGCAGCTAAATCTGCGCGTTTGCCCAACCGCAAATAGCGCACGGCGTATTTGCGCAGTTTGAGTGGTATTTATCAAACCAGATCCTTGTCGGGCAATCAGCGCATTACTCCGCCCTTTAGTGTTAATAAGTACGCCATTAAAAGACGGGGAAAATCGCCTGCATGTTACTGCCACCATGAATGATTCGGGGGGGAAAGAAAAAGACGGTTCACCGAACAGGAGATACAAATATTGCTTCACAAAATTAGGCTACTGCTAACATTAACATGTTACAAGGAAGAAATTCACCTCTCCTCCCATCTCTTTGCAGCACACACCCACTACCCTTATACCCTCCCAGGAGCGATAATCAGCGTTTTTACTCAAGTGCACTGCCTTTGTAAATACGGTTTTATGTCTTTACCCACTATTTTACGCCTGAAATGGGCGCAATCTTGTTAATAAATTAGGGCCTGGGTCTTCAGTATCGAGGACCAAACCTGCCAAAATAAATCTTTTAAAAAAATGTATCAATAAATGTATTTGTACATTAAAATATATAAATATATAGAAATAAATGTATTGTAATGTATTGTACGTATTTATGTCTATTTATTTCTGTATTTATTTATTTTTGTATTCATTTATTTCTGTATTTATTTCTGTATTTCCTTGTCCTTATGCTAATGAGGTAAGCTGTCAATCAATGCATGTCACGGTGTCACCTTAACCCATTGGTTGATCGGTATCAGAGTGCGAAGATGGACTAAGTCCCCACCCCTCGCCCCTCGGCTTGAAGCAATGGCCTCGGTGGTTGTAGGTGGTATTCACATTTATGCATTTAGCAGATGCTTTTATCCAAAGCGACTTCCAAGAGAGAGCTTTACAAAAGAGCATAGGTCACTGATCATAACAACTAGGTAGTCCCAAACATTGCAAGCAGCCAAAACATGAAGGATACATTGTGAAAAACTAAACAAGTGCCAAAGGGAAGACCCATAAGAGCATGCAGTTATACAAGTTACAAATTAAAACAACATGAACCTCAAAAAGTGCAAGACTGTACCTGTAGAAGAACAATCAACAGTAAAATATTTCACAGTGAGTACAAGAGTTAACTTCGTTGTAACTACCCTACAAAAGCAACAAGTCTCTCAATAAGAGTCATTGTGATCCTGGAGGAAACTAACATCAGGTCCAGCCAAGCATTCCTAAGTGCCGTTGTACTCCCAGAACAAGTGCGTCTTGAGCCTTTTCTTGAAGGATGGGGGCAGTCAGTGTCCCTGGTGGAGGTGGGGAGCTGGTTCCACCATTGGGGGGCCAGGCAAGAGAAGAGCTTGTGTTAGGATCGGGCGGTCTTGAGCAGTGGGACTACCAGGCACTATCAGGTTGTCTGAAGAAGACTGTAGGTGACGTGTGGGGGTGTAAGGCTGCAGGAGAGACTTGATGTAGTCGGGTGCAGTCCCGTTCACTGCTCAGAAGGTCAGGACCAGGGTCTTGAATCTGATATGGGCTGTGATGGGTAGCCAGTGGAGAGAGATGAGGAGCGTGGTAACATGGGAGCCGGAGTATTGCTTTGTACTGCGTTGATTCTCATACCTGGCTCATACTACTAGCTTTTTCATAGAATAATTTTTCCTGGTTTTTGTTTGAAACCAGTTTGAAACCAAGTTTGATACCACTCCGAAATGGGTAAACTAGCACCCCATTTATTTGCTTACGTCAATAAAAGTTGCCTGCAAATGTGCTTGCGGATACTAACAGGGCGTGAGCACAAAAGTTCACATTGGCCGATAGCCGATTTACCAGGAGCTGAATGAGCCATAGACCTAGCAAAGACGAAGATTAATACTTTAACTGATAACCACAATACTGATACTGTCCTACCACTGCTGCATCATCCTGCCTTTCTGCCTACATCTTTAGCCAATCACAACACGTATTAAACTCCAAAAACACTGTCTGCCTTAGTCATCTCTTTGACTTGATGACATTGTCTCGGATGAGTACTATAGACCTGAGAAAGATGACAGCCCAGATATTGGTAGTGATACAGACACAGCTCAACACAGTGAAGGAGATGCAGGAGATGTACTTAAAATGAGAGGTGATAAAGGAGAAGTGTCTTAAGTGATCGGCCATGACTGACGACAACACAGCAAACCACAAGAAGCTGGAATGTCCGACTTCACAGAGCCGTTTTCTACTCCTCCCCGACTGCAAGCGGCTAATCTCGCCGGTCGTTTCATGCAGCCGCAGTCCATGTCGAATGCACCTAATGTTTAACGCTAGACCGGAAGAGTCGGAAGTGGAAAGATGGCGCGGTCCAGTTTCACGCTCTCGCTTGCCTCACTGCACCACTGAGCACTTTTCATAGAAATGAATGGGGTCTTGGAAGACAAAAGTAGCTTACTCTAGTAATGTTAACTCTATGAGATGGACTTTCCATGCCTGGGGTTTCTATGACTACTGTGGAAGAAATTTAGATTTCCTGTGTGCTTACATTATTCACTAATCAAGAGAACTAGTCATTGGATACTAGTTAGTATGTTCTCATGTAAGCTTGCTATTAATAAGAGTAGATTGTGTCTATGTGTCAGGGTTAATAGATGTTTGAGATCAGGAGAAAGTACTGGCTAAATGGTCCTTGTCATGACTACAAGGAGAGCTCCAACTATGTGTTGGGAGCTGTGAATCTCTTTCTCTGAGACTGTTGTAACGTCATTTCTGCCTGACTGTCACTATCTATGTTTACATTCTTGTGCCCTATAAAAGATGGTCCTCTGTCCTTCAGAGCGGAGAGAGACTTGATTGAGACCTAAGCCTGGTGTTGTGTTGTCATTTATTGTCAGAGGTCTGGTTTTCTCTCCCAATCTGCAGATTGATAAATACTTATTAAAATCCAGAACTCAACTGAACTTAGTCACTCCGTTTATGAAGAGACGGACAAAACACTTCCTTCATCAATTGGCGTTGTCGAGCAGCAGGATTGCAGAACCAGATCCAGGAGAGACCCACGGCGGCACCAGTATAAAGCAGAACCTGTGGTGCACAAAACAAAATGGTAAGGGGATCCTTTTCCAAAACCCCATTCATGGACTGCTTTATGCTTGGTGCGCCTGCTGTCCCTCTGCGATGCTGGTAACGTAAACAATTTAAGAACCTTTTATTGTGACGTTCAGTTGGGAGCCTGGTCTTAGCAGACTAGAGTCTGCTAGGCCTCAACAGGAGGACGATAAAATTTGAGTTTTGGTTGAGTAAATTTGGGTCATTTGTTGACTTGCTATTTTTACTTTGTCTAGGTCAGAGTTGACAAACTCTGATAGCGTACAAGAACCCTGGTCGCGGGAAGCATTGAAAAAGTATGTAACAGAATCTGTATTCTTGATCTGAGGTAAAGGATCTGTTAACAGAGAATACGGACCATATACTCTTGATCTGAGGTAAAGGATCTGTTAACAGAGAGTTATGGTTTTACAGATACAGACCAGGGGTGAACCAAACAAGGAAAGGTATGTGTTATTTTTTTATGCATGTTTACAGCTGAAAATTTTAGTTGAACAGAGATATTATGTTTGTTTGAATTGTATTAAGTTGAACTGGATTGTATAACGTTTTGTGTTGGGCTTTTCTCTTTTGAACAGAGATCTTATTGGGACTTTTATTTTTGTTTATATTGTAACTGTATTAAGTTTTGTTTTGGGCTATTCTTAAGACCAAGCACAGTAGGTGGGCGGTCATAATGTTTTAGGGTCAAAGGCTTTATGCGAGAATCCAACTTTAAGGGTAAAGTGGTTTTATACAAGTTAGGGATACTTTGACAATGTAAAGGGACAGTTAGGCTTTTAACTGACAAGCTTGGCATTTAATGATCAGCGAGGGACACAATCAAATACTAAGGGAAAGACAGACAGGCAGTTTATGAATTAACTCGTCTCTTTTAAGCACAAATTGTGTTTTTTTGTTACTTATGAGGTAACGGAGTTGTGGAGATAATTGTATGCACGTTCCCAAAGAGTTGGGTCTCTGTAGGCGCGTCCCATGATGGAGCGCCCGGAGGGTGAGGATAGCTTGGCTTGAAAAGGGCCATATTTGTAGTTCACAACCACATGATGTTGTAGTTCTCTTATACTTTAATATTGTGACCGTTTTACAGTGCTACCAGATTGTGCGACTATTCTAAAGTGCTGTGTGATTCTTGTTGCAGTAAATCATAAAAGTTGGTGACATAGCCTACAGTTATGAGATTTGTTACAGATACTTTGTATTCAGATACATTGTAATTCAGTATGGGTAATCTAGCTTCCAGTATGGGAGCGATAGAGACGTTGTTAGTCCAGCCCGATATATGTGTGATTTACATGGAATTCAAGCAGTTTCAAGTATTGAGAGATTGCATGCGTGGATTAATCATGACTCGAGACATTGTTTTCCGCTGGAGGAAACGTTTGATGTAAAGATATTGGAGTTTAAAAGGCCATTCTGAAAGACAAGGAAACAAGTCGGACGTGTAAACAATATTAAAGCTGGCAAATGTTGATATGGTTAACTGAATCTAAGAGACAATGTGGCATTTTCTTGAGAAAGTAAGGTCAGATCAAGCTAAAACTGATTCTGATAGAATGCTAGTCTATTCAGACAGAGACGAGATGAACAGAAAAGTCATTATTAAAAGGTGATCAGACTGAACAAAGTCATAGAGTGAGGGAACTCAAGACATTGCTTGAACATGTTAGCATGAAGTTGCTTGAACAGACGAACAGGGCAAAAACTAATTGTGAGAAGTCAGTAGTTGTGAAACAGGCTGAAGGAAGCTTAATTCTCAAGTGAAACAAGAGAGTTTGCCTAAGATTTGTAGCCTATTTACCGACAATGAAGATGATGCTGTTGCTATAGCTGTGGCTATACAGAGGAGAGCCAGAGACAGGGAAAATGCATTATTAGGGGAAGCAGCGGGTCAGGTACAGCCAGAACAGTACTTACAAGAGAAGGTTGAGGTTCATATCATAACAAATATGATTGGTGAGGTTATTCAGGAAGGCCTGTAACTATCAATTGAACCCCCAGGTATCAATGAACCCTATGGTTCATCCAGGCCCTGATGTATGACAGCTTCTGTACCTTTATCGCCCATGGTCAGTGACTGAGCTGAGGGAGCTAGGAAAGGGATTTCCTGACATGAGAGGACTCAGCAACATTTTCTAAGAGATTTGCAAATAGCTATCAATGCTAACATACCTACTTTTATTGATTTGAATCAAGGGTTATAGGGTGAACTCCAGCCTAGTATGTTGAGAAAACATAAAGCATACATTTCTGTTGGTGTTTAATGGTAGTAATACTGGAAGAGTGTTGCTTGACTGGAGCAAAGTGTATGATCGCAAACAGAGAAAATATGAGGATCCTAAAGATTATCTGGAAAGACTTACTAGAATGTAAAAAAAAAAAAAAAAACAACTTTCTGATATTACAGCAACTGCTTCCCCGTGCCACTTTGTCAAGTGTTCATATGTGGATTGTTTCCTGAACTCCAGGTAGAAGTAGAGGAAAACAGGTTCTACATCGGGAGAACAAAAACTGTTGATATGGTTATGGATTATGTCAAACATAATTGTACATTGATGCAGGAGAATGCAGGAAAGAAAGTTGAGAAATTAATGACATTGCAAATGAATTTCTTACGGAAAGAAAATAATATGCTTAAAAAATAGGGTTGGAGTCCCTGAGGTTAGGGTCCTCTAAAAAATAGGGTTAGAGTCCCTGAGGTTAGAGTCCTCTAAAAAATAGAGTTAGAGTCCCTGAGGTTAGAGTCCTCTAAAAAATTGGGTTAGAGGCCCTGAGGTTAGAGTCCTCTAAAAAATTGGGTAAGAGGCCCTGAGGTTAGAATCCTCTAAAGTAAAGAAAAAATAGGTTGAAATCCTTGAGGTTAGAGTTCTATTTTTTTCAACTATGGGGTGTCGAATAAATCTGTTTGAAAGGAATTTGTTGTGCAAACTAAACCGAAATGATATGCACTACTGATGTTTCTTGTTTATTCCTTAGGATAAAGAACACTTGGCCTAGCAATTTCATACACATCCCCCAGCAGTGGAATGCAGAGATTTTAGCGACCGCAGATGTGGCCTTGCTAGAAGCCGGGCCTGAGCTCCTGTGGTCCACACAAGCTAATCATATTGTTATCATTGTTTGTAGTACGACTCTTGAGAACCGGACCTCAGTATGCTAGTGATAGAGAAGTAGGGAAAGGTATTGTCCCAGTTATTGATGCTTTGTTGAAACAAGGAGTCATAGGTAGACTTAGGTCAATTTGATCCCTTAAGGCTAATCAAATACTTGGAAGTTTATTATGGGTTTATAAGATGGTAATGCCTGTGTTATACATCCTGTTGTGCCTAACTCTGTTACGATACTTAGCAAGTAACCCTGTTACTTTCTAGCTCTGTAAATGACTATTGGTTGCTTTTCTTCTTTGTTCCCATTGCAGAAGAGAGCCAGTAACTGTTCGCATTCACGTTTCGCCAGGTCTATTATACATTTCAGTTGTACCGCAGGAATACACTGAATCACCTACGTTGTTTAGTCAAGCATTACGAGAGGAGCTCCAGGATGTCACCTTAGCAGCCGGCTCTACTCTGGTGCAGTATATTTATGACCTTTTTGATATGTTCTAAGAATCTTGCCTCCTGCCAACAGGACACTATTGTTGTGCTACAGGCACTGGTTGAGAAGGGCCACAAGGCCTCAAAGGCAAAACTGCAGTTATGGTCTTAGGAGGTCAAGTATCTGGGCCATACACTCAAAGGTACAGAGTATCTATTGACGCCTGAGAGTGGAGGCCATCCAATGGATACCGAAGCCTAGAACACCAAAACAACTCTAGGTTCAGTCGGGTATTGTCGTTAGTAGATCCCTGATTATGCTGTGTTGGCTAGACCTCTCCTTGATTAAAGGAAGGAGACTGATACTCGTTTGTTGTGGAACACTGAAGCTGATAAATCATTTGTATCTCTTAAACAGGCCTTGGCCAAAGTGCCAGCTCTCGGTCTGCCAGAATACACCAGGGTGTACTGACCCAGCAGCATGGTAATCTTAAGAGGCCTATCGCCTATGTGAGTTTCTTCTTTAGGTACTGTGGCAGCAGGTTTCCCCCCGTGCTTACGAGCAGTCTGTGCTGCGGCAACATCTGTGGAAGCAACTTCAGATATAGTGCTGGGGTCGCCCTTGGCAGTGATGGTTCCTCATGCAGTAAGTGTTTTTCTGTTACGCACCAAAACTCAACACCTGTCAGCCACTAGAGCTACAAAGTATGAACTGTAATTCTTGACTCAAAGTAACATTACATTCCATAGATGCCCCACATTGAATCCAGTTTCATTGTTGCCCACCCCTGATGATGGTGAACCACATGACTGTGAGATGGTTGTCGATAAAGTGCTAACACCCAGACCTGATATGTTGTGACAAACTTAGGGATAATGCTGAACTTGTGTTGAACGTAGAAGGATCTTCGTCCTGAGCATGGGATGGCTCTCTAAACTCCGGATAAGCGGTCTGCACGGACAGTGAGACATTCAAATCTGGTAAACTTTCTGCACAGCAGGAAGAGTTTTGCTTTGACAAGAGCATGTTGTTTGTCAGAGAAGGCAAGGTCGTAAATATTCACACTGACTCGAGGTATGGATTTGGAGTTACTCACAATTTTGATGCCATATGGCCAGAAAGAGGTTTCATTAACTCCTCAGGTGGAGCAATTAAGAATGGAAAGATGATTTGATAATTTAATACTATTACCGAGAAAGCCAACTATTGTTAAGTGTGAAGCTCATACTAACAATAGCAGAAAATTTTTTTCAAGAGGAAATACTAGAGCTGATGTTGCAGCAAAGGCCCTGTGATGTGTATCAGGTCTGTATTTGTTTTTTTTGTGTCTCAGCAACCAGAAACGCTCATTCCCTCTCTTCATGTTGTGGTGGACCTTCAAGTCGCTGCTGATAACACTGAGAGGGATGGTTGGTTATCTGTTGGCTGTGTGAAAGATTCCACGTGCATTGTTCCCTTGGTTGGCTCGCATGGCGCACGGATGTGCCCATACGAGCAAGGGGGGTATGGTCTCAATAGTAAATACAGATTTGGTTTTGCACCTGGTTTTTCCACAAAGGCTGAGCAACATTGTGCTCAGTGTCATATTTACCAGCAGCATAAATCCCGGAAAGGGACCAAAGAGAAGAGACACAGCCCACCCACCACCAAGTGGTCCTTTTTTTAATTTACAAATTGATTTTATGCAGATGAACAAGTGTTGTAATTTTGAGTGTGTACTTGTAATTCTTGTCATGTTCTCTAAATGGGTAGAAGCCTACCCATGTCGGAAAGTTGATGCTACCACGGTATCCAAGATTTTATTATTAGAGATGTGATCTGTAGATATGGTATCCTCACAAGACTGTCCAGTGATAGAGGTTCACATTTCACAGGTCAAATTGTTCAGGAACTTTGATAAGCACTCCAGATCAACCATCATTTCCACTGTCCCTACCACCCACAGTCTGCGGGGGCAGTGGAGAGGCAACATGGAACTTTGAAAAACAAACTAGCCAAGATATGTGGAGACAGGCCTGAAATGGCCTGTCGCACTTCCACTAGCTCTTATGGCCATGAGGTCCACTCCCCAGAGGAAAAATGTACTTTCCCCACACAAGATAGTTGAAGGGAGACCAATGAGATTGCCTGTCTCTCCCACTATCATTGACACAGATGGATATCCACCAAATGGATGATACAGTGTTAAACTTTTGTTACGCCCTAACTAGAGCAGCCAGGGTTGTGCATTCACAGGTGAAAGCTGCCCTGCCTGGGGAGCCATGTCATCCCTATCAACCGGGAGACTACGTGCACGTGAAAGTGCACAAATGGAGGACTGCCTCTCACCGAGATGGAGCTGTCCATAGCTGTTTATCTTGGTGACTCACACAGCTGTGAAAGTGGAGGGTCGTCCAACATGGAGCCATGCGACACACTGCAAAACAGCCCCGCCACCGAACAACACGGTGGAGGGTTCAAACGGAGAGTCAGGGGCCGGTGGAGGAGCTGGTGCACCTCCAAATGGTGCCTGCTCCAACTTGTCATTTGTCTCATCCCCACCGGGTTACTCTTCCAGGAGTACACCAAGGGGGGTGGAGACCCGTTTGCAGCAGCTGATCCGGGAGCAGGTTCCAGTCCAGCGGACTGATTTGAGCCAGAACCAGGACCCCGCCATCCAGCACTCCAATCCAGGGGTGCTGAGAAGGAGGTCCCAAAGAACACCCACCTGGAGGTGTTGAAGACGTCGAAAGGTGAGTCACATGTGGAGAAAGCCAGAGAGGGGCTGCTGTTGCTACCATGCCTCTCTCCCCATATGTGATTCATGAAGCAGATGACAGCACCCAGACGGAAAACCAGAGAGAGGAGCCTGGAGAGGGGAAGACACTTTCAGTCTTCCTCCGGCCTCTACATGAAGCTGATGACAGAACCCAGAACGGGGATGAGAAGATACTGAGGCAGAGGCCCTCGGTTGTTTCAAGGAAACCGAGGCCGCTGCCTGAGCTACGATGCAAGATGAGATCCAGACATACTGACGCACACACCTGACAGACTTTTACTGATACTGGACGCGTGAGTCCACAGACATCGCATACATGAGCCACACCGAGAGTCACTATTGCACGCTCCCAATTATACTGATGTGACATTGAGATTCATCATAAAGCACACATGAAGAACAATCTGTACAACAACACCTTACCGTGGACGAAAAAAATGACTGGACCAGCATTAGAGGGGACAGACCTTGCAGAGTTTGTGGTTAGAGTTCCAAGCACCCTGGAAGTTATCCAGGGATATCTGTCCCTCTGTCAATGGCTGATATGTGTAAGGTTAAGAAGTGGTTTTGTGTAAGGTTGGATGTAACAAATGTGAATGTTCTTTGGAACGAATCAGTCATCTCTTGAATATTCCCCATCTGCATGGTTATGGTGTATGGCAGAGTGGTACAGTGAGAGTGTTGGGGAATAATACATGTAAGGATACGGTTTCTATGTATGCTCACCCTCTACTGGATGATTTGAAAGTTCCATTGTATCTGAGTTCAATGTTGCTTGTCTTGTATACCATTTGGATGGGTGACATTAATTCCTGATGTTGCTGACTATGCTATTCATACACCTTTAGCATACTACAGAAGATGTAGTATATGGTTGATTGAATGTTCAAATAATTATGGGAAGTTAGTTGAAAAAAATACATTTAACCACACTGTGTTTAGGTATGCTAACAGCCTGTTGCATGATTGCCTGTTGCAGATGGACCTGTAAGTACTGTATAAGGACATCACCATGTTGGCTTCCTCATGTAGCTAACAAGGGCACCATGTGGGGATGTGGTAAGAGTGCTTATTATTTCCTGCCGGCCGACTGGTCGGGAACGGGTTACCTTGGGTTTATTGTAGGAGCCCTCAGACCTATAGATGGGTTGCCCCTGCACCCCTTGCCCAAACATTGGTGGCACCGCCACAAAATAAGTATTATTAAAGCAGATGCTAAGAATCTGGGATCACATCACGTGGATTCAATAGTACCTCAGTCACTTGTCATGTTTTCAGCTGCTATTTTCCCTGTGTATGGTGTTATCACTGCCTTTACAGATATTAGGAGCTTAGCACTAGGGTTGGAGTCTATTGGTAATGAGACAGCCAACGCCTTAACTGCGGTTGCTTCTGAGATGAAGGCCATGAGGCAGGTAGTGCTACAGAACCCTATGGCATTGGATTATCTGTTGTCAGCTCGGTGATAGGTCATGACTGATGTACTTTTATCCCAGATGAATCTGCTAATATCACAAATATGCTCACATTAAAGAGATAATTTCAGCTTTGGGGGAACTTGAAGCTTGGAATTGTGCGGACTGACCTCCTCGGGTGGGGTTTCTTTTTCGACTATATTTCAAATGGGAATCACTGGATTGGGCGAGTTAATCGTTGTTGTGCTGATTGTGGTTTGTGCTTGGAAGATGTGTACTTTCTGCTGTGTACAGTGCTGTGCAGTAGGCTCTCGGAAGCATGCCAGTAAAATTACGGTAGCCCAAATCAAGCCACAGACAAAAGCAAGCAAAACTGATGATTACTGTATTGCCCTGAGAAAGTACCAAGTGACTACTTTGCCAATGTAATAAAGATGGCCATTTGCCTCCTTCTATTTTCCAATTCATATACAATATTGTATGCAATCTGAAGAGATCTGTCTTTAACCACAGATCAGTTAACAATAATTAAAGATAATGGTTACTTTATTGCTTGTATACTGTTTGAAATGCTCTGAATTTACATGTAATGAACAATGTTTGGTCTATACCCTGCTGTGTTGAGCTCACGAGAGCACGACCCTTGGTTATGTCCAGGAGAGAAATATGCCTATGTTTCTAGAATCGTTGATAAACTGTCATTATGCTGTTTGCTTATGAAGTGAATAGCTGTAAGCTGGTTCTTTTGTAAGGTCCTAGGAAATGCCTGTGTTACTAGGATGAATCAGAGGTTACAATATCACCAAAGTGTATAATGATATGCAACTTTGAACGAGGAAAGTGGAAGGAGGGTTAAGGTCATTTCTGGCAGCCCTATCTAGAGAACTTAAACAAAAGCTATTTACTTCATTGACTTTGTACTTTTTCACCTGATTGGGTACTACCTAATACTTCTTCAAATCCTATAATCATGTATGCTGTACTGAGTAGTAACAGATACTGTATTGTTTGATTGTTAAGGTATTGAAATGTTATGAAACTTGTGTTGTGTAAGGCACTACAGCAGGTCCCAGGTAAACAGTTGAAACAGATGAATGATTGTTGTGTTGACGTTAAACGTCAAAAGGGGGGACTGTGGAAGAAATTTAAATTTCCTGTGTGCTTACATTATTCACTAATCAAGAGAACTAGTCATTGGATACTAGTTAGTATGTTCTCATGTAAGCTTGCTATTAATAAGAGTAGATTGTGTATATGTGTCAGGGTTAATAGATGTTTGAGATCAGGAGAAAGTACTGTCTAGATGGTCCTTGTCATGACTACAAGGAGAGCTCCAACTATGAACTCTGTAGTTTGAGTTGTCATGTGTTGGGAGCTGTTAATCTCTTTCTCTGAGACTGTTGAAACGTCATTACTGCCTGACTGTCACTATCTATGTTTACATTCTTGTGACCTATAAAAGATGGTCCTCTGTCCTTCAGCGCGGAGAGAGACTTGATTGAGACCTAAGCCTGGTGTTGTGTTGTCATTTATTGTCAGAGGTCTGGTTTTCTCTCCCAATCTGCAGATTGATAAATACTTATTAAAATCCAGAACTCAACTGAACTTAGTCACTCCGTTTATGAAGAGACGGACAAAACACTTCCTTCATCAATTGGCGTTGTCGAGCAGCAGGATTGCAGAACCAGATCCAGGAGAGACCCACGGCGGCACCAGTATAAAGCAGAACCTGTGGTGCACAAAACAAAATGGTAAGGGGATCCTTTTCCAAAACCCCATTCATGGACTGCTTTATGCTTGGTGCGCCTGCTGTCCCTCTGCGATGCTGGTAACGTAAACAATTTAAGAACCTTTTATTGTGACGTTCAGTTGGGAGCCTGGTCTTAGCAGACTAGAGTCTGCTAGGCCTCAACAGGAGGACGATAAAATTTGAGTTTTGGTTGAGTAAATTTGGGTCATTTGTTGACTTGCTATTTTTACTTTGTCTAGGTCAGAGTTGACAAACTCTGATAGCGTACAAGAACCCTGGTCGCGGGAAGCATTGAAAAAGTATGTAACAGAATCTGTATTCTTGATCTGAGGTAAAGGATCTGTTAACAGAGAATACGGACCATATACTCTTGATCTGAGGTAAAGGATCTGTTAACAGAGAGTTATGGTTTTACAGATACAGACCAGGGGTGAACCAAACAAGGAAAGGTATGTGTTATTTTTTTATGCATGTTTACAGCTGAAAATTTTAGTTGAACAGAGATATTATGTTTGTTTGAATTGTATTAAGTTGAACTGGATTGTATAACGTTTTGTGTTGGGCTTTTCTCTTTTGAACAGAGATCTTATTGGGACTTTTATTTTTGTTTATATTGTAACTGTATTAAGTTTTGTTTTGGGCTATTCTTAAGACCAAGCACAGTAGGTGGGCGGTCATAATGTTTTAGGGTCAAAGGCTTTATGCGAGAATCCAACTTTAAGGGTAAAGTGGTTTTATACAAGTTAGGGATACTTTGACAATGTAAAGGGACAGTTAGGCTTTTAACTGACAAGCTTGGCATTTAATGATCAGCGAGGGACACAATCAAATACTAAGGGAAAGACAGACAGGCAGTTTATGAATTAACTCGTCTCTTTTAAGCACAAATTGTGTTTTTTTGTTACTTATGAGGTAACGGAGTTGTGGAGATAATTGTATGCACGTTCCCAAAGAGTTGGGTCTCTGTAGGCGCGTCCCATGATGGAGCGCCCGGAGGGTGAGGATAGCTTGGCTTGAAAAGGGCCATATTTGTAGTTCACAACCACATGATGTTGTAGTTCTCTTATACTTTAATATTGTGACCGTTTTACAGTGCTACCAGATTGTGCGACTATTCTAAAGTGCTGTGTGATTCTTGTTGCAGTAAATCATAAAAGTTGGTGACATAGCCTACAGTTATGAGATTTGTTACAGATACTTTGTATTCAGATACATTGTAATTCAGTATGGGTAATCTAGCTTCCAGTATGGGAGCGATAGAGACGTTGTTAGTCCAGCCCGATATATGTGTGATTTACATGGAATTCAAGCAGTTTCAAGTATTGAGAGATTGCATGCGTGGATTAATCATGACTCGAGACATTGTTTTCCGCTGGAGGAAATGTTTGATGTAAAGATATTGGAGTTTAAAAGGCCATTCTGAAAGACAAGGAAACAAGTCGGACGTGTAAACAATATTAAAGCTGGCAAATGTTGATATGGTTAACTGAATCTAAGAGACAATGTGGCATTTTCTTGAGAAAGTAAGGTCAGATCAAGCTAAAACTGATTCTGATAGAATGCTAGTCTATTCAGACAGAGACGAGATGAACAGAAAAGTCATTATTAAAAGGTGATCAGACTGAACAAAGTCATAGAGTGAGGGAACTCAAGACATTGCTTGAACATGTTAGCATGAAGTTGCTTGAACAGACGAACAGGGCAAAAACTAATTGTGAGAAGTCAGTAGTTGTGAAACAGGCTGAAGGAAGCTTAATTCTCAAGTGAAACAAGAGAGTTTGCCTAAGATTTGTAGCCTATTTACCGACAATGAAGATGATGCTGTTGCTATAGCTGTGGCTATACAGAGGAGAGCCAGAGACAGGGAAAATGCATTATTAGGGGAAGCAGCGGGTCAGGTACAGCCAGAACAGTACTTACAAGAGAAGGTTGAGGTTCATATCATAACAAATATGATTGGTGAGGTTATTCAGGAAGGCCTGTAACTATCAATTGAACCCCCAGGTATCAATGAACCCTATGGTTCATCCAGGCCCTGATGTATGACAGCTTCTGTACCTTTATCGCCCATGGTCAGTGACTGAGCTGAGGGAGCTAGGAAAGGGATTTCCTGACATGAGAGGACTCAGCAACATTTTCTAAGAGATTTGCAAATAGCTATCAATGCTAACATACCTACTTTTATTGATTTGAATCAAGGGTTATAGGGTGAACTCCAGCCTAGTATGTTGAGAAAACATAAAGCATACATTTCTGTTGGTGTTTAATGGTAGTAATACTGGAAGAGTGTTGCTTGACTGGAGCAAAGTGTATGATCGCAAACAGAGAAAATATGAGGATCCTAAAGATTATCTGGAAAGACTTACTAGAATGTAAAAAAAAAAAAAAAAAAACTTTCTGATATTACAGCAACTGCTTCCCCGTGCCACTTTGTCAAGTGTTCATATGTGGATTGTTTCCTGAACTCCAGGTAGAAGTAGAGGAAAACAGGTTCTACATCGGGAGAACAAAAACTGTTGATATGGTTATGGATTATGTCAAACATAATTGTACATTGATGCAGGAGAATGCAGGAAAGAAAGTTGAGAAATTAATGACATTGCAAATGAATTTCTTACGGAAAGAAAATAATATGCTTAAAAAATAGGGTTGGAGTCCCTGAGGTTAGGGTCCTCTAAAAAATAGGGTTAGAGTCCCTGAGGTTAGAGTCCTCTAAAAAATAGAGTTAGAGTCCCTGAGGTTAGAGTCCTCTAAAAAATTGGGTTAGAGGCCCTGAGGTTAGAGTCCTCTAAAAAATTGGGTAAGAGGCCCTGAGGTTAGAATCCTCTAAAGTAAAGAAAAAATAGGTTGAAATCCTTGAGGTTAGAGTTCTATTTTTTTCAACTATGGGGTGTCGAATAAATCTGTTTGAAAGGAATTTGTTGTGCAAACTAAACCGAAATGATATGCACTACTGATGTTTCTTGTTTATTCCTTAGGATAAAGAACACTTGGCCTAGCAATTTCATACACATCCCCCAGCAGTGGAATGCAGAGATTTTAGCGACCGCAGATGTGGCCTTGCTAGAAGCCGGGCCTGAGCTCCTGTGGTCCACACAAGCTAATCATATTGTTATCATTGTTTGTAGTACGACTCTTGAGAACCGGACCTCAGTATGCTAGTGATAGAGAAGTAGGGAAAGGTATTGTCCCAGTTATTGATGCTTTGTTGAAACAAGGAGTCATAGGTAGACTTAGGTCAATTTGATCCCTTAAGGCTAATCAAATACTTGGAAGTTTATTATGGGTTTATAAGATGGTAATGCCTGTGTTATACATCCTGTTGTGCCTAACTCTGTTACGATACTTAGCAAGTAACCCTGTTACTTTCTAGCTCTGTAAATGACTATTGGTTGCTTTTCTTCTTTGTTCCCATTGCAGAAGAGAGCCAGTAACTGTTCGCATTCACGTTTCGCCAGGTCTATTATACATTTCAGTTGTACCGCAGGAATACACTGAATCACCTACGTTGTTTAGTCAAGCATTACGAGAGGAGCTCCAGGATGTCACCTTAGCAGCCGGCTCTACTCTGGTGCAGTATATTTATGACCTTTTTGATATGTTCTAAGAATCTTGCCTCCTGCCAACAGGACACTATTGTTGTGCTACAGGCACTGGTTGAGAAGGGCCACAAGGCCTCAAAGGCAAAACTGCAGTTATGGTCTTAGGAGGTCAAGTATCTGGGCCATACACTCAAAGGTACAGAGTATCTATTGACGCCTGAGAGTGGAGGCCATCCAATGGATACCGAAGCCTAGAACACCAAAACAACTCTAGGTTCAGTCGGGTATTGTCGTTAGTAGATCCCTGATTATGCTGTGTTGGCTAGACCTCTCCTTGATTAAAGGAAGGAGACTGATACTCGTTTGTTGTGGAACACTGAAGCTGATAAATCATTTGTATCTCTTAAACAGGCCTTGGCCAAAGTGCCAGCTCTCGGTCTGCCAGAATACACCAGGGTGTACTGACCCAGCAGCATGGTAATCTTAAGAGGCCTATCGCCTATGTGAGTTTCTTCTTTAGGTACTGTGGCAGCAGGTTTCCCCCCGTGCTTACGAGCAGTCTGTGCTGCGGCAACATCTGTGGAAGCAACTTCAGATATAGTGCTGGGGTCGCCCTTGGCAGTGATGGTTCCTCATGCAGTAAGTGTTTTTCTGTTACGCACCAAAACTCAACACCTGTCAGCCACTAGAGCTACAAAGTATGAACTGTAATTCTTGACTCAAAGTAACATTACATTCCATAGATGCCCCACATTGAATCCAGTTTCATTGTTGCCCACCCCTGATGATGGTGAACCACATGACTGTGAGATGGTTGTCGATAAAGTGCTAACACCCAGACCTGATATGTTGTGACAAACTTAGGGATAATGCTGAACTTGTGTTGAACGTAGAAGGATCTTCGTCCTGAGCATGGGATGGCTCTCTAAACTCCGGATAAGCGGTCTGCACGGACAGTGAGACATTCAAATCTGGTAAACTTTCTGCACAGCAGGAAGAGTTTTGCTTTGACAAGAGCATGTTGTTTGTCAGAGAAGGCAAGGTCGTAAATATTCACACTGACTCGAGGTATGGATTTGGAGTTACTCACAATTTTGATGCCATATGGCCAGAAAGAGGTTTCATTAACTCCTCAGGTGGAGCAATTAAGAATGGAAAGATGATTTGATAATTTAATACTATTACCGAGAAAGCCAACTATTGTTAAGTGTGAAGCTCATACTAACAATAGCAGAAAATTTTTTTCAAGAGGAAATACTAGAGCTGATGTTGCAGCAAAGGCCCTGTGATGTGTATCAGGTCTGTATTTGTTTTTTTTGTGTCTCAGCAACCAGAAACGCTCATTCCCTCTCTTCATGTTGTGGTGGACCTTCAAGTCGCTGCTGATAACACTGAGAGGGATGGTTGGTTATCTGTTGGCTGTGTGAAAGATTCCACGTGCATTGTTCCCTTGGTTGGCTCGCATGGCGCACGGATGTGCCCATACGAGCAAGGGGGGTATGGTCTCAATAGTAAATACAGATTTGGTTTTGCACCTGGTTTTTCCACAAAGGCTGAGCAACATTGTGCTCAGTGTCATATTTACCAGCAGCATAAATCCCGGAAAGGGACCAAAGAGAAGAGACACAGCCCACCCACCACCAAGTGGTCCTTTTTTTAATTTACAAATTGATTTTATGCAGATGAACAAGTGTTGTAATTTTGAGTGTGTACTTGTAATTCTTGTCATGTTCTCTAAATGGGTAGAAGCCTACCCATGTCGGAAAGTTGATGCTACCACGGTATCCAAGATTTTATTATTAGAGATGTGATCTGTAGATATGGTATCCTCACAAGACTGTCCAGTGATAGAGGTTCACATTTCACAGGTCAAATTGTTCAGGAACTTTGATAAGCACTCCAGATCAACCATCATTTCCACTGTCCCTACCACCCACAGTCTGCGGGGGCAGTGGAGAGGCAACATGGAACTTTGAAAAACAAACTAGCCAAGATATGTGGAGACAGGCCTGAAGTGGCCTGTCGCACTTCCACTAGCTCTTATGGCCATGAGGTCCACTCCCCAGAGGAAAAATGTACTTTCCCCACACAAGATAGTTGAAGGGAGACCAATGAGATTGCCTGTCTCTCCCACTATCATTGACACAGATGGATATCCACCAAATGGATGATACAGTGTTAAACTTTTGTTACGCCCTAACTAGAGCAGCCAGGGTTGTGCATTCACAGGTGAAAGCTGCCCTGCCTGGGGAGCCATGTCATCCCTATCAACCGGGAGACTACGTGCACGTGAAAGTGCACAAATGGAGGACTGCCTCTCACCGAGATGGAGCTGTCCATAGCTGTTTATCTTGGTGACTCACACAGCTGTGAAAGTGGAGGGTCGTCCAACATGGAGCCATGCGACACACTGCAAAACAGCCCCGCCACCGAACAACACGGTGGAGGGTTCAAACGGAGAGTCAGGGGCCGGTGGAGGAGCTGGTGCACCTCCAAATGGTGCCTGCTCCAACTTGTCATTTGTCTCATCCCCACCGGGTTACTCTTCCAGGAGTACACCAAGGGGGGTGGAGACCCGTTTGCAGCAGCTGATCCGGGAGCAGGTTCCAGTCCAGCGGACTGATTTGAGCCAGAACCAGGACCCCGCCATCCAGCACTCCAATCCAGGGGTGCTGAGAAGGAGGTCCCAAAGAACACCCACCTGGAGGTGTTGAAGACGTCGAAAGGTGAGTCACATGTGGAGAAAGCCAGAGAGGGGCTGCTGTTGCTACCATGCCTCTCTCCCCATATGTGATTCATGAAGCAGATGACAGCACCCAGACGGAAAACCAGAGAGAGGAGCCTGGAGAGGGGAAGACACTTTCAGTCTTCCTCCGGCCTCTACATGAAGCTGATGACAGAACCCAGAACGGGGATGAGAAGATACTGAGGCAGAGGCCCTCGGTTGTTTCAAGGAAACCGAGGCCGCTGCCTGAGCTACGATGCAAGATGAGATCCAGACATACTGACGCACACACCTGACAGACTTTTACTGATACTGGACGCGTGAGTCCACAGACATCGCATACATGAGCCACACCGAGAGTCACTATTGCACGCTCCCAATTATACTGATGTGACATTGAGATTCATCATAAAGCACACATCAAGAACAATCTGTACAACAACACCTTACCGTGGACGAAAAAAATGACTGGACCAGCATTAGAGGGGACAGACCTTGCAGAGTTTGTGGTTAGAGTTCCAAGCACCCTGGAAGTTATCCAGGGATATCTGTCCCTCTGTCAATGGCTGATATGTGTAAGGTTAAGAAGTGGTTTTGTGTAAGGTTGGATGTAACAAATGTGAATGTTCTTTGGAACGAATCAGTCATCTCTTGAATATTCCCCATCTGCATGGTTATGGTGTATGGCAGAGTGGTACAGTGAGAGTGTTGGGGAATAATACATGTAAGGATACGGTTTCTATGTATGCTCACCCTCTACTGGATGATTTGAAAGTTCCATTGTATCTGAGTTCAATGTTGCTTGTCTTGTATACCATTTGGATGGGTGACATTAATTCCTGATGTTGCTGACTATGCTATTCATACACCTTTAGCATACTACAGAAGATGTAGTATATGGTTGATTGAATGTTCAAATAATTATGGGAAGTTAGTTGAAAAAAATACATTTAACCACACTGTGTTTAGGTATGCTAACAGCCTGTTGCATGATTGCCTGTTGCAGATGGACCTGTAAGTACTGTATAAGGACATCACCATGTTGGCTTCCTCATGTAGCTAACAAGGGCACCATGTGGGGATGTGGTAAGAGTGCTTATTATTTCCTGCCGGCCGACTGGTCGGGAACGGGTTACCTTGGGTTTATTGTAGGAGCCCTCAGACCTATAGATGGGTTGCCCCTGCACCCCTTGCCCAAACATTGGTGGCACCGCCACAAAATAAGTATTATTAAAGCAGATGCTAAGAATCTGGGATCACATCACGTGGATTCAATAGTACCTCAGTCACTTGTCATGTTTTCAGCTGCTATTTTCCCTGTGTATGGTGTTATCACTGCCTTTACA